>NC_134234.1:310032335-310335365 GCF_965152275.1 Natator depressus
GAAGCATCTGGAAGGTCCCTCTGGCTCCTAGGGCGGGGGAGCATAGCTAGGGGGGAGCAGAGGGAGCGGCCGCTCCCGTCACTGATCACACCAAAAGTGGTGCCTTAGGCTGGAGCCCCCAAGGGGAAAATTTGGTGAGTGCAGACCCCCCACCAGCAGCTCCCTGCCCCGCACCCGACCCCAGCTCACCTCCGCTCCACCTCCTCCTCTGAACGCGCCGCGCCACCCCGCTCTGCTTCGCCACTCCCCCTCCCCCCGGCTTCCTGCGAATCAGCTCTTCCTGCAGGAAGCCGGGGAGGGCTGAGAAGCAGGCGGCGGCTTCCCACTCAGGCCCAGGGAGGAGGAGGTGAGTTGGATCGGGGAGCGGTTCCCCTGCACGCCCCCCAGGTTACCTGCTGTGGCATGGGTGGCCCTCCTCGTGCCCTCCCCGCCCCAGCTTACCTCCACTCCGCCTCCGTGGGCCTGAGCGTGAAGCCCTCCCAGGCTTCCCATGCAAACAACTGATTCACGGGAAGCCAGGGGGTGGAGAAGCAGAGCGGGGCGGCGCGTTCAGGGGAGGAGGCGGAAGTGAGGTGAGCTGGGGCTGGGAGCAGGGAGGGGAGCTGCCGGTGGGTGCTCTGCACCCACCAAATTTTCCCCAAGGGTGCTCCAGCCCCGGAGCACCCACGGAGTCGGCACCTAAGGCACCACTTTTGGTCGGTTGTTAAATTTAGAAGCCCTAAACCGGTTCTAAAGGGGCTTCTAAATTTAACAACTGGTTGCAGTGAACCGGCTCCAGCTCACCACTGTCTATAACTCTGAAATGTTCCTAACTCTCAACAAAGCGCAGTTTGGGCTCCAGATCCAGCAGCTGACACGCCAGGCCAGGCTTCAGCAGCAGCTGAGCTCCCTACTGAGTGCAGGCATAGGCATGAGTTTGCAAGCTTGTTCTCCTCAGGGGTGGGCACGTGTGTGTGTGTGTGTGTGTGTGAGAGAGAATCATAGAATACCAGGGTTGGAAGGGACCTCAGGAGGTCATCTAGTCCAACCCCCTGCTCAAAGCAGGACCAATCCCCAATTTTTGCCCCAGATCCCAAATGGCCCCCTCAAGGATTGAACTCACAACCCTGGGTTTAGCAGGCCAATGCTCAAACCACTGAGCTATCCCTCCCCCAAAGAGAGTGTGTGCGTGGGAGAGAGAGAGTGTGAGTGAGCAAACAGCATGCATGTCCCCCTCCCAGGGTGCGGTGTGTGTGTGTTAAAACCAGCCCGTCCTCCTCCCAGCCTGGGGAGGGGCTGTGAAAGTGGTGCAGACCCCAGCGCTCTCCTGCTCTGCTGGCTCCAGCTGCCTTTGCCTGGCAGCCCCAGCATCTTGCTGTAAGTGGCTGCCTGACATGGGGGTGGGGACAAGGGGTGGGGACAGGCAGCCCAGAAGTATCTATCTTTAAGATGCAATACAGGGACAGTACAGTATTTGCTCTTTTTTTCTTTTGTCTCTGCTGCTGCCTGATTGGTCACTTCCAGTTTCACATGGTGGCCGGTTGACTGGTCAGTCCCAAACTCTGGTGTTCGCTTCTTTGAGGTTCTGCTGCAGAGGTGGGCCAAGTACGGCCTGCGGGCCACATCTGGCCCACGGGACCCTCCTGCGCAGCCCCTGAGCCCCTAGCCCCACCTCTGCTGTTCCCCTCTCCCGCAGCCTCAGCTCACTGTGCCGCCGGCGCAGTACTCTGAGCAGCGGGGCTGCGAGCTCCCAGGGCAGTGCAGCTGCAGAGCCTGGCCTGACCCGGTCTCTGTGCTGCACGGCGGCGGGGCTGGCTCCAGCCGGGCGGTGCGGCAGTAGCACCACCAGCCACCGGTGCTCCAGGCAGTGCGGTAAGGGGGCGGGGGCGGGTTTGGATAGAAGGCAGGGGAGTTCGGGGGTGGTGGTCAGGGGGTAGGGGTATGGATAGGGGGTGGGGCGGTCAGAGGGCGGGGAACAGCGGGGTTGAATGGGGGCAGGGGTCCCAAGGGGGGCAGTCAGGGGCAGGTGTTCCAGGGGGCAGTCAGGGTACAGGGAGTGTGTGTGTGGGGAGTGATGGGGCAGGGGTCCCAGGGGTGGGGGGGCCATCAGGAGGCAAGAAGCGGGGGGGAGGGGGCACGCCTGACTGTTTGGGGAGAGACAGCCTCCCCTAACCGGCCCTCCATACAATTTCCAAAACCCGATGTGGCCCTCAGGCCAAAAAGTTTGCCCGCCCCTGTTCTACTGCATAAGTTATCCGGGGTAGGCAGTGTTTCCTACAAAGTATACACAGTGCCTAGTACAATGGAGATCTGTAGATGCTTCTATAATACAAATAAATAATAAAAAAACCAATGAATTAGGCCCATTAAGTCCACCAAATTATTCAACGGCCCCCTAAAGAGCGAAGAGTCAGAGCTACAGGGATTCCACAGCCAACTGTAGATTAAGGAACAGAACTGCAGATACCACATAATCATTGGTGAAATAATTCGCAATATTTGCAATTAAATTAGCCTTTAAAATAGACTCATACACACGTAGTACAAGAAGCTGGACTGACAGCCTTGGAGACTAAAGTTCTCTGCTCTGTTTGTCTAGAGAAGAGGTACATGTTCTTAAAGGAGAGTCCCATGCATATTTGTGGGCACACCAGGACCACTGACTGTGACTCTTCCTGACTGCTAACACCGTAAAGCTCTCTGAAAAGCCTGTATTACAAATGCTTATTATAAGCTGAATCAGAATTTTTTCTCCATGAACGGATGGCTCTGTAATGCTGCACCATAAGCATATTCTCATTCTAATGACCTTCGGGCTGATAAACGGCTCCAAGAGAAAGACTCTGAGTTCATGATTCACAAAATCCTTAAGCTGAAGACAAAGACAGTATTAATGTCAGGAAATCTTTATGCCTAACCATGACTGTGTAGACTGATGTTTCCTATTCAAGTGAAACTCACGCAAAAATGACATAAAATATTGCCATTCCTAGCATATTTATGAATCTACAGAACATGGGCTTAATCCTCCAGCCTCAGGGCTCCCCATATTATCAAAATATGCGACCATACTTTATGTTGCCAGAAGTTAAGATGGTGGACAGGCACATTTTGATAGAGGGCCCATGAAGACGTGACGTGAAAAGCTGAGATTTGAGATACTTGCCCTAGAAACTACAGGGATGACCCATTCCTCTGTTGATGCAGCTTCTGGCCAAGTCCTTCCAGTTCTTGTGCTTGAAAAATAATCTCTGTTATCTCCCTCTTTAGAGCCAATGAGCATACACAATTTTTGTCCACTCAAAGAACAATTTTTCTTGTCTGTAAATGGTATTTCTCCACAAGACAAGGTCAGCCACTAACAACATTTGATGATGTTTTAATGCATAGTCTCATTTTCTGCAAAGCTATTTATTTAGATTTAAAATAATAATAAAAAAGATGCCTATCCATGGCTCTTGGCACCTTAGCACATTGATAAGTAATACAATACAATGAAATACCAGCAGCACTGAAATAATCGTCCAGACAGGAATTAGCCAGACAGACACCTACTGAGACTCCATTGCTTCACACAGTAATGAAGGCAAAACGACAACCCTCTCAGACAGAAGTCTTTTGCAGCATGTCCGGAAGGTCACCAAATTCAAGCTATTTCAGAAGCAAGGGAGCAGTAAGCCCCAGTGTCTCAGAGCCCTCACAAAAAGCACCTTACCTCTGAGAGGGATCCAGCCTCGGCACCCCTGCTGACCACAGCAGTGGTGGTATTGCTTGGGGAGAGAGGTAGTCCCTCAGGTAAACCAGTCTCAGCCCATTAAGGCTTTATAGGTCATGACAGGGGTGACAGAAGCTCCCTAAAGGTGAGGGGGAGGGCACCAAAGCCTGAACCGTGGCCCCACCCCCTGCATTACCCCTTTCCCCAGGCCCTGCCCTTGCACTGGCCCCCGCTCATTCCTGTCCATCCCCTTTATCCCCATTGCTTGCCTTTACGGCGGGTAAAAAGTGATGGGCCATGGCCCCCTACCCCACTCTCCCATTCCAGGGCCCCTGGCTCATACCCACAGCTTTAAACTCCACCAGAGATCAATGAGCAGCTCATGCAGATCCCAGAGTGCTGAGATTATATGCTCCCAGCAAGATGCGCTGATTAGCAAGTAGGGCCCTACCTTCTGCACCAGATTCAGAATGGTTTTAAGGTGCAACCCTCAGGTAGAGAAATGTCTTGCTCATTGTCCCAGTGTATTTTCCTTGTATAATACTTTGTCTTCTGTTTGGATAACAGGCTCTTCTGTTTCATATGACTCATGTAGGGGTCTTTCTGCCTTTATATTTAACTTCAACCAACCTTCCCAACTCAGAGATAAATATCTTCTCTTTAATGCTATGGCTTTTCTGGTACTAGTTAAAGCAGCCATGGGGCTGCCTAGTATGGTTCCTTAAGGTCTTTTCCATTGGCTGATGTGACCCCCTAGGAATCTCTCAATCCCACTGGCAAACTGTTTATTGTTATGTAGCCCTTGACAGGCCAGACAAACTCACAACACCCAGTACTTTGCTGTCATGCTATTTATCTATAAAGAATGTCATGTGAGATCATAAATGAAAGCCAGGATCACACTGATCCTCATAATCATTGTGTGAAGTACATATGGATAACATTTAAGAAGTTCTGTATCTGTATTAAAACATATGCCTACGTCAAGGCAGGCTTGACATGCAGATTTTGACTCACACAAAGGAAGCTGATCCACCTGTCTCGCTATCAGCTATGTAAATTAAGCACTGTAGGCCAATACAGTGCAAGCAAAATCTGCATATGGAGTAAACAGGAGGATCGTAAGACAGTGGAGGCTAAATCACAGTTTGTTATCCAGACTCTGGGGGCAACACAATGAACTTTGGAGATATAAGGAGGCAGCAAAAGGATACATCTTTATACATCACTGAGGGAACAAAAAGGACAGCACTTTTCGCATTCATGAAAGGTAGATCCCAGCCATGCTGAGAGGTTGCTTTAAGTGAGAAACTCCTGCAGACAAAGATTTTAGTCTAAGTTTAAACTCTAAGAAGCATACTATACTTTTTTGTTTTAATATGTAAACATCCTTATTCACTATCTCTTAAATCTTAGTCTTTGATAATAAGCTTATGATTGTTTTCACTATAAACGTACCCCAGTGCTGTGATGTTGTAGGATGTGATCCTGAATTGTACAAGTAAAGCTGTGTGTATACTGTTCCCTTACATACAGCAAACATGGTCATACCTGTGCATGTCCAGTGATGGGGGCTGGATACTACAGGGGAACACGTTCAGAGGGGCTCAGGGTCTGGGTATACCTATTGCTGACAGAGCCATGAGGAGATTATTTGGGTGGCTAACTGTCAGGGCCTGTAACATGGTTGATCTAATCCCATAGTCAGAGACCAGAGAAGAGTGAGGGTCATGGTCAGGAGTCATGCCAAAGATCACAGCCAGAGTTAGAGTTAGAAGCCATGCCAAGGATTAAACCAGAGTCAGAGTCATGCCAAGGGTCAAGCCAGAGTCAATAACTGGAGTTAGGGCAAGGGAGCAGTAACAAGGCCACAGTCAGGAACTTGGTCTCAGACATCTGATCATCAAGGCCTAGAAACTAGTTGCTCAGACAAGAGGTGTGGCAGGAACAGGAAGCTTTATACTAAGAGGTGTCCAATCAGCAGTCTGCTGTTAGGCAGCTGATCCTGCCGAGTCAGCAGGTGTAGCCCATTTGTGGGGTATCAGCTGCAGTTTCCTTATCTGGCTTGCAGCACAGTGGGTAAGGCTTTTGCTTGGCAACCATATAACCCTGCATTCAAGTCCTGCTGCACTTAGCACTAGCAGACTGGTGGTATCAGGGAGCTGACATCCTGCCAAGCCCAAGCAAGTCTCTCTCTCTCTCACTGAGTCAAAGGGGTTACCAAGGTGACTTGTAGTCCTGGGCATCCTGAAAAGCTATCACAGCTGGGTATTGCAGCATGTATGATGCTCCAGCCAGTTACAATACTCCCCTGCACTTAGAGGGGGCCAGGAGGGATGCATATTTAGACAGCCCAGGATTTCTTCACATTGGGGAATCTTAAGTTTCCCTTTAGAGAATCACAGTCACTTTGAACCACTGCTGGAGCAAAATGACCTTGATGGGGCTAAGGATTTGGCCCACAAACTTCAAGTGCCACAACAATAGGGTCCATAGAAATTGTAATATACATTTTGTTTATAAATATAACATATAATGCAGGACACCAGGCTTAACAGTTCTATTCTTGGCAAAAATGCTGTAAGATGTGAAACCACAAACAAAAAGAACAGAGTTAATTGATGAGCATAGTACAAAAACCTAAACAAATAGCTTACTTGTGCCTGTCTGTCAGCAAAGACACAGAAATCAGAGTTTAAAAGTCAGATATTCTGCTGCTGAAGTTAATTTGTTGCCGATTCTTTGCTAATACGGTGCTTAGATAGAATTTCTACAGCAGCTATTCCCATGGCAGCAAAGTGCATTAAATACAGAGATTAAAATTAAATCACCAGAAAACTGTTAATCAGAAGCTGAAGGAAATAAACGTGCCTTGTTCAAAATGTCTTTAACAGTGGTTACATTTGTTAAATGTCCTATTACATTTGATGCACTGGAAGGCAGATGTTGAAAATATAAAGAGGAGAAAGAGCAAGGGACCCCACCACTTACCAAAGGATGGTTAAAGTTCTGTTGTATTTTTCTGCAACAGGTGATGCTAACTCTGTTTAGAGCAGTTCAGCACGACTAAGAAAAAATAAGTCATTTCTAAAGCTTTTTTCTATTGTTAGTTGAGTTGCTGCCAAATTGGTACTGGCTAAAATGCAATTTTACCATTTTGGCTTGGCCCTGCACCTATTGAAGTCAATAGGAGTGCTGCCATTGACGTCAAGGGATCCAGGATCACACCCAAAATACTGGACAGAATTAACTTTAGCATCAGTCAGTGATTTTAACACTTCCAATTTCTGTTTGTACGTTGATAACTCCGTTCTGCCTGATAATGTTAACCACAAACTAAAAGCAATAAAATGTTATTAAAGACTCCTAGCATGCGTGGCAAAAGGAAAGTTGCTAATCCTGTTATCCTGGCTAAATTTCAGATAGCATAATTACATCCTGATGTTTCTGTATTCCCCCCACATGTTCACCTAGACACAATATTGTCTGTTACTGTATCCTGTTAATCAGCTGTTGTATCCCATTCAAGGTGGTTGCACTTCAGAGAGTGTAAAGTGATTCCTATATGCGCAGGGTTGCCAGCTTTCTAATCACACAAAACTGAATGCCCTAGCCCTAGCCCTGCCCCTTCCCTGAGGCCACACCCAGTTCCCCCGCAGCCCTGTCTCCCCCACTCACTACATTCCCCCTCCCTCGGTGGCTTGCTCTCCCGCACCCTCAATCACTTTCACTGGGCTGGGGCAAGGGGTTGGGGTGTGGGCTCTAACTGGGAGTACGGGCTCTGAGGTGGGGCCAGAAATTGGGGTGCAGGAGGGGGTTCTGGGCTGGGGCAGGGAATTGGGGTGCAGGAGGGGGTGAGGGCTCTGTCAGGAGGTGTGGGCTCTGGGATGGGGCAAGGAATGAGGGGTTTGGGGTGTAGGAGGGGGGTCCAGGCTGGGAGGTGGGCAGAGGGGTTCAGGGTGTGGGAGGGGGCTCTGAGATGGGGCAGGGGGATGGGGTGCAGGGGGGTTGAGAGCTCCATCTGGGGGTACAGGCTCTGGGGATGAGGGGTTTGGGGTGCAGGAGGGGGTTCTGGGGTGGGGGGGCTCAGAGCTGGGGGTTGGGGCTGGGGTGCAGGATTACCTCCAGTGGCTCCCAGTCAGTGATGCAGCCGGGGGGCTTAGGCAGTCTTCTTGCCTGTCCTGACTCTGCACTGCGGCCAGCAGATCCGGCTCCTGAGTCCTAGGCGGAGGTGCAGCTGGCGGCTCTGCACGCAGCTCTTGCCCACAGGCACTACCCCCACAGTTCCCGGCCAATAGGAGCGAAGAGCCAGTGCTCAGGGCGGGGGCAGTGTGCAGAGCCCCGTGCCTCCCCGCCTAGGAGCCGGACCTGCTGGTCACTTCAGAGGTGCAGCGCTGAGCCAGGACAGGTAGGGGCTAGCCTGCGTTAGCTCAGCAGCACCGCCAACCAGACTTTTAACGTCCCAGTTGGCGGTGCTGACAGGAGCCACCAGGATCCCTTTTTGACTCGGCGTTCTGGTCAAAAAAAACCAGATACCTGGTCACCCTATAATAATATGTGGCTTGCAAAATGCTTTTGGATAAAGGATTTATGTAGTCATCTTGGATACAGTGAAATAGAAGTGTTAATCAACTAAGGAATAAGAGACAGGGATAGAGAATTAAAACTGTGCATGTGCGAGAGAGAAAAAGCCCTCACTGATGAAAGAAAAAGTAAAATATTTCCTATTTTCCCCCCAAGAGCCACCTTCTTTCCCACTCTGTGAATCAAATTACTACTACTATATTGTTTTCATTGCAGCACCATAGCGAGTACTTTAAATCCATATAATAAATTAACCTAAGTATGATATGTGGCAAATCTGGAAATCGATTCCCAGTCCTTCCCTTGCATTATTAAGGTTTATATAATGAAGCATCAGAAAACAGGTGTAGATGCGTTTACTGGAGTTGCAAGTGACTTCTGAAAGCAAAGGTGTCAAAACCTCACTACCTGCTGCTAAAAGAATGTCTTTGTTCAGGAGACTAGAGCTAAGTTTGTTTAGTAAAACCAGAATTTCTGCTCTTTCACTGAGATTAATTCAGATCTTATTATAAAGACACAGTGAAAACAGGTTCCCCCACTTCTGTCATTTACAGTTGGAAGGGTTTTAAATTTAGCTTTAAGTTCTTAACGTTTTCATTTTAATATATATTATGACAAAACAATTACTGATCTTGAGATATGTAAGATCAGGTTGCATAGTCTACCTCGTTTCTATGGAGTATCACTAGATGGGAACAGGAGCAATAATTTCATAGACAGGTATGTATTCCAAAATATAAATTAAGTAATCCATTCTGAAAACTACTTGTAAGTTCAATGTTATGATTCTCCTTCAGCAGTAAATTGCATATAGGTAGCTTCAGGTTTCAGCTATTAGTAATATTTTAACTGATAGTTAACTCTCTGCTTTCTTCAACTGGGGTTTTATCATTTTAATTGGTGTGATTATGCCAAAGTAAACAGATAATTAGTTCTTCTTAGAAATTATTTAGGAAGGCTGTTGTTGATATCAGTCTCTGGGTACAATAGCCCATAGCTAACACATACAAAGAGACAATCCTTGTTCATGATTGGCTGAAAGTAGCTATCAAATGGGTTAACATGTATCAATGTTTTATCTGCTTAGCCTTAGAGGATAATAATGAAATTTGAAACAAAATGTTAATCAGTTAGATTGCACATTGAAATTAGTGTATCCATACTGGTTTCTAGTGTAGTCATTGAAATCACACATGGAAGTATCTGCTTTCTGAATTGTTCATTAGAGGCAAGTCCCTCCCACCCACCTTAACCTTTAACTTTATTTCCCCCTTCAAAACATTGATTTACAATCAATTACAATTTTGAAGTTAATTGACATAATGGAGACATTTCTACATATTTCTTATGCAGCTTCTCTCAACAATATTTACATCACAGGTTAATAAACCATGTTTTGTTCATCGGAATCTGTTCTTTTGTTTTCCTCACTACATTTGTCAGGCATGATGATTAGAAAGCCTTCCATATTGCTAGCAATTTTAGCTTAATGCTCAGGCTGGTTTCTAGCTTAAAATTAGGTTCCAGATAATTCATGGCCCTGAAAATAAGCAACCAAGCCAACTTTCAAGGCATTGGTCTCTAACAGAAAAAGACGCATTACCCTCTGTTACACCAAAAACAAACAAGTGCATTTTAAAACAGCTGTCACTTAAGAACTCAAGACCTATTAAATGCCCAAACAAGTGAGTAAAAATAAATGGTTAGGCTTGGGAACATGACTCTCTCTTTAAATGAACTATAACTTTTCTACATGGGGGTACAAGTTGTGATCTCAGAACTTAGACAAGATTTTGGCTTTTCAAAAAGGGTGTGGAAGAGCACAGTACAAATATTTCTTTAGTGCAGAATAGACATGCAGAATGCTTCCCTCTGAAAAAGCATACAGAGGCACGGTCTACTACCCTTTGTAGCAGGTTACACTCTAAGGCAGTGGTTCTAACCAGGGGTATGAGTACCGCTGTGGGTACGCAGAGGTCTTCCAGGGGGAACATCAACTCATCTAGATATTTGCCTAGTTGTACAACAAGCTACATAAAAAGCACCAGCAAAGTCAGTACAAACTAAAATTTCATACAGCCAATGACTTGTTTATACTGCTCTATATATATACACTGAAATGTAAGTACGATATTTATATTCCAATTGATTTATAATTGTATAATTATGTGGTAAAAATGAGAAAGTAAGCAATTTTTCAATAAGTGTGCTGGGACACTTTTGTATTTGTATAATGACAGGTTTCATAGTAGCAGCCGTGTTAGTCTGTATCCGCAAAAAGAACAGGAGTACTTGTGGCACCTTAGAGACTAACAAATTTATTTGAGCATAAGCTTTCATGAGCAACAGCTCACTTCATCGGATGCATCCAAAGAAGTGAGCTGTAGCTCACGAAAGCTTATGCTCAAATAAATTTGTTAGTCTTTAAAGTGTGTGACAACATTCCTGCTCTACCTTAGTGGGTCTTGCGCTTATTGGCAGATTTGCTCACCTTGGAGCTTCACGGCAGCCCTCAGCTTGGCCATTTTTCTGAATTCACAGTCCAGGTCGACCCTCCTATGTCTGACCAGGAGTTGGGAGGATTTGGGGGGAACCCAGGCCCATCCTCTACTCCGGGTTCCAGCCCAGGGCCCTGTAGAATGCAGCTGTCTAGAGTGCCTCCTGGAACAGCTGTGCAATAGCTACAACTCCCTGGGCTACTTCCCCATGGCCTCCTCCCAACACCTTCTTTATCCTCACCATAGGACCTTCCTCCTGGTGTCTGATAATGCTTGTACTCCTCAGTCCTCCAACAATCCACATTCTCACTCTCCACTCCTAGTGTCTCTTGCTCCCAGCTCCTCCTCCTCCACCCACACTGGGGTGAGCTCCTTTTTAAAACCCAGGTGCCCTGATTAGCCTGCCTTAATTGATTCTAGCAGCTTCTTGATTGGCTGCAGGTGTTCTAATCAGCCTGTCTTAATTGTCTCCAGAAGGTTCCTGATTGTTCCCTGTTACCTTACCCAGGGAAAAGGGACCTACTTAGTCTGCTCTTCTGCTGCTGCCCTCTGGCCTGGGCTTTCCTTGCTTTTGCCCCTGCTTTCGGCTTCCCCCCCGACCAGGCCAGACGCTCTCCCCCCTTTCTTTTCTTTTTGTTGTTTTTTTTTCTTTCTCCGCTGTTGCTAGAGTGCTAGCCGGCTCTGGCCAGCTGTTAGCCCCCCCCCATCCCTTGGCCACCCTCGGATGCTGCTGCCACTCCAACTGAACCCCCCCCCCCCGAGAGAGGGGGGACCTGCCGGCCCGCTTCCCTGGAGTGGGAAGTGGAAGGACCCAGACCCAGCCGCTTGCTGTTTGTTTGCGGACCTGTCTCTGGCTGAGAGAATTTCTTATCATCCGCTCCGGCATCCCTGGAATGCGAAAAAGAAAGCCCGGAACAGACAGAGAAACAGCCATCCACCGGAGGAACACTGCCCGGGGAATCTACAAATCGCCGTGGAGGGGGCCCAAGACTGAGTAACTTTCGAACTGTGCTCTTGTGTGGGGGGAGGCCTTGACTGTGTCGTGACTGTGTTTGTAGGGACACAGGGGGTGTGGCACAGAGCGGCCCCCCGATCCATCTGTGTCTTCCCAACCCCCACACCACTATCCTCATCACTGCCCCCTCCATCGTCATTGCTGGCTGTTTAACATCTGCCTCTGGACTTAGCTGCTCGCCCTGATTCCACCGCGTGGGCCAGAAGCACCAGCCAACCAAACAGGACTCTCTGGACAAGCGTATGGTGATTCATGTGCCCCTGCCCCCTGAACTGCCCATCCCACAGCCTGTCCCTTTTTACCTGACCCCAACTCCTGTTAACCACCTGCCACCGCCCCCGCTGGGGCATCGGCAATGGAGGGCACCGGGGTGACCTCTGCCGCTGCCATGCCCACCGCCTCCCCAGACTCTAGGGGAGCCCCCCAGCCGGCGGGAAAGGCCAGGGCAAGAAGAAGGGGAAGGGCCCCACTAAAACCACCAGGCTCTCTGTGGCAGGGGCCACCCCCACTGCTGCGGCCCCGCCACCGACCACGGCGTCCCTCCCCACTGCCCCCTCCACCAGCTCTGCAGGTGTCCCTCCCTCACCCCCCAGAACGTATGCCCGGGCAGCGGCAGCCCCCCCGCCTGCCGCCTTGTCATCTCTCCCGCCCACCGCCTCCGCCACCATCAACAGCGGCCGGGGCCCCTTCCCCACCATGACAAGGAAGCATGGTGTCCGATGCCTCCTGGTGCCCGCCTCGTCCCACGTGGAGACCTACGTGCGGGCGTTGGCGAGGGTAGTGGGGCCCTCGGCCATTGTGGCGGCCTCCAAAATTTATGGGAAGGTTGTCCTCTTCTTAGCATCGGAGGCTGCAACCCAGGAGGTGGTGGAGAGGGTCCTGGCAGTGGGGGGGGTGTTTGTCGCCCTAGAGCCACTGGAGGACCTGGGCGTCCGCCTGGTCCTGACCTCTGTCCCTCCTTTTCTCCCCAATGCTGCCCTGTTACCCGCCCTTTCCACCCTGGGGAAACCTGTTTCTGTCATCAGGCCTCTCCCGTTGGGCTGCAAGGACCCCATCCTCCATCACATCTTTTCCTTCTGCTGGCAAGTGCAGCTTCTACTGCCATCGGCGGCGCATGACGGAGAGGCGCTCGAGGGGTCCTTCCTAGTCC
The DNA here is from genome assembly GCF_965152275.1 of Natator depressus. NCBI lineage: Eukaryota > Metazoa > Chordata > Testudines > Cheloniidae > Natator > Natator depressus. The sequence continues at coordinate 310,045,277 of NC_134234.1, forward strand.
CCCACCAGGGGGCCCATTACTGGGTGTATTTCTCCATGGGGGAAGCCCGGTGCTACCTCTGCCAGGCGTCAGGGCATGTCTGGAGGGACTGCCCCTTAGCCCGGCAAGAAGGGGCACCTGGGATCCCCAAGACCCGGCAGGACATCGGCCCCATCATTGCCGACGCCCCTGGCTGCCTGATACCCGAACCCACCCCCCCTCCTCTTCGGACCACCACTTCTCCCACTCAGGCCCAAGGGGCACCTCCCGTACAACGCCCAGACAAGCGGGAGAGCCCTGCCCTCGCTGCTGACAATCTGGCGGGGCCTATGGAGGAGGGTGTGGCAGAGATACCACCAGGCATGGGAGAGAGCCTGCCCCAGGGAGAATCCTCCCTCCCTTATGCCGCCCCACCGTCCCCTCCCCAAGCCCCTGAGCCATCGCCTTTACCCCCTGATACGACCCCTGCTAACCAGCCCCCAGATGATGCCATGGAGGGCTGGGCCCTAGTCCAGGGGAAGCGAGGCAAGCGGAAGGCTCGAGCTCCGCCTCATCTACCCAAGGCAGAGGCCCCCCGGAAGACCAGGAAGGAGGGCACCGATGCCGAACCTTCCGCTTTGCCCACGAGTGCGTCCCATCCACCGGTGTCAGCCGGGAAAGACGTGGTAGCACCGGAAGGTAGTGTCTCCCCTCCACGGGAGACCCTCCCCTCCGAGACCCTCGAGAAAGCCCCTTCTGTCCTGACACTATCCGAAGCCCCCGTGAACCCCGAGGCAACCGTCGTGGCGGGTGCCAGAGGGGAGAACCCCGGGGCAACGGAAAGTGTCCTCTCCTCCATGTTCGAGGAGATCGAGGCCCTAGATCTGACCCCGGTCGCCCAGGGGGAGGACGACCTTTTGCCAGCAAACCTCGATTTGGGCGACCTCACTCCACCCCTCTTTTCCCCATGCTCCCTCCCCCTAACTGCTGCTTCTGCTCCCACCTCCGAGGAGCCCCTGGACTCTTCCATTGACCCGGCCGCTGATGGTACCCCGCTGACTACCACTGAGCCTGCTCAGGTGACAGCCGGCGCCATGCGGCCGGGACACCAGCAGCCAGGGGCACCCCCCGTTGGTGTGGAGCAATCGATTTCCTTCCCAGGCGGGGGCCCAACAGAAGATAATCCACCTTCTGATGCTGTAGCCGCTAAATCCACCATAGAGCCCGCGCCTGGTATCACTGAGAGCTCCCTCCCCACCCCTTTAACCCTCGAGCCTGATCGGGAGGCGCCACCATCCAGCTGCTTGCCTCCCGAAACCCAGAACCTCGCCTCTGCCCCTGCCTCTACCCCTACCCCTACCCCTATCCAGTCTACCTCCTGCGATGTTATCGCCGCCCCCGGGGCTGTCTCCTTCCCTTTTCCAACCGATGACCCCCAGGGAGCGGCCTTTGCGTTCTCCTGCCCCAACCCATTAGGGGCTATTATTTTCCCTCCACCGCCCCCTATCGCCCCAGGGCTTGAGGTGGGCCTAGAAGCTCCAGCCCATCAGGCACCCCATCGGGGGTCCACACCCTGCTTGCCCGTTTTAGTGGGCGATGGGGCTGCACCAAGGGCCCCGCCGGGAAACAACCGGGAAACCGTAACACCACCCCCCCATGAGCTGCAAGGAGAGCTGTGGAAGTTTTTAGAGGATGTCTGTGGCTCCCGCAACAAGGTACAGCTTGCTCTCCAGTGATGGGGGGATTTTTTTCAAATCCTCTGGGCCACAAGGGCCCTCCTGGGGGAAGGTAAAGGGAAGGGGAAGCAGGATGCCACGGCCTACTGGCGGGTCCGCATCTTCCGTGACCAATTACTCACCTATAGGATGGGTCATGGACTGTTGCGCGGCGCGCTGGGGGATGCGAGCGTCCCTGCCAGTAAGGATCCCCCTCGGCCCTCCCCATGACACCTCTCACTATCGCAACGTTGAACACCCGGAGCTGTAGGATGGCTCTCCGCAGGTCCCAGGTGCTCTCCTTCCTTCGGGAGGGAGGGTACTCTGTGATTTTCCTGCAGGAGACCCATATGGATCCGACCGCCGAAGATAGTTGGCGGCTGGAGTGGGGGGACAGGGTCTACTTTAGCCATTCCACGATTCGGCAGGCTGGAGTGGCGACCCTGTTCTCCCCTGACCTACGGCCCGAGGTGCTAGGGGTTGCCGAGGCCGTGCAGGGTCGTCTGCTGCATCTCCAGGTCTGTATAGAGGGGCTCATGGTTAACCTCATTAACGTCTATGCCCCGGCATCGGGCCCGGAGCGGCTGCAATTCTATCAGCAGGCGTCCGCCTTCCTCGGCACCTTAGATTCTCACGAGTGTCTGGTCTTGGGAAGGGATTTTAATACCACCCTCGAGGAGCGAGACCGCTCGAGGACCGAGCAGTGCCCGGCCGCCGCGGACACCCTGCGGGAGATAGTTGAACATCACTCCCTAGTGGACATCTGGCGTGACCACCACCCGGCTGACACTTCCACGTTCACCTTTGTCTGGGTGGAAGCCCATCGGTCGAGCCACTCCCGGTTGGACCGCATTTATTTATCACGCTTCCATCTCTCACGAGCCCACTCCTCCAGCATTCGGCTGGTCCCATTTTCTGACCATCACCTAGCCACCGTGACAGCCTCCTTCTGTGCGGAGAGGCCGGGGCCAGCCTATTGGTATTTTAACAACAGCCTGTTGGAGGATGAGGGCTTCGTGACATCCTTCCGGGAATTCTGGCTGGCCTGGCAAGGGCAGCGGAATGCCTTTCCCTCGGCGCGGCGATGGTGGGACCTGGGGAAGGTGCGTGCCCGGCTTTTCTGCCGCAATTACACCCGGGGCACCAGCCGACGGAGAAATGCGGCGATAGAGCAGTTGGAACGGGAGGTCTTAGAGCTGGAGAGGCGTCTGGCCACCAGCCCTGAAGACCCGCTCCTCTGCGGAGCGTGCCAGGAGAAGCAGGAGGAGCTCCAGGCCCTCGAGGACCATTGGGCCCGGGGCACCTTTGTTCGATCCCGCATCCGCCTCCTTTGGGAGATGGATCGTGGCTCCCGCTTCTTCTATGCCCTGGAGAAAACGAGGGGGGCCAAGAAACACATCACCTGCCTCCTGGCAGAAGACAGCACCCCCCTCACAGAACCGGCGGAGATGTGCGGGAGGGACCGAGCCTTCTACACAAGTCTTTTCTCCCGGGATCTGACCAACTGTAGCGCTTGCAGAGTGCTTTGGGAGGAGCTCCCTATGGTCAGCGCGAGCGACCGAGACCGGCTAGAGTTGCCTCTTACTCTGGCCGAGTTCTCGGAAGCCCTCCGTCGTATGCCCACTAATAAGTCTCCAGGCATGGACGGGTTGACTGTGGAGTTCTACCGCGTGTTTTGGGACGTCCTCGGCCCAGACCTAGTCACCGTCTGGGCCGAGTCTCTGCAGAGCGGGGTCCTCCCTCTTTCACGCAGGCGAGCTGTGCTCGCCTTATTGCCGAAGAAGGGGGACCTCCGCGATTTACGAAATTGGTGTCCCGTCTCGCTCCTCAGCATGGACTACAAAATCGTAGCAAAAGCAATCTCACTGCGGCTAGGGTCTGTGCTGGCGGACGTGATCCACCCAGACCAGACCTACACCATCCCGGACCGCAGTATCTTTGATAACCTATTTATGGTTCGGGACCTTTTGGGACTCGGGCATAGAGACGGTCTGTCGTTCGCCCTCCTGTCCCTAGATCAGGAGAAGGCATTCGATAGGGTGGACCATGGGTACCTCCTGAGCATTCTGCAGGCGTTTGGCTTCGGACCCCAGTTTGTGGGTTTTCTCCGGGTGCTGTACACTTCCGCAGAGTGTCTGGTTAAGCTCAACTGGACCCTGACCAAACCGGTCAGCTTCAGGCGAGGAGTACGGCAGAGGTGCCCCCTCTCGGGCCAGCTGTATGCTCTGGTGATCGAGCCCTTCCTCTGTCTCCTCCGCAGGAGGTTGACAGGGTTGGTGCTGCGGGAGCCGGAGCTGCAGCTGGTCCTCTTGGCATACGCTGATGACGTGCTCCTCGTGATCAAGGACCCCGGCGACTTGGCACGGGTGGAGGCTTGCCAAGCCATCTATTCAGCAGCCTCCTCTGCCCGGGTCAACTGGGTCAAGAGCTCTGGCCTGGCGGTAGGAGACTGGTGGCAGGCGAGCTCCCTCCCACCCGTGCTTCAGACCATCCGGTGGAGCGCGGGTCCGCTGCTTTACCTTGGCGTTTACCTTTCTGCCATGCATCCCTCTCCGCCGGAGAACTGGGAAAATTTAGAGGGCGGGGCGATAGAGCGGCTCCGGAAATGGACGGGACTACTCTGATGTCTCTCCCTCCGAGGGAGAGCGCTGGTGCTTAATCAACTAGTCCTGTCCATGCTCTGGTACCAGCTCAACACCCTGGTCCCGGCCCCAGGTTTCCTGACCAACCTCCGGACATCGATTCTGGGGTTCTTTTGGTCAGGAACACACTGGGCCCCTGTAGGGGTTCTTCATCTACGCCCCACCCACCCTCTACCCCAGGCCCGCCGGACCTTTTAATTGGACCCCCGCCCTGCAGACCCAATCGAACCCCTCACCCCTTCACTGTGAGCCAGCTGCATGAACTGCAGCCGGTACGCTTCCAAACCGTGCCAAGGAAACATCTATACACGGTCGTGCTCCACACCCTTCACGCCCTCACCCTAGTGTCCCGCCCCGACACAAAGTGGCAAGACCTTCTGCCACCTTTGGAGGGTGAGCAGCCCCGGTGGGCCAGCCTCTATTCCACCTTAGTTCCGAGGCCCATTGGGGACATCAGTTGGCGGCTCCTTCATGGAGCTGTGAGCACGGACACGCACTTGGCGCGGTTCACCCCCGTCCCAGATACTTGTCCCTTTTGTGGTGTGAGGGAAACCCTGGCGCATGTATATTTGGAGTGTGCCAAGCTGCAGCCCCTGTTCCAGCTCCTCACAAATCTCCTATTATGTTTTTGGTTGCATTTTTCCTCTCACCTTTTTATTTATGCACTCCCCATCCGTGGCCTCACAAAGTCGTGGGATCTCCTAGTTAACCTCCTCCTGGCCCTGGCTAAAATGGCCATCTATAAAACCAGAGAGAGGAGGCTGGCCGATGGAGTTTCCTGTGACTGTGGGGCCATTTTCCGATCCTCGGTCCGTTCACGTATCCGGGCGGAGTTCCTCTGGGCGGCATCCACCGACTCCCTTGATGCTTTTGAGGAGTGGTGGGCGCTGTCCAAGGTTCTTTGCTCGGTGTCCCCGTCTGGGTCCCTTTGTCTGACCCTTTGATTGGGAGAGAGAGGTAAGGGACCCCAGCCCCAGCCATTGCTGCTGTGGACACCACCACCTTAGAGGGGTCCTTTCACACGGGTGCACTTCTCCCCCCACCCGGATTGTCCACCCCACAGCCTGCCCCTCTTGTTGGGTGCTTTCAGAGGAGGGAATTGTTGGTGACACTCGGGCGTGGCGCCAGGTAACTCGAGGGGGTGAAAGACCATGAGAGTCGAGGAAGCCCCCCGCTCTGGGCCCAGGCAAGCTTGAATGATTCCCTCCCCTGAAGCTAATGAGAAAACAATTGTGATTGTTTGCTGTGTTACACATTGCATATGCTGCTGTTTTTACTTTGTAAGTGTGTTTATGCAAATAAAAACATCTTTTCTTAAAAAAAAAAAAATTTACTTTCCTGTAGCCATCTGGCCCGACCCTGTCACAGGTGCCACAAGTACTCCTTTTCTTTTTTTGTATTTGTGTGTCTGATTTTGTAAGTAAGTAGATTTTAAGTGAGGTGAAAGTGGCCTTGCATGGAAGTACGCAAGACAAATCAGACTGCTGAAAGGAGTACTGTAGCCTGGAAAGGTTGAGAGCCACTGCTCTAAGGTGCTTATACAGTACCCCCATTGCCACAGTATCTCTACTGCAATCACAAAGTGTGACGATAGCAGTCATATCTCCGACTGCAGAGTAGACATGCCAGAAACAACTTGCCTAAGATCACACAAGAAGTCTTTGGCAGAGTAAGGAACTGAAGCCAGGTCACCTGAGTTTCTGAATAGCATCCAAGCTTCTAGTGCCTAGTAGCTAGTGCCTGTCTACTAGCCCAATGCTGAAGGGGATGAGGTCATTGGCTAGTTGTGCAGCGAATTCAGCAACTGCTTGGATGAGCAAGGAAGGGAAGGAGAGGCATTAGTAGCTTGGTCTTTTATTTTGCCATTTAGTACAGAAATATCATACACCTACATGTATCTGTTTTACTTGCTGAGAGAGCAAGTGAGTAAGTTTCTTGATGGATTGTTAAATAAACAATATACAAGCTAACTTGGTGCTGTATTTACAGAATGTTAACTTTGTTATTGGACATCCACGTAATTTTCTCATGAACATGGCCTTTCCTCTAATTTTGCAAATTTCTTTTCCTGTGCAGGTGTCTGGTATTGGCCTTCCACTCCATATCAGCATTTTCACCAGAGATGTAGATGAAACATTATTTGGATTGAAATATTTCAGACACAAATCTTTATTTAGTAATTTTTTGGTTTGGTGCTTTTTTTCCTCCTGCCAAAACCAAATGTATTAATTGGATGAGCTCCCATTTATCTCTAGGTAATGTTTAAAATCGTTGTTAATGATTTACAAAAAACATCCTCCTGGTTCATGAGTGAAAAGGTGTTTTAACTGGGTTCCCATCTGAATTCCTGTGTTCTATAATTAAGGGTTCAGTTATGTCATTTCACTTGTCAGACTTTTGCAAGGGGTGGTGTAGTGGTTGATTGGCTCTGCTGGACAATGCATAGGGGGATGGACTAATGGCTAAGAACCCCCAACTTACTAGTGACTGAGTACCCCCTGCCATCTCTCCACTGAACACTCACATATGGGACAGGCAGAATATGGCTCTTAATGTTCAGAAGGATAATTATTTGGCAGTACAGCACCAATATGTCTTGAGTTACACTAGCCCAACCCCACTGATTTCATTAGGACTGGACCAGTGTAAGCGAGAGAACTGAACCTGTCATATTTTAAATGTTCACCTATGAAGTTCCTCTCTGAATTAATTTAATTGAAAGAAGAGGAATACATTTAATCAACATATGTGAACAAGTAGATGCTAACCTTAGCAGGTGCTTAAAATGGGTATTGAGAGGAAAATATTTGAAGAGGATTATTTAGAGGGGATGTATCAGTTTCAACTGAAAAACAGTGGAGTAGACAGTATTGTTGTTGTTTGTGGAACAGAATGAAAGAATGTTTTTATCAAAAAACATATTGCTAATATTTGCTAAATAATAGGGACTCTTCCCTTGGGGTGAAAAAGGCCAATTGGCCCTATATTTACATTTTACTTAGTGGACAGGTGAATTAGCTTAGCTGATTACCAAGTTTTTATCAGCATCAATGTTATATTTTTCATACATTTGCTGTGCAATTAACATTTTCACTTAGGGTATTTTATGGTTGATTTTTCCATATCTGCATTCAGTTGTAGCTATTCCTGTGTCATAAAACCTTTATGTATCAGCCATCCATGCTAAACAAGAGCCAAGCATTTCGGCTTTTTTATTCCTGCTATAAATCCACAGATGTAACACCATTAAAGGGAACTATTTATAGAGACACTTACCATGCCCAGCCTGACAGGCTGCTTAGCGCAATTACATGTTATTTGGACACATCTGGTGTCACTTATCAAACCATCTTTGACTATCCCAAGCATGCCCCTCCTCATGGTCCCTGTTACCCCCCGCCCCCTCTCCCCACACACACAATTGGTGCAGGCAGTTGAATCTCTGACACCCCCTGCTGCTGTCTACATATATCACAGGCAGCAGTTTCATATGCCGCTCTCTCGATGTACCATCAGGCCTGTAGAAGCAATGCAGTATGTGACCCTCTCTAGTACTAGGATACTGTTTGTTCTCGTAAGCTAGTCAAGTTTGGGTTGGGTCAGTTCTTTACCTGCAGGGAACACCTCCATACTACAAGAATTGTCAATGGAGATTCAGTAGGTGGTACTCATCCCTTTGAGTTATTCCCCAGCCAATGGGCCGGAGGTGCCATGTATTTGTCATTCTTTGTGATGGAAGGTGCCATACAAATGTAGAATCATAATGTTCTACACAAGTAATGGCACAATGAGGTTCTGGTCCATGATTGGGGCTCCTACATGCTACTACAATCCAAATGAATAATTAATAATAATAAATACTAATAAAGCAGTTTGCCTTATAAGAATGATGAAAGTCTCCTGCTTCTCATCTTTTCACAGGCAAGCTGTACTTCTTGTGTCTCAAACTGCCTAATGGGTTGCTAATCATTGCAAAAATTAGATATTTCATGGGTTTTCCTTTAAATTTGGTTGCAATGCTTAGGGTAAGAAAGCAGATCTGGATTACTGAAAAATAAAATAATTCATTTTTGCTGAGAAAGTCAGTACCACTCAAGCACAACAGGATTTTAACTATAAATATATGTATGGTGTGTGGCCAGAAGCTCCAGCATGTTAAGAGCTCTCTACTCCCTCTATTGGTGAAAAGGGAAATGTGCTGCCATAGAGAGCTGCTTGTCCCTAGGCTACCTACCAACAGTTCCTCTAGTGACACTTGTGTCATCAACATAATTATAGGTGAACTTGAATTTTTTCGGTGGGGAGGGGGAATTGAGCTCCCAGAGATGTGAAAATTGGCCCCAGTCCTGTGGGGACTTTGGTGTGAGAAGCAATGCAGACAGATGACTTTACTGTGAGGACTGTCGCAGATTAAGGACTTTGCAGCAAGAGATGATCCCGAGGACTCCAAGGTGAGAAATGATGCAGTGGACAACAGCAGAGCTGAGTGCTCTCTGGTGAGCCACTGCCTACCCAGCGCCTGAACACTGATTCACTGACCTGGGCTGAGGAGGTGGCATCTCCAGACAGGACAAGGCAAGCAGCTCCACTGGGGCTGGAGATCAACCTGCAAAGAGACACGTGGACCAGTGCACCTCACTGATCCAAACTGGGGGGGGGGGGGGGGGGTTGGTGGATGGGTGAGATGGTGCAGCCAATGGAGTATACTGTGGGACTTTCTCCCCAGCAGCAGGGAAAGGAGTTAGACACAGCGCTGCCAAAGTTAGTGGAAGGGGGTATTTTATTCTTTATTTGCATATCTATTCTGCTGCTGCTTTCCCAAGGTTATGACTGTGTTCACTCTCCCCTAATAAAGATTCCTTTGTACAGAGTCTCCCCCAGTGCCTGTCAGGAGGGAAGTTCTGCTTATTAAGGGTATTTAGGGAGCATATGGTGAGTTTTTCCAGGTCCCTGGGTGGGGGCTAGAGCCAGTTTAGTTGTCTGTCAAGAGGGACCCCTAGATACATTGCACCCAGCCTTTTTTGTGGCTGCTAACCATCTGACAGAGGGGTCACATCAGGGTCATGTCAATATGGACAAATAATTTTAGTGCGAGGTTTGTATGTTAATGATATTTCTTTTTGTGACGTTCTTGACATAATCTGGGACCATATAAATCATTGTTGCAACCAAGGTCCTGTAGTGGCACCAAATCTTGTATAAAGGGGGTCAAATGAGGTGCCTGAGACAAGGTTATGGTTGGCTGGTTATGATTACGCTGTCTGTATGCGTGTATCATTTTGTCGTTAAAGTTATGAATATTGGCTCTATACAGTCTGTATTTCAAACGTGCTCTGCTTCTGGTGGACACCCCAGACAAGTTGGTGTCAGCTCTGCCTAGCCTGTTTGATGGCCCATTAAGGACCATCAGCTACACAACTGACCCAAAAAGAAAAGGAGTACTTGTGGCACCTTAGACTAACCAATTTATTTGAGCATAAGCTTTCGTGAGCTACAGCTCACTTCATCGGATGCATGACTGACCCAGTGAGAGAAGGCAGACACGCCTTGTGACTCAGCAAAGTATGCAGGGATTTGCCCAGTTGATTCCAAACTCCATTTTGCTGTAAATTTTCCACAGTAAGAACAAAAGCGTTCTTACACCTGGAAAAGACTATAAAAGGCTGATGCCTCATCTCCAGCTTGTCTTCAATCCTGCTTCTTACCTCTGGAGGAACTTTACCACACTGAGGCATTGAACAAAGGACTGAATGACCCATCCCAGCTGTGGATGTACTCCAGAGACTTGATTTGAACCTGCAGTTTATTCTATCACTGCTACAAGCCTGAACCAAGAACTTTGCCATCACTATATGTCATCGATTCCATTTAACCAATTCTAGCTCTCATCTATATTTCTTTCCGTTTATGAATAAACCTTTCGATTTTAGAATCGAAAGGATGGGCAACAGCGTGATTTGTGGGTAAGATGTGATTTGTATATTGACCTGGGTCTGGGGCTTGGTCCTTTGGGATAGAGAGAACCTTTTCTTTTACTGGGTTATTAGTTTTCATAACCATTTGTCCCCATAACAACAAGTGGCACTAGTGGTGATACTGGAAAACTGGAGCATCTAAGGGAATTGCTTGTGTGACTTGTGGTTAGCCAGTGGGGTAAAACCAGTGTCCTATCCGTCTGTCTGGTTCGGTTCACCTTAGAGGTGGAAAAAACCCCAGCCTTGGGCTGTAACTGCCCTGCTTTAAGCAATTTGTCCTGAATTGGCACTCTCGGGTGGGTCCCGCCAGAACCAGCATCATTACAGTTTTATATAGAGGATATGTTGGTAGCCGTTACACTAGCATATTCAAGGGCAGGAATTGGCCTTTAACTTTAGCTATTGGATAGCCTTGAACCCAATATTAAAGACGACAGATCAAACTTATTTTCTACAGAATATCCAGGAAAAGGAGGGTGTACATATTATTAACCATACATCACTTTTCTAAGAGACATTCACACATCAGAGGATCACTAGGATTTGGCTTGGTTTACTTTGTCACATGGCTTCCCAAGGCAGATAGCAGGGCAGATTTAGGGACAACACATTTAAGGAGATCAAAGGATGAGGGTATATATTGTAAGGGGTACCTGGATGCAAGAGATGCTCATTTCAGTTTCTTCTATTTCACTGTTTCCACATTGGATGCTTTATGCTGTAGCTGACCTTTTATTAGTTTCCTAATTTGGGATTCAGCCTGTTCCATTCCCATTTTTTCCCATAGATTCCAAGGCCAGAAGGGACTGTTGTGATCATCTAGTCTGACCTTTTGTGTAACACAGAACTGCCCCCAAATAATTCCTTGAACTTATTTTATAGAAAAACATTCAATCTTGATTTAAACGTTGTCAGTGAGAGAATCCACCACAACCCTTGGTAAAATATTCCAATGGTTAATTACCCTCACTGTTGAAAATTTACACCTTATTTTCAGTCTGAAATTGTCTAGCTTCAACTTCCAGCCATTGGATCATGTTATACTTTTCTCTACTAGATTGAAGAGCCCATTCTAAATATTTGTTCCAATGTAGAAACTGTGATACAGGAAGGCCAGGGAGCAGTGGTCGAGGGGAAATATATAAACCCTAGGCTAATTAAGGCGTGGTTCCCTGTAGACTAGGGAGGGTTGCTACAGGTTAATTGGAGCACCTGTAGTCAATTAAGCCCTGTCAGGAACTTAATAAAACCCCCTGCTTCAGGCAGTCAAGGGAGGAGGAGGAAGGAGAGAAGACTGGAGTTTGGAGGTGTGTTGTAAAATTTGAAAAAAAAAAAAAGTGAACTGAAGTAAGGGAGACCCTGCCCCAGCAGGGGGGGAGGGGGACTTTCGTCCCCCAACATCTAAGGACTGAAGGTTCCCCATCCAAGGGGGAAGAGGCTAAGAACCTGCAGGGATTGAGAGGTGCTAGGGCTCAGAGTGAGGAGCAAACCCAGACCCCTCCCCTGCTTCCCTCCTCTACCACCTTCCTGGGCCACTATTGGGAACCTCAATGGCCCAAGAGCAGGGGCAAGGGGTGGTGTCTTAGCCCCCTACCAGGAAAAGCTCAGGACCCACCATACTAACATTGGCCATCTTGCCACAAAACTTAGACTAATCAAGTCACCATTTAGTGTTAAGCTAAATAGACTCAAGCAGCTCAATCACTCTAAAGGATTAGAAAACGTGCCTTAATCATTTTCATGGCTCTTCTCTGAGCCCTCTTCCATTTCTCAACATCCTTCTTGAATTGTGGGAACCAGAACTGGGCACTGTATTTTAGCAACAGTCACACCAGTGCCAAATACTGATGTAAAACAACATCTCTGCTCCTACTGAGATTCCTGTTTATGCACCCCAAGAGCTCATTAACTCTTTGGCCACACCGTCACATTGGGAGCTCATGTTCAGCTGATCATTCTCTTCCCCCCAGTCAAATCTTTTTCCAGAGTCACTGATTCCCAGGATAGAGTCACCCATAAATAGGACTACATTTTTTTCCCTAGATGCATGCATTTCAATTTAGCCATATTAACATATTTTTGGCTTGCACCAGTTTACCAAGTGATCTAGATGGCTCTGAATCAGTGACCTGTCCTATCATTATTTGCCACCCCCCAGCCAATTTTTGGGTCATCTGCAAAGTTCATTGGTGACTATTTTATGTTTTCTTCCAGGCCATTGATAAAAATGTTAAATAGCGTAGGGCCAAGAACCAATTTCTGCAGGAAACACACCTGCTTGATGACCATTCCCCATTTACAATTACATTTTGAAAGGTGTCAGTTAGCCAGGTTTGAATCCATTTATGGTGTGCCATGTTCATTTTATTATGATCTAGTTTTTTAATCATTGAAGTCAGTGGGAGCAGAAGCAGGCCCTTCATTCCAGTGAAGTTCAATCCTATATTGTGATATGACCATCTCGTTGATGAAAAAGGAGCCATAAAGCAGATGTATTTCCCCACTAGGGAATACTCCAGCTGCAAGGGGGGTTCCTACACTGTGTAGAGCTGATGTAGCCAGCTTTACATCTCCTGCTTCGTAGCATCTGGTATAGGGGTTGTGACAACGAAGGAAGAAACATTAAAATGCTGCTATGCTCAGTTTGTGGACAACCCCTTTGAGTGCTGTCCTAAGGCGGCTCCAATTTATGCTGGGAGCCAGGCAGAGAATAAGGCAGCTTACAAGGGTGTCTTAACGCCATCTTTACTCCCTCCCCAGTCCATGCACAGAGTATAGCTCACGAGGAATGCAGCATCTGCACACTTACAGTTTGGGGTTTTACTTAAATCTCCAAGTTAGCCATTAGAACAGAGTCACAGAATCTGTATTGTACTCCCTTAGCTATTCTCTTCTCCCTGAGACCTCCAGCCCTCCCAATGCTTGCATTCAGCTCCCCCAGCAATTCAAGCTCTCTTTGCTAAACCTGCATCTCATCTTCAATCTGTGCTCCTCCGGCTCCTCCAGCTGCTTTCAGTACTTCTGAGGCTACTCCAGGCCTCCTTCTCAGGGCTTCCCAGTCATTACAACATTATCTCTTGCTGCCTTCAGGTCACTCTCATGCTATTTTAAGCTTTCATCAGCAGCCCGTTTGGGAATGTCTACACTGCAATTCAAAACCCACAGCTGGCCTGTGCCAGCTGACTCAGCCAGAGCCCTGCTAGCCTAAGGGGCTGTTTAATTACAGTGCAGACATTCAGGCTTAGCCTGGAGCCCAAGCTCTAGGATCTTGCAGGCTGGGAGGGTCCCAGAACTTCAGCTGTAACTGGAGCCTAACTGTCTATACTACAGTTAAACAGCCCCATTAGTCCAAGCTCCATGAGCCTGAGTCAGCTGTCCAATTGCAGTGTAGATATACCTTTTGACTCTCTCGGATCCTCTGGTTGTTTGAAGCTGGCAGCTCTTCCTTTACTCTGCTAGGTTGCCAGTTTCCCTCTGGCTCTAACCTCTGCATTGGTTTGCAGTTCTGTTCATTTGCATCATCTCCTCTGATGCTTTTTGGCTCGTGTCAGTCACACCTTCACTCTCTCCTTGATATCCCTTAGGCCTCCCCAGCAAAGCGCTAACATGCTTAACTTTAAGAACACAGATCATCCCATCAAAGTCAATGGGATTATTAGTGTGTTTAAAATTTAAGCATGAACTTAAGTACTTTGCAGGACACAGGCCATAGACTGCTCTAGGTTACACCAGAGGCTTTCACCATATATTTATTATTGCTATGTAGGCAGTCAAAGAAGACAGGTTAGAGGCCACAGAGCCCCAAACAGTCACTCTGAGGAGGCAAAATACATCCCCCCAATATTTCTACACCAACCTGCTGTCAAAACCAGCTATTAATGGGCAGGTTGGGCAGGGGAACCCCCAAGCACCTCTCGGGTTGGGAACCACCCAACCGCTTCAAAGAGGAGCTCCCTAAACATCTACATCAAACCTAACTGGGCAATTCCTCCCCTCAGCAGCAAACTTCAGTCTCCATGCCCTGCATTGTCTGCTTCTCACCCCATCCACTACCAAGTAATCCTTTGCTGGATGAGTGCACCAGGTTATTAATCCAGATTTCGGACCAGATGGGTTACCACAGCCCTAATAGACTCGGCCTGTGGAGGGATTCTTTAGGTGGAAGGATTAATTTCTGGGAGATTGCAAGGACTTTTTGGGACAATAGCCATGACATGGATTTCCTAGGAAATACTTGGGGATGAGGGGAATGCAAATGATCTACTTCAAATCCATCCTTTTGAAACTATGCTCTGTGGAGAGAAGTCAATTGATTACCAATTACCTGCTTCTGAGAACTCCAAAGATCCCACTCTGTATAAAAGGAGGAACTAAACTTTTCATTAGTGTGCCAGTTCTGAGCAAAGGTTGTTATGAATTTGTGACCACAAAAAGAGACCCCTCTCAGGGGGGTTTGAAGGACTCAGCTGCTGAACCCCCAATTGGAGACAGTTGAGGTGATCTCTGGTAAGCTTAATAGCATGTGTGTAGATTCTTTCATTGTTTTTTAACGTGTTCGCTCTGTAGTGCTTTTACCTTAAGAATAAAAGGCTTGCACAGGAAGTGCTGAGTGGTAACTTTTAACTGTTGGCAATTACACTGTATACCCTCTGAGCAGTGGCAGATTAGCCACTAGGCTAATGGGGCCTGTGCCTAGGGGCCCCAGCCAATTGGGGGGCCCTGGAAAAATGGGTGCCCCACACCCCAACCCAATCAGCACTCCTGCCGGGAGAGCAGGGGAAGCCCCATGCCCAGATGCCATCAGGAGCATCAGGCAGGCAGAGCAGGGCAAGCTCCTGAGCCTCAACTGCTTTTCCCCAGCAGGTGCACCAGAGGGGAGGCAGGCAGTGGGGGGGGGGGGAGGCCCCCCACTTCTTCTGGTCCCAGGCCCCCCAAAACCATAATCCACCTCCCTCTCTGAGGGGAGACATGAAGCAGACTGCTTACACAGGCAGTCTTTTCCTGGGTACAGCACAGTGAAGGCAGGTAGTAGTTCAGCCTGGAAATACCCCAGCCAGGGGCCAAGGGGAAAGTGAGAGCACAAGCTCTCTCTCTCTATCAGTTAGGAGGCTAGAAGCCTGAGAGTAGGTGCTATTGCTGGACCGCTAAGGGGAAATAAGGTGCAGTTGCTATGAACTGTGACACCCACTAAGACCACACATTTGTTGTGGTCATGAATCTCTCCCTGGTAGGGCACCCCCTTTAAGCTATGTGAGGAGGGCATGCACATGAGTCCAATTACACCACCTCCATCCAGCAGGTGCCACAGGGCATCTTCCTAGCAGGGCAGTGCTCACCTTCCAGCCATGGCCTTTCAACAATATCATCCCTTGTCTGCAGCCCCAGTGATCCCACCAAACAATCCATAATCAGCAAAATGGGTTAAACAAAAGAAAGGCAGGAAAAAAACCTTGCTGGCAGCTCCTCCCAGGATATGGGCCTCTCACTTCAGAGAGGACCTAGGAGTATCAGTGTCCACCTCAGAGCTCACTGGTTCTGGTGCCAGCCTCAGGTCTTTTCCCTTCAACTCAGGGTTCTGTACTCTCCTTCTGCAAGGACAGAGCTCTGCAGGTTGTCCAGCCTCCCTTCAGACTGGAGAGCCTTAGCAATCTGTTCCCTTCCTAGGACTGCCTTCAGCTGAGTGGAGTTCCCTCCTTTTAACTCCAGCCCTGGCATGATTTGCAGGTGTGGCAGGGCAGGGTCCCTCCAGCCCAAATCAGCTCCTTTACCCTTTCCATGCTACTGCGGGGTTTACATACCCCCTCACAGTTGTCAGTTGGATAGAACAGAGAGTTCTATCGGCCCTTAGATTTAAAGAAAACTAATTTCTCGAACCAGCAAAGCCATTAGATAAACTTCCTCTCCTTGAAAACCAGCCGGAGTTCCATCTCCATTGAGTCCTTCTTTCAGATTAAGCTGTCTACAGCTCTGGCCATACTCATTCCATATGAGAATTAATAAATCAATAGGGTTCTACTTCTTTCTAGATGTTGAACACCTGCTGCAAGGTGCTGAGCACACTCAGTCACCACTGAAGACACTGGGAGGGGAGCAGCATCTCTTAGAATCAGGTCTGCAGAGTGCAGAGATTTCTATTAGTGCTGCAGACTCATTTATCTTTTCTATTTGCATATTGTTGCAAAATGGCTCAGAAATGCTTCTGAAGCCATTCAGAGAGCAGCAATCGCTGTAAATTTGCTGCCAAATGGCCTGTAAATAATATAAAGAAAATGGCTTTCATGGAATTAAATTCTGCTTACAGGCAGACTGGAGTGTCCTTTTGTAGATGCCAAGAAAAAAAATTGGACAGCGGATGGCTGGTCACAAAAACAAATGTCCCTTTTAAAATCACTGAAGTATTTTGCATATTGTATTTCATTTGTTTCTGCCAGTAAATTCAGTCAGTGACCAGTTTTCCACAAATATTTCACTGGCCTAATGTTTTCCAGAAGAAAAGTAATTTATTGATCAGAGCATCACGCCTACAGATCTAGATCATCTCATAATGTACACACCTTCTTATAACAGAAGCCAGGACAGTGCAGTGCATAGGGTTGGGGTGGTCAGGAGACCCCAGGGTCTATTTGTAGCTCAGTTACTATGTGACCTTGGACATAGTTGCTTCACTTCACTGTGCCTCAATTGCCCCATCTTTAAAAGAGGGGCAACAGCGCTTATGTGCCTTTATACAGCTTATTGAGCTCTGTGGGTGAAATGTGCTAGCTGGAGTAAGTGCTCAGCCTTATTAATGATCTCTCCTCAGTTTGTTTCTGTTCGAGCAGACAAATCTTATTTTTCCTGCATGAAATGCTAAATGAAGTGCAGTTATGGCCCAATCCAGCTGCTTCTGAAGTCAATGGCACAATTCCCATAGACTTCAATGGTGCAGGATCTGCCCCTTAAAGACTAAGAACTCAATTAAGGGGTGCTTTATGGCTCCTTTATGCTGGTGTAAAGGTTCTGTAAAGATGTCCTAAAGGCTACAGTAGGAATATCATCAGTGCAAAGGGAATCTCTAATAGGTGTAGGGCCCTCACACAACTCTGCATGAGCCCTGGGTAAAGGAGTGGTGGTTTGGGTATCCCTAAGCTATTCCCGGTTGCCAGAATGGTCCAAAAGGACTATTATCATCTGGGCACCAGTTAAGGTAAACTTCAGGCTGCTCTAACCTGCATCAGAGACAACCTGAGCTTTGGCAGCCTTTTGCAATGTTCCCTCTAATTTTTTCCACCCATGTGCAGAATAAATTTTGTTATGTGCACTGAGGTAATGTGTGGATGTGCACCACTAGTAGAAACAAAAAACCTAGATATAATATATATTTTTAAAATGTTACCATTAGGGATAATTACTCCAGCCAGGACAGGCTAGGCATTTTAGAACTCACTACTCAAAGAATTAAATTTAAGTGTAAGAGAAATAAAAATTATGAAATTCATAGACCAGTCAAAACACTAAAATAACACACTTTGAAAGCATAAAATTAGAGAGAATATATGTGCATTTCAGAAAGTACCAAAAAGTAACAACACAAGTATGTGCTGGGAGATGTATTACCACATCCGAGGTAGAAGCCAAACTCAAACAGCTTAATGGGACTAAATCGGGGGGCCCAGATAATCTTCATCCAAGAATATTAAAGGAACTGGCACATGAAATTGCAAGCCCATTAGCAAGAATTTTTAATGAATCTGTCAACTCAGGGGTTGTACCGTATGACTGGAGAATTGCTAACATAGTTCCAATTTTAGGAAAGGGAAAAAAAAGTGATCCGGGTAACTATAGGCCTGTTAGTTAGACATCTGTAGTACGCAAGGTCTTGGAAAAAATTTTTGAAGGAGAAAGTAGTTAAGAACATTGAGGTCAATGGTAATTGGGACAAAATACAACATGGTTTTACAAATGGTAGATCGTGCCAAACCAACCTGATCTCCTTCTTCAAGAAGGTAATAGATTTTTTAGACAAAGGAAAAGCAGTGGATCTAATTTACCTCAATTTCAGTAAGACGTTTGATACGGTTCCACACGGGGAATTATTAGCTAAATTGGAAAAGATGGGAATCAACATGAAAATTGAAAGGTGGATAAGGAACTGGTTAAAGGGGAGACTACAACAGGTCACACTGAAAGGTGAACTGTCAGGCTGGAAGTAGGTTACTAGTGGAGTTCCTCAGGGATTGGTTTTGGGACCAATCTTATTTAATCTTTTTATTACTGACCTTGGCACAAAAAGTGGGAATGTGCTAATAAAGTTCATGGATGACACAAAGCTGGGAGGTCTTGCCAATACAGAGAAGGACCTGGATATCATACAGGAAGATCTGGATGACCTTGTAAATTGGAGTAATAGTATTAGGATGAAATTTAATAGTGAAAAGTGCAAGATCATGCATTTAGGGATTAATAACAAGAATTATGGTTATAAGATGGGGACGCATCACTTGGAAGTAACAGAGAAGGAGAAGGACCTCGGCGTATTGGTTGATCACAGGATGACTATGAACCACCAATGTGATGTGGCTGTGAAAAAAGCTAATGCGGTCTTGGGATGCATCAGGAGAGGTATTTCCAGTAGAGATAAGGAGGTGTTAGTACCGTTATACAAGGCACTGGTGAGACCTCATCTGGAATAGTGTGCAGTTCTGGTCTCCCATGTTTAAGAAGGATGAATTCAAACTCGAACAGATACAGAGAAGGGCTACTAAGATGATTCGAGGAATGGAAAACCTGTCTTATGAAAGGAGACTCAAAGAGCTTGGCTTGTATAGCCTAACCAAAAGAAGGCTGAGGGGAGATATGATTGCTCTCTCTAAATATATCAGTGGGATAAATACCAGGGAGGGAGAGGAATTATTTAAGCTCAGTACAAATGTGGACACAAGAACAAATGGATATAAACTGGCCATCAGGAAGTTTAGACTAGAAATTAGATGAAGGTTTCTAACCATCAGAGGAGTGAAGTTCTGGAACAGCCTTCCAAGAGGAGCAGTGGGGGCAAAAGACATATCTGGCTTCAAGACTAAGCTTGATAAGTTTATGGAGGGGATGGTATGATGGGATAGCCTAATTTTGGCAATTAATTGATCTTTGACTATTAGCGGTAAATATGCCCGATGGGATGTTAGATGGGATGGGATCTGAGTTACTACAGAGAATTCTTTCCAGGGGGTCTGGCTGATGAATCTTGCCCACATGCTCAGGGTTTAGCTGATCACCGTATTTGGGGTCAGGAAAGAATTTTCCTCCAGGGCCTATTGGCAGAGGCCCTGGGGGTTTTTCGCCTTCCTCTGTAGAGTGGGGCACGGGTCACTTGCTGGAGGATTCTCTGCAATTCGAAGTCTTTAAGCCACGATTTGAAGACTTCAGTAGCTCAGACATAGGTTAGGGGTTTGTTACAGGAGTGGGTGAGTGAGATTCTGTGGCCTTTTGTTGTGCAGGTCAGACTGTACGATCATAATGGTCCCTTCTGACTTTAAAGTCTATGATTCTATGACACAATGTGTGCGTGACACAGACTGTGTGAGAAACAGTGAGTGTGTGTGAGTGTGAGTGAGACACACACAGAGACAATATGTGTGACACAGAGACTGTGTGTGTGTTGGTTGTTGGGGAAATTTCTGAGAGATGCCGTCTAAGACACTAACTGAAAGCTCTCCTCCTCCTGAACCATGTTCCTCCTCCCCCGCTCTGTGGAGATGGGGTATATGGGCAGGGGAAGAGACAGAGTGTGTGTATGTGTGTGTGAGAAAGAGAGACAGAAATTATGTGTGCTAGCTTCTGGGGAAGTCTCTTAGAGACCGTGCGCTCTCTTTAGGGCACTCACCAGGCTTGTTCAGACCTTAGAGCTGCTCCAAGCCCTGTCCCCTCTCCTCTGCTCTGTGAGATGGAGTACAGTGGCTGGGGGAAGGGGGACACCCTGACATCAGCCCTCTGCTCTGCACAGCCAGCAGGAGGGTCCCACAAGCAGCTATAGGAGCAACGTGGCTGCAAAGCAGCAGGGGGAGGGGTCAGCTGAACACACGCTGCCAGATGTGCACGGCTCTGCTCATCAAGTGTGTGGCCCTTGAATCTCTTCTGGGCAGCCGCCCAACTGCACAGCTTAGAGGGAACACAGAATAGGGGTGGCACAAAGGTGGTGTAAAGTCACTGGTCCCTGCACCAAACATTACCAGTGTAGGGATGAATTTTGCCCTTAGGTCCTGAGATCTTGCAAATGTTAATGACAAGTGCACTGTGCTCCATAGTGTTTCCAGGGTTGGCCCTCAATTCACAATTTGAAAAGCTAACAAGCAATGGATCTGATTCTGCAAGGAGCTGAGTGGCTTCCCTTAGGTGCTGAGCACCTGCAAATTCCAGGAAAGCTAAAGAGATGCACAGTAAATTGTACAATTGGGCCCAATGTCTCCTAGTGTGAAATAAACAGATCTCATTATTCTGTAACTTTCAACTTATCTGTGTGTGTGTGTGTGTGTGTATGTATATGTGTATATTATATATCTGTATCTTACTATATGTTCCATTCTATGCATCCGATGAAGTGAGCTGTAGCCCACGAAAGCTTATTCTCAAATAAATTTGTTAGTCTCTAAGGTGCCACAAATACTCCTTTTCTTTTTGCGGATAGACTAACACGGCTGCTACTCTGAAAGCTGAATATAGGAGATGCACTTACACTGTGGGGAAAACAAATCAGCACAACCAAATGTTGGCAGCATCAATTTTCAAAACATTCGTGCACACACAAAAAAATCCCATGGAAGCTTCTCTGCAACTGGCTGTCAGATGCAGAGAGCTGGCCTCCAGCTGGGAACAGGGGAGGGACAGGAACTAAAAATAGCAGGAGATGCTTCTGCTACAGTTGCCTTTTCTGTTCCAAATTCTCATTTCCATTCTGTATAAGTGGGGGAAAAAAAAGGTTTCTGTGCTCTTTTAGGGTATGTCTACATTGCAATAAAACACCCTCGGCTGGCCCGGGTTAGCAGACTTGGGCTCAGGCTACAGGGCTATAAAATTGCAGACATTTGGGCTGCAGCCCAGACTCTGGGACCTTCCCCCATCCAGAGTACCCAGAGCTTGGGCTCCAGCCTGAGCCCGAACATCTACACAGCAATTTTATAACCTTGCAAGCCTAAGTCAGCTGATCAAGGCCAGCCACAGGTGTTTTACTGCAGTGTAGACATACCATTAGGCAGGGTCTGATCTTGCTCCCAGTGCACTAAATAGCAAACACACCATTGACTTGAGTCTGGCAGAATCAGGTCCCTAAAGAATGCTGGTAGACTGGTGTGGCAAATCGAAGAGACTCCACCAATTATTGGGCAGATACAGAGGCTAATGTGATTCATACTTAAAGGGAAATTTTAAAATGTGGATGTTTTTCATGTTTCAAATCATGTAGTGCAAGACTGGTGTTACCACAAGCCCTCTTATGGGACAGCCCATTGGTTGTTCTCCCTTTGCTCCAGGGAGGTAATAATTTACTATTGGCCCAAACGGCTACCTGCCCTGTCTTGAACCTGTCAGCTGTAAGTAACAAGTGAGCTTCACCCACAGGCTCAGGAGCGTGGGAGGAGTGAAACACAGCCTGGGCCACAATCTGACCCCTAAAAAGCAGTTATAAAGGATACCGCTCTCAGTGGGCTCACTTGTGAACTAGCCTATACATTCAGCAGCTTCCACACCAAAAAGAAGGCTGGTGCAGCTTACTTCCCGCATGGTGCAATGATCTGATCTGAATTGTGACTCTGTGCCAGAGACTATTCTCTGTTCTGCTCCTGGGGCAACATAGCTAATCGCTGCCTCTTCTTTCTCAGGCAGATTGCTAGATACCTGTTTAGCTCATTGACATTCATAGGAATTTTGATAACTTCAATGGGAGTGGAAGCAGACCCTAGGTTAGTAAAATATGTTTTAGGACCCAATGACATCTCAGAGTTTTGGGTATGCACGAATGCAGACTGAAGGGATAGAATGGTTGAATAATATGGGGATTTTGCAATATTCTATTGTTACAATGTGGGCACTTCAGTGATTTGGGGTTTTTTAAATGATCATGGTCAAACTGGACTACGTACACATGTCCTGCAAACAAGTTAGATTGTCTTATGTTAAGTGTGAGAACTGAGAAGCTAGCAAGCACCAAAAAAAAAAAAAAAAAAAAAAAAAAAAAGCCCCTCTCTTGACAACAGTCACCCTTCTTTCCAATGAAGCACTGTAATCCCACTTCTCCTTTTCTGAAAGCTGCATAATAGAAACACATGTGCAAGTTATGTACGAAAGTTAACACCTTCTCTTATGCAAGAGCATGGATAGAACTTTTTACTTTCAGATTTTCTTAAGCAACAAGCACATACAAAAACCAGCAAATACAAAAACTAACTTGATGAAAAGTAACACCTGTCAATGTCTCTGAAAATTGGAACATCTATCAATATGGGCGGATCATGGCCATTCCCAAATAACAAGGGGGGAAATTAATTTTAAAAACCTCTTTATGAAATATGTACACACACATCACTAAAAGCCCAACCCTGCATTCCTTGCCTACTGAAAATCCCCAGTGAACTTGCTGGCCCTTTCAGGTGTGTCTGGAATGTTGGGTCAGGCCCTTAATTTTTGTTTAGACATGGTATACAAACACCTTTTGACCAGAGGCTGACAGGTTTGCCATTCCATTCAATATTAGGTATCAAACTAATCCAACACATCATAGAATTTTGCATGTGTGCATAATACTGTCATCTAACCCGTGAACATATGGGAAAACATTCATTTTGCTGGTTAAGTAGTTGCAACTTGAGTGACTGCAATGATCTCCTTAAACTGGTTGTAAATTTGGCCCATGATGCATTCTTTGATTCTGTGTTCATTAACAAATACCGGATCTTTTGAGACAATGTTCCATAATTTCTCAAATTCTTTACTGGCATGCAAGACCCAGTGAAACTATAAAGATTTTCGTTTGGCTGAAAAATATTCCCTTTAACTGCTACCCACTGTATTGCATACATCCAGCAGAATGTGCCTGCAATGCAGATGAATATAGCAAAGCAGTGCATTTGTACTTACCAGCAAAGTCCTGATGTGCCACTGATTTCAGCTGAATGTGAACAGAATGCAGCTACTCAGCAGATAGAGTGAAGAACCAGCTTTGAAGTAGTCCCCAGTTAAGTCCCCATTCCTGCAGTTTCTGTACAGGTAAAACTTTCTATTGCATCAAGTTTTACCTAGATAAATGGTTCAGAATAAAGGTCCTAAATATGCAACTGGACTTTTATTATTTAAAAACTGCAGACCACCTTCTCAGCCATCAAGTCAGAAATGTCAAATGTGCAAGGTGGAATGGGGACATCCACATCAAAATCATATTTAATAGGTTTACTAAAACACAGGGAATGGCTAATTTACATCCCCTATCCAATTGTATCCAGTTTAACTTTTTTCTCATTTTGTGGTAGAGGTGGGTCATTTAGCTATAAAATACTACACATTAAAGATATTCAGAATAATGTTTATTTATATTCAGTGCTATAGTTCATTAAATACTGGTATCATATATCCATGTCTGAGGTAATATAAATTAAAAATATATTCAAGGTTTCAGTCCCATACTTGTGCTCTCTAATTTTTCTACCATCATACAGAATTTTGAAGCAAACACAGTAGTTCATAATTTTGAATGCAGCTGTGAATATCATTTTAATATAGTCTCTTCTTGTCTGACTATACTTTTGAGGAGAATGATTATTGCATGATACATTTTTAGTACATTTTTTACTTATATTAGAATTTTCTCATAAAATCACACATGTCCAAGTTATAGGATGAATGGGCATGAGGATATATTTTGGGCTAAGGAAGACAGACTTTGAATCAGAATGACAGCACATGCTGCAGGATTATTGTCTGTATACATTATGGCCCAGATCCAGAAAAAAAACTTACGCATGTGCTTAACTTTAAGCATGTGCGTATTCTCAAGTGACTTCAGTGGAACTACTCACTTGCTTAGTTAAGCATGTGCTTAAGTGCTTTGCTGGATCAGAGTCCAGAAGAGACTGCAAACATAAATTAACAATCCTCTTTAACTCTGCATCGTTTGAAAACATTGCTGGTTTTACACTGCATCACCATTGTAGGATTTTTTCATGTTAGTGAAGCACCTGTGAAAGTTTCTAACTTGGTTCATAAATAGACTATGCAAAAATAAGCTGCTAGAATGACCCTCTTCTCTCCATTTTGATAAAAGCAAAACCTGATTTGAAAAGCTATTAAAGTAATTTTTCAATGGTAAAATATATTTAAGAAAATAAACTCTTCATTTCATCATCTTCCATTGACATATAAGCTTGTTAAAGGGCAGGGCATACCTCTCACTCACATATTCAACAGACTGAAGCATTTCAATCCTTTTTGCACTATATGCTGGTGTTAGTAAGCCCTTATCCTAAATCTCCATCAAGTCCAACACTAGTGAGCCAAAGAAACAAAAACAAATAAAATGTTTCTTGCATATGTCTTTTTCATAAAGTCCATGGAGAAAAAAATATATTTTCCTTATTATTAAACTCTTATTTAACTCCTGCCATTAAAATAGAAGATACACCTCACCAATATCTATTTAACTTTAATTAGCCATTGTAAATACAAAGGATATAAGTGCGCTGTAAAAATCACTGTGACATGCCATCAAACTCTTTTAGCGTTTCAAAAGTTGTATCGATCCATATTTAATTGATGAAGCTACAGCTAACTTTTTGTGCTTGGATACTCTTGGAGGTAAAGGCATACTTTCATCCGATTTTTTTTTTATTATTCTATTTTGCAAACTAGTGAGAGTGGTGATGATGCTATCCTGAAAAATCAATTTGTAGTATTACCAAAGCCTATGGTCTGTATTAAAACTCTCCATGCTCATGCAGTGAGTTGCATTGTTGAGGGTTCCATTACAGTGGTACTGGACCTGACCACCAGGTTCTATCCATGCAGCACTGTATCTTTAGTACTCCACAGAACTCACTATTGCCCTTGGTTCTTCAAATGTTGCCATCATTATATGCTTTGGGGTAGGTAGGGAGAGTATTTCCCCTGCATCAGTTGGTGAATGAATACTGTTGTCTATAAGGTTGGAAACCTCTTCCTCGTGATCTTCATACAGTGTATTGACGTTCAGCAGAGGGTGAGTAGGATTACGATTCAGTGCAGCTGTTGGCTCTGGTTTGATGTGGCTCAGGGTTATATTTGTTGCAGCAGCAGTTGTTGCTGTATGATTGTGATTACATGAGAGGTAAGCCCCAGCAGCAGGGACAGTTCTGCATGTCTCAGATGAGTACAGAATCTCTTTCTCATGATTTGGGATGACTGAAAGAAAACAGAATACAGAGTAAATCACTGGGTAGTCTATTTTCCCCTACTAATCCGCCACATCGCTGATCCTATAGAATTCAATGGGAGTTTTGCCACTGATTTCAGTAGGAGTAGAATTGGGCCCACTACACAAGTTTTAATGGACTCTGAGAAATCTAAGACTACTTCTTCATGAGAGCTTTGACTTTTGAAAATTCTAGTCCTAGAAGCACATTACAGTGTGACTAACAAGTTTTGTAAATATCACTCAAAGCTACATTTCTAAGCATTGCCTATGTGAAATCATCCTCATTAAATGAACAAAAGTCAATTTAAAAGAATTTAGGAATGTTTTACTATTTCCTCCATAGATTCTAGCCAGTGCTTTGCAAATGTTGTGATTTAATGTTTCAACAAATTTTAGGGATGCCTAAATATGCAAGTTGAAATATAAAAATACTGATTATATTTTCAATAGGAAAAAAAGAAGGGACACACACCATAAGCCACTATTCTAAATGTGTAAACAATGTGTAATCAATAAATATTTCTTTCCAGAACTTGCTCACTCAAAAGCATTCTTGGGTGGGGTTTAAGGTGGGCATAAAAGCAGCTGTTATAATTATTTTGTACTCACAACTTAAAATATCCAAACACTTGTTTAAGTAAAGATAATCGAGACCAGAAACCCCCAGTGGCTTCCGGGAGCTGGGAGTCAGAACAGGCTACTGTATTAAGGATGCTGTAGGAAGTCCTGCATGTGTACATTGGGGAGTTTGATGACTCCAGAAAGGAGCATAAGGATTTGGAAGTGACAGAAATTTTTAGACCTCAAATCACTTTTCTGCTGGGCAGGGAGGACACAGTAGCTGTCTGTCTGCTGAGGTCAAGAATGGGGGGGTCTTCTCTTATAAGGAACTGAGAGCCATATCTTTAACACAAAGTTTTCTATAACTCCAACTGCATATTTCATCTTTTATATCGGTCACTTACAGTAATAAAACAAGTAGATATCTAGCTATGGCGCCCATCACCATAGCATCTCCGCTCCTCACGATCACTTGAAATATTTGTCTTCACAACACCCCTCTGAGCATAGGCACTCACTTTTATTTTTCCCCAGGGGTGCCCCACCCCCGCTCTGCCCCAAGACCCCGCCTGCAATCCTCCCCTTTCCCCAAGACCCCACCCACGCTCTGCTCCTCCCGCCCGCTGCTCTCTACCCTCCCCAAAACAGCTGATCAGTAGCACTGTGGGTGGTAAGCACTCACAGAGTCGGCCCCTATGCCTCTGAGGTAGGGAAGTACTATTATCCGCATCAGACAGGTGGGGAACTGTGACTTGCCCAAGAACGCACAGAAGTCTGTGGCCAAACTGAGAAATGAACCTGAGCCCCAGGGGGTGCCTTCCACACAGGCCAGCCTTCCTTAAAGCCAAGTAGGACAAAGGGAAATTTAAATTTGTATTAAGGACTACAACCCAGCAATAATCTGAGTTTTCGAATCATCAAGATTCAGGGCATAACCCAGCCTCTAACAAAAGGAGAGTATGAAGAAACTTTCCTCCGGGCAGACTATTCCGTAACTGCCTTCTGCACAGTTTCATGCACCTTCCTCAGTAGCTGGCACTGGCCTCTGTCATACATGGGATACTGGACTAGATGGAACACAGGTTGATCTAGCATGGCAGTTCCTGTGTTACTGGAAAATGAGTGACGTTCCTTACGATGAAGTAGAACTGAGACATAGGAAAGGGTGGAGTATCCTGGGAGCCAACTCTCACTTCTTTTCCTGGCAAAAGTGCTGACATTTTGCATAAGGCCAAATGCAAAATTACGTGTAAAAATCTACTAATACAACATAAAATATCTGCAAAGCAGAAGGACATGTTGCATAGCTCTGCCTTGCCACAGCTCTACTACCCCTTATCACAGACCTATACTGAGAAATTCTATCTAACCCAGGGGTCTCGAACACATGGCCAGTGGGGTTATTTCCTGCGGCCCGCCAAGCTCTCTGCGCCGCCGGAGTTATTTCCTGCGGCCCATCAGGCTCCCCTCTCCCTCTCGCCCCAGCGCGCCGCGTCCCCACTCCTCTGCTTACCTGCAGGCTCTTCCTGCTGCCAAACAACTGTTTGGCAGTGCTTAGGACTTTCCAGGAGGGAGAGGGGAGGAGCGGGGAGCCGCATGCTCAGGGGAGGAGGTGGAGAAGAGGTGGGGCAGGGGCGGGGATTTGGGGAAGGGGCTGGAATGGGGGCAGGGAAGGGGTGGGAGGAGGCGGGGCAGGGCCTCATGGAAGGGGTGAAGTGGGGGCGGGGACAGGGACAGCATGGGGGGGTGGCAGTGATGCGGCCCTCGGGCCAATGTACAAGTCCTCATGTGGCCCTTGTGGAGATTCTAGTTTGAGATTTCTGATCTAACCTATTTAAGAAGGCTACCTGCCCTTATATTATTAGCTGATTAGAAATTTAACAAGATAGAGCAAACAGATCAGGTCACCTCTGAGTTCAACCTAGAGCAGACAGCTACTCCAAATTCTGGCCATTCAGTTTATCACTGTTGAGATGGTACTGCAATGACATACTGTACCTTTGAGAGAAGAGGTGACATGAACTACGACATTCTCCTCTTGGTTTAAAAATCCACCCTCTTGGCTTTTGGATGTAGGCATTGAGGCAATGGCTTGAATCTCTGGCTTGGGTTTTTTACTGCTAAGTATATATGGTTGAACATCCAGGGAAAAGTGCCGTGTATGTTTTTTCTCATTGCCTGTGCCGGAGATGGTGTTTGACTCAGTTTTATGAGATGATGATTGCTGTGAGGTTTTTGAAGTGGACTCTATCAGAGGAGCGACGAGGCTATCGGTTGCTGTTTTCCTGCGCACTGGCTTCGGCTTTTCAGGTTTGTGGTTTTCAACCTTCATAATAGCTAACTGCTCTTTGAATGGCTGAGGAAGTGGATTGCTACTTGGGATCCATTTCATCTTCTTCCTAGGTCTCTTAATGATGAGCTGTTCATTGGCATCGATGTCTGCTGGATCGACACTGGGGTCTACAGTCTGAATCCCTGAATCGCGCATGGTGGGTGTGACGTCATGATTAGACTGGGCCAGTGCTGCAAGCAACTGGCGCACCACATTATCATACATCAGATCACTTTCATTTGTTATAAAATCCAAGCGGTTCAGGGATTTTATATGGTCCCGATTTTCATTGCAAAACATAGCCAGAATATTGATGTCACAAAACTGAGACTTTTGCCACTGTTTCTTGGTCTTTATTCCAACCTTGTTCAGTTTATCAAATATGAAGTTGGACTTGCGGAATATGAAAAGGTGAACTAAGTTGATGAGAATGATCAAGTTCATAAAGCAGAGGAGGACAATGTCTACTCCAGCAATTATCCGTTGCAGCTGGACAGCTGGCAGCTTGCAGTTCACCCTGATGTGCAATTTGGAGCTGCTCGTTTTGTCAGGAGGCTCTCCTAGTGCACATGTAAACTCATTTTGCTTCTGCGTAGCATAGTAGGTGGATAAGTATGTAATTGGTATAATGCTTAAAAATATGATAAATAAATGTCTCGCAAGATAAAGTTTAGCCAAAAAGTTACTTCGCCCTCTTCTTTCCAGGTATTTTTCAAACAAATTCTGCTCAGGGCTTTTTTCCTTTTCTGCATTCTCAATGATTTCCCTTTTCTCCCTTTCTGTGATCCCAGGGCCTTTGGATTGTATTTGTTTCTCTATTTTTGGTGCACGCCCTTCTGCTGCACGGTGGTAGCAGTTATCGATTTCCTGAAGCAAAAAATTAAGCTCAGAAGTCAGTCTGGTGGAGGCTAGAAACTCCCAGCCAAGAGCCGGAATGTACATTATGCCAGCAAAAGCCAGCAGTGCATAAGGAAGGAACTTATGCTCAAACAAGGAGGGCCAATGGCTGGCATCAACTCCTGGCAAGGCATCTTTTAGTTCTGTCCAACAATATCCTCTGGCATACAAAGCTTGGTCACGGGTGAAGTTGTGGGGTGTGTAACAGTATATTGGCTCCTCTGTATAACAGAGAGAAAAGTCACTGCTGTGCATTTAACCTACAAAAGGAGCTCTGTAAAATAAATATTTCAAATGATATCAATTTTCTTTTACTGTTTCTTTATATGACCATCAAGACCACAAAGATTTAATATTAGATAGTTACAACCCGTTCTGCATACACCCCAGGCAAAACTATACGCTTGAAGAGCTTTAATAAACCTGAACTAGAACTGTTAAAAAAAAAAGTTTTATAAATTGCGTTGGCTACCCCTTCCAACGTAGAACTCTACACTGAACTCTGGACAGCTAATGAATGGGATATCCTTAACCACTGTACAGAGCTGAGACTGTTGTATCAAAATGACATGGCTTCCCTATAGAAATAAGCATAATATATGACTCACCTTAGTGAAATATTTTTTCATTAATAAAGCCAAATTAATTGTAGTTGAAGTCAATGAATCTAATCCTGTGCAAACTCACAGTAACAAGGACTACTGTACTGAACATGACAGAGAAAATTTAAACTTAATAACATCTAAATACTGGGTCAACTTCATCTCAAGTGTATCTTCTTTGATTTCAATGGAGATACGCCAATAGAGAATCTGTCCAGTTAACAGTGTATTTAGCACTGTAAATATTTAGTTTTACCTTCAGATATTTACTATTAAAAATTTTGCAAGACTAGCAATAAAATATTCTATAAAGTCTAGTGAAAGTTGGAATACTGTTAGTTACTCACAATGACACAATAATGACCTTGACCTAGACAAGCTCTTAGGGGAGAAAGCATGTACTATATCCATGTTAGCTCAATGATATGTCTCTAGAGAGTACTGGATATGGAGTAAATTTTTATAGTGTTTGACAGGCATTACAAGAAGCAGTTGCCAAATGACACCCACGTTAAGTA
Source organism: Natator depressus (assembly GCF_965152275.1). Lineage (NCBI taxonomy): Eukaryota > Metazoa > Chordata > Testudines > Cheloniidae > Natator > Natator depressus. The sequence continues at coordinate 310,075,889 of NC_134234.1, forward strand.
AATATTTTTCTTCTTGAACACCGAATGTGCCAAGAACATCAAGTTTGTTTCCATTATGAACACACAACCTGGACTCAATCTGGGAGCAACAGGAGTAAATGGTTTTTAAGGGTCAGTTAAGGCTGCGGGGACTTTAAAAATTGTAACACTCCTTGAGAGTTGTTTCATTTGGTAGCAATGACTAACGATTCCATCTAGGGTGTTTAAACCCTTCCCCATAAATCACATGCGCAAAGAAGCTCTAATCTTTGCTGCAGCAGTAAGCAAAAAATAAATAAATAAATAAAATAAAAGACCCCCACCTGCCAAATTTACTGAGCCTTGCAAGGGAAATCGAACAGTTCTGTTGTGCTGTGGAAGGATCAAAAGGCACATGCACATACACTGATTGGTTAGATGAAGACCCAGTATCAGGATTAGTTTTTAGGTGTTTTGTGTGTGGGGTGGGGGGTTGTGGGGTTTTTTTTGAAGCAATGCACTGCAATAAAGATTAGTTTCTAAAGTGCAACTAATCTGGGTGGAATAGTTACAATAAATGCTACTAAACGATACAAAGTCAATTAATTTGATAAGCCTAATTAGTGATAATTAAGTACCTTTACAACAGAAAGAAAGACAATACCTCAAAATGATTCAGTTCCAATCTTTCAGAGAGGGCAGTTTAAGAAGAGTATGTTAATGTTACTCAACTTCTCATTTAGACTCATTTTTAAGTGTATTTCCAGAGTCTCTTTACTCAAGTATCTTTTCTGGTTGCATGATCCCCAAATTCCAGCAATTAGAACAAAATCCGAGCTGTAGTGTCTACCACCTATTTCTACTAGGAAAATGCTCATTGGCTCCCTGGTTTTCGGCAATCACATTACATCCCATTACCGATCATGGGAGATACGTGCCGAGAAATTCCAACTCCTGCCATCAAGGGGTTGGTTACTGTTACTACCTTACTATTAAGGTTTCCCTAGAGATCCAGTAGGTTCCTATGGAAGAAAAGTTTCAGTGGAAAAAAGTAGCACAGACACTGAATGCAGTTTCTTATATCCAGAAATATATGAAAAGATCTTCCACGCGCTAAGCCACACCTGTCAGCTCCAAGTTAAGTTTCAGAGAAAAACAATTTATCCTGTGGCAAAGTATGTGACTATTTCTCATAGGTCACAGTACGTACTGTACCAGAAACATGCAGTCAAGACTGTATACAACTGCTCACACAAACCAATTGCATTTATTCCGGATCCATGCACCAGCTGGTGTTATGAAATAAATCAGGAACACTGTTTTTTTGTTTTTGTTTTTCCACTGAGGCCCTACAATTAACTATTGCAATATTTCAACACAGAATTGCAATGCAATAAAAACAATCTCAATTAAAGGTCATATACTTAGCATTATTTATGTGCACGCACCATGGATTGGGCACATATCTCAAACTTGGCACAAGGAGTGGTATACTCTGATATAATCGTTTAAATATACAAACTGTACAACTATGTATAGCACATAGGGGAGAATGTAGAGAAAAAGAGAGGGGGACTGACCATAATGACATTTCTATGTATTTCGAGAGTCATGACAGATCAACATCTAATTGGGCTCAATCCAACCTAATTGGGCTCTCTGGAGTCTTTCCATTGACTTCAGTGGGCATTGGATCAGGCATAAAGTACTCTACAGGAGCAAATCTCTATAGATCATGTATAGGAGTTCTTACTCTGCAACCATTTCATTCACATTGGTCAGAGATAAAAATCTGAAGAGTTGCACTATGATGTTTGACCCACAGAGTCTCATTTAGTAGAGATGACTTCAAATACGAGTTTCTCCTGTCGAGAAAAGAAAGTCAAAGTTCTCCTTGTGGAAATTCACTAGCTCTTCCACTGTGAAATATCTGTTTTTCAGCTGCTCTCACTGTATGGTGTGAAGTGGGAGTTTTGTAGTTCATTACAGTTATTGAGCACACTGTACTATTTTTAACTGGTGTTTTGTTTATTGATGCTATTTATTTAGGCTAATGTATTGTTTTACATATTTATTACTTTGACAGGCTTGCTATGAATAGTGATGCAGTGTTTAAATAATGAGGCACAACACACACTCGGTGAAATCCAGGCTCCACTGAAGTCAGTGGGAATTTTGCCATTGACTGCAATAGAGCCAGCATTTCATCCTCTCTGGGTACATTTTTAGCAAGAAATAACCTATGTATACAACCTACTGAATGAGATGTTCCTGCAAATGTATTTTCTAAAACATATGCGCCAAACTCAACCCCAGTGTAATGCCACTGATTTCAATGAAGTTACTTTAGGAGTGAATTCGGCTCAACATACTATACCGACTTAGAAAATTAGTATTGATTGACCATGTTTAACCTAAATAGACATTTGTAATCATACCATGATATGATATGTATCCTATGGGCCTGATTGTTCTCTCACTGAAACAGGTGTAAATCAGAGATAACAGATAAATCAGGACCCTATAATAACCTCAATAATTACAAAGCCAATGGTAATGTGTGTCTAGATCACAATACGATATGAAAAGGATGGTTCGATTCAACCCCAGTCAGTTCTTACACTGATCTGGCTATCATTTCAGACACGAGGACTGGGCTTGCGCAAGGGAGAGGGAATAGGCTGCTTTGTGTGCCTGCTGAGACTGCACAGGCTCAGATATTTTTACATTTTCTGTTTTAAAGTGCTTTCTGGGTAGGTAAAAAGCATTGGCCTACAAAAAAGAATAGCAAGAGTGTTAAAATCCCAGCTCCAACACTGACATCAGATACATACAAACCTAGGTTATTGGGTTTTAACTTTGTAATAACAATAATCTTCTTACATTTATATATCAACTTCCATCGTGAAAGTTCCCAAACCACTTTAAAAAAATTCCCGTTTCACCAGTAGTATAGTCAAGTATAAGCACAGGTAAATAGTTTACTCACTTCTCATTTGGTGAATATGGAGCTTAGTTTAAGTTAGTTTATCCAATTCTTTTTTTTACCACTACACCACTGCTTTTCAGGTAGTCACTTCTACCACCACTGAAATGCAGCTCCTCTGGGATAAAACACAGCGGCTGCTTAACTGCATACAACAATACTATACAACTGTTTAGGAAAGACAGCAAAGAAAGATGCTGAACCAACTGAAATATGGTCAGGACACCAGAGGCAACACACTGCTTCACTGGCAAAAAGTGTCATGGGATCTTTAATGACTGAGGGTGGTCAGAACTTTGATAGTAAGTCTCATCTGAAAGACAGCACCTACCTATCACCATTGATAGGGCACTAATTCAGAGCTGGCACAAATGGAAAAATGCTACTTCCATATATACTTGATCCCACACATTTTCCTGTAGCACCTGTATTCTGGTGGGAGTGGGTTTTTTTGGGTGGGATGGGGAAAGAGGCATCTGGTTTTTTTGGGGGGTGGTATGGGATGGTCTCCCATCTAGGCATGGACCGAGCCTGCTAAGCTTATATAATTGGATAAGACAACTTCATTGATTGAAATGCCAGCAGTTGATGTTCAACATAACTGTTCTAAAGGAAAACCACTTTGAAAATCTAGGGCCAAATTCTGCTTTGATTACACCCACAAGACTCCCTTGTCACTGTAGTGTCCCTTTAGGACAATTGTTGATAGAATAAATAACACTGTGCAAGTACCATTGTAAGTGATCTTACTGCAATTCTTTATTTTAATACACTGTATTATCTGCTATCTGCTAAGATTCAGTGTCCTTTTCTTCTGATATTTAGTAACAAAAATATCCATATAACTTTAAATTCTTCTGTATTTTGATCACATTTACAGCAACTCCGCCTTTGTCCAATTCAACTCTCATATGCAAATAATGGGTCAAATCCTGCTCAATTTACTCATAAGTAACTCTTGAAGTCCATGAGACAACTTGCACCAATAAAGTGAGCAAGATTTGGTCAGCTCTTACTGAATTTTTCAGCCAAATTAAGATAATCAACGCAGAACTTTGTGTTGATATATGTACATATGGGACTATGTAATACTATTAGTTATGCTACATCCCTTAAGAATTACAAATTCTTGACAGCTTAAGCTATAGTTGTCAGGCTAGAAGTGGTAAGCAAGAAAAAAAATCTTATATTTGATCTTTTGTAAATAATAAATCCTGCCTCTACGATATACACAAATAGCAACTTTAATCTTGGAAGATCCCTCAGTACTTTACAAACTCTAAACTATATCCTGCAATCATTCCCCATTGCAGAACTCCCACTGATGGCAGGGTCTGGCTCCTATTTATACAGGAATCGCTTCACCCCACCACTGACATGTAGCCATTTGCACTAGCAACACTACACAACAGACTTTAGGAGAGGAAGGGAACGACAACAACTTTCTTCAAAACTTTAGGTAACAAGAATATAATCACCCAAGTTGGAGTTCAGCTCAAAGCCCAGGAGTTAACAACCCAATGCTTGGAAAGAGTATTGATGGAACTTTCACAGCTAGTGCTCAGTATTACATATGTAATAAAAAGTAACCCAGTCTACAGTATATTGAGAAGACACTGTCAAGGCTGGTAGGAGCTCATCTTTCTTTGCTTTTGTAGCAACTTGCGAAGTTCATGCAGTTTTTCCAAGGTTTTCTTCAAAAAGAGTGAATTTCACCTCAAATAAACAAGCCGTTTCTTTTTTTAAAACCTAATATAATGAATACTGGCATCTAAACATTCATGGACAACGACACAGTAAACAAATCAGGCCCTACTCCTGAAAAGACTTAGGGTACTCCACCAATGGTGGCAGTGTGTAGAGTATGTGTTGCTACGCACTGCAGTGAAAAAGAGGCTGCATCCACATTGCGGTGTGTACCTACATGCAGCAATGAAAGGCTCTGGCAGCTTTCCGCTGCCAGAGCCTGTCCCCACCACAGGGAGCTGCCCGAGTCTTTCCCTGTTGTGGGAGCCTTTCCCTGTGATGGGGAAAGACTCCAGCAGAGGAACATTACACTGCTAAAAATAACAGTGTAGATGGAGGAGGCACTGCTTGGGCACGCAGAGAGCTGCATGGGGTACATACCCTATGGATTCAGGCATGTCTTTACTCTGCTCACCTAAGCACTGCCTCACCACCTACACTGCTATTTATACCCATACTAGGGAGGTGGGAAGTGCATGTACTCTACATGCTGCCATAACGAGCGTGCAGGAGTAAGCAAGGGGTTAACTTTATGCACTGGACAATCCCTTTGAAGCCAATGGGATTACTCACAGTACATGAAGTTACTGTGCATCACTCTGAAGGAATGTGGCCTTAGGTCCAGATTCAGCAAGGTGCTTAAACATGTGCCTAACTTTAAGCCATGAGTTGCTCGACTGCATTCAAATGGACTTGCTTAGTGCTAGGAATGGTTGAGCACCGTGCTGAACTGGGGCCTATCGTGTATGGAGCACAAAGGAAAAAGGTATTATGTAAGGAAATATGGTTCAGTTTCAAGCTTCTAAGAGATTATAATAAGCAATACTCAAAAGGTATTTTTAATAAGAATGGAAAATATATTGATTGTGATTTTAGTAGATATTTAAAAGAAAAAAGGAATTTAGTAATAATTTATCACTGTCTGCATAAAAGAACAAATAGCCTTTTATACCTGATTTACACCCCAACTAAATGTAGTGCACTCAACAAAAGCAGACTCAGGACCCTATTAATGAAAGATTTATACCCCATTTATGCTCACGTTTTGGAAGTTACCCTGTAACTTGCATGAATTCACCTCCTTCAGCAAGGATTCAACAATGGGGAAGGGATCAAACAATTCAATAATAAACAGAAATAGAAAAATGCAAAAAGGAATAGAGTGATGAAGAATAAACAATTTAAAAATGAGAAAGTCAGCTAAAAGTTGTTATCCATGCTAGTCTAGACAAAGCCAGGCGGCACTTGTACAAATAGCTCTTTTAGTGTACAATTTAACAACATAGTTACACAAGTCCACGGGACTACTCACATGCTTAGCATTATGCATGAAAGCCTTGATGAATCAGGGCCATGGGGCTTAAATCTGCAACATGCTGAAGTCAGAGAGAGCTGAAGGCACTCAGCACCTCCACAGATTGCTTAGCACCTTGCAGAATCAAGCCCTTCTTAGGCAATGCTACAGAAATGTATTCCACAATACAATTCCCTTAGGCTTCAGGGAACACTATAAAGATCCCGTGCTTTAAACAGACATTAGTCACAATCCAGATTTACACATATGAATAGGTAACACTGAAACACAGGCTTCTGCTAGATAAGCCAGATGAGAAGCTTCATGAGCTCAGCTAGTACAGAACACTATCATACACTGATAGGTCTATCATAATGCAGTAGAATACCATGCCACACACAGTGCATCCACAATATATCACAGTATCTAAATACATGCAATCAAACTGCCACAGGCATGCATCATTCACACTAGGTACATAACTCAGGAATAAATGCGCAATAAAGCATGTAACCAAAGTATTTTATTTTAAGAAAAGTAACTAATTTTTTGTGTTTTTTTTAAAGTAATGTTTAACGGAAAATGGCTCTGGATCCTCTTCTCTCTGGAAAAAAAAAATTCACGTTATTCAGGTTAAAAAGTTCAGTCTCATGAAAAATCACATTACCTAACCAGTAACCAGATCTGCCTTCCTTATCAATACTTCTGATATTATTTAAACAATTACTGGGTGAAATCCAGGGTCCATTGAAGTAAACAGCAAAACTTCCATTGACTTCACGGGGCCATGAGCTCAACAGCGGTATTTAAAGGACAGTTATGAAAATATAAATTCCACATAAGGACCAATTCCTGCAACAACTTACACATAGAAGTCTTATCACATATGTAGTCTTACCTAACACAGTGGGTAAGGTTATGCACATGCATAAGTGTTTGTAGGATCAGGCCCTAAGCTAATTCTATAAATTGTAAGTATTATTACTATTAATAAAATAAAAAGACAATAACTTTACCTTTATTTAGGAGTACTGTCCTACACTTCAGAATACAGGCTCCACGCCTGGTGATTCAGTTTGTCTTCCTGAGGCACAATTTCCCCCACAATGAGAAAGCCTAAGTACAGACATTTATTCTCCTTTTCTCTAGATCCAGTTGGCCTGTTTAAAAGAAAAATAATTGAAAAAAAAAAACAAATCAAGAAAAGAGACTACCCCTATTGCTAATAGTTCATAATGTCCCAGATTCTACACGCCTTACCCATAACTGTGTATGATGTACATAAGCAGTCTTGATATTTAATAGCCAATGGGCTACCCACACAGATAGGTACAACTGAAGGTAAATAAGGGTGGCAGAAGCAGGCCCAATATTTATAATTGCGGGCATCTTCTCATGTAGCGTTGATTCTCTATTTACATACATTTCAAATCTACACAGCATAGTCCTACATTAGCACTACATAATTAACATGCACACAAAGTTATTTGGGAGAGTATTTGCTACAAAATATTAACTACATATAATAGACATTACCTTTTCTAAAATTAACTACACAGCACATGCTAAAATTCACTTACCAGGGAATGAGGCGTAAAGGCCTCAACAGTGCCTTGTAATGCCTCCCCCAGGGGAAGAGAAATATTTTTATCTGGGTCCTCATTGAAATGCAGAGGCCCAGAGTGAGAGAATTAGTTCAGAAATAGCAATTGTTGCAGTAGGGGGTGTCAGAAAATTCCTAGTTGAAAGCCCCTAGACTGTTTCTTATGGGGAGACATTTTTTCAATAATGAGCTATCATCCAATATGCGATGACCATGTTGCAAGATGATAATATCATTGTACAGAGATGTTCCATGGTGATGTACTGCTGCATCCCGCTTCAACTGTTTCCTCCTGTGCTATACAGAACTCTGCGAGGAAAAAAAAAACATCTGGAGGGAAGTGACATGGCTTACCCTCATAGCCACGTGTGTTTCTGTACTGTAATCTTGATTTCCATGACGGAAAGATTTAAGGGACAATATCAGAAGAGAAGTTTAGGTTTTGGAGAATGACGCAAAATGTAATCAGTGAAACTAATCCTATACACAGGGCCCAAAGAGAGACCTGTGCACTGTTTACTTTTCAATTCAGCCCTAATTTGAGGAATTAAATGGTGGACAGGCCTTCTGCCTGGAGGTGAATTTCACTCAAAGTGAAAAAAAAATCAATTACAATAATTTTTAGCCATTTAAAAATTCCTCTCCAGTGATCAAAAGCCCAAAGCAACCGTATAAATACCCAGGCCCAGATCCTAAAAGCTATTTAGGCATTTAGCTCCCATTGAAATCAGTGAGAGTTAGGTGATTAAATACTTTTGAGTATCTGGGCTTCAGATTCGATCTGGGCTTATACTGGAATTGGAAAAGGTTCACAAAAGGGCAACAAAAATGATTAGGGGTATGGAACGGCTGCCATATGAGGAAAGCTTAATAAGACTGGGACTTTTCAGCTTGGAAAAGAGACGACTGGGGGGGATATGATCGAGGTCTATAAAATCATGACTGGTGTGGAGAAAGTAAATAAGGAAGTGTTATTTACTCCTTCTCATAACACAAGAACTAGGGGTCACCAAATGAAATTAATAGGCAGCGGGTTTAAAACAAACAAAAGGAAGTATTTTTTCCCACAACGCACAGTCAACCTGTGGAACTCCTTGCCAGAGGATGTTGTGAAAGCCAAAATTATAACAGGGCTCAAAAAAGAAGTTCATTGAGGATAGGTCTATCAATGGCTATTAGCCAGGATGGGCAGGGATAGTGCTCCTAGCCTCTGTTTGCCAGAAGCTGGGAATGGGTGACAGGGGATGGATCACTTGGTGATTACCTGTTCTGTTCATCCCCTCTGGGGCACCTGGCATTGGTCACTGTCGGAAGACAGGATACTGGGCTAGAAGGACCTTTGGTTTGACCCAGTATGGCCGTTCTTATGTAGATACATTAATAATAAACACCACAGAAATACCTATAAGTAAACTGTGCTTGTGCATGAAATCCCGAAGTGAAATGAACTCTGACCATAAAGTAAAACTGGTTATATACAACCTGGTCTGGTTTCACAGTCTAAGCAGGTCAAGTGCACAAAATAAACAGCATAAATGGTGGAAAATATCATATTTGTTATATTGTTTTATTCTTCTTTATAATAATGATCAGAAGTGTAAAAGATGCTTTTTTGCCCAGGTATAACTCAAAAATAGTTTCAGTATAAAAAAAGAAACAAACGTCAAAAAATGAGCCCATAAGGTAGTTAAATTGTTGTAATCTCTTCTAGTAGGTTGGTGGGGTTTTTTTGGAAGGGGAGATGGAAGACCCTAGACTACTGCCTTTTAGAAAACAAGCTGCTCTGTATATAAAGAAACTGTTTTTTGCAAAATGTCACTGCAGAGCCACGAGAATGTCATTACATAGCATCACAATCCCACTGCAGATGCCTCTTGCCCTCCTGAACTGTCTGCCCACTCCACCAGCTATACACATTGGAAAGAGGCCATGCTATCCCTCCCAACTGGCTTCCTCAAGCCCCGGAGCCTGCAAATGGTGAGTTCCCCACAACCCCTAAATGGATCCCACTCCTTCATTCAAAAAAAAATAATCGTAAGTAATGACTTAAACATGTCTTTAGATGGCTCTGCACTGACAGTGCCCCAGGAATAGTGGTTGGGCTCCAACCCTCAGGACCAAAACACTGACTGGGACTTCTCAGGGGAGTGCCTGAAATGCTGATCCCTCAGCTTCCTAATGTCTGTGTGATGGGCCCTGGGACAGTAAGAAAAGCTGCTGCCACAGTTCTATTGGAGCATTGTACTTCCAAATTCAAATACAAGTGCATAAATATGGGCCTGATCCAAAGTCCAGTCAGCCAATGGAAAGACTTCCTCCGTGGCCTTTGGATCAGGCCCTGTGTGATGCAAAAGAAATCTCCAAGAGAATCATATCAGTCTACTAAATAATATGCCACCCACAATAACGTTTATACATATTTGACCTTTAACTCATGCACCACACAGATCTTAACGCTGACAATTTCAATGGTGAGGCTGATTCTTACTGAAGCCTTTTTCAGCCTCAAATACAATACGGGCTGAGATTTTCCCAGGATATCTGGATGCCGTTCTTATGAAAGTTAATGGGAAATAAGGCTTCTAAAGCCCTCAGTGGCTTTAAAATCCGAGTCTATGAACTTCGTGGAACTTCAGTCATACCCTCAATATTACTTATCCACATGTTTTCCTCTTGAATAAGACTACTGAGTAAGGTAGCATCTAACAAAACAGATAGCTTAGGTCAGCGTGAATTCCTTCAGCTGTCTGTAAGTGCATGTTAAACTTCACCTTATTCACACTTCAGTCCTCAATCGCATGCATCTGACACCTGAAGATGAAGCTGTGACTAATATAGACAGGGTCACCCACACAGAGATCCCATGAGAAGAATAGGATGCTTATGTCTCCATCCATTTTCTGAGAACTGGAAGCCTGGACAGATAACTGAATGTCGCTTCCAGAAATACTGTATGTAATCTTCACACTATTCCTCAGAATTGTTTTTGACTATAGTAAACAACTCTACTGGATAACTATGCCTTTCCTCTTGAGTTAAGCTCATGACAGGCAGGGGGGCTTGCAAGGGGGGAGAAAGCAGGGGCATGGACACCCTTGCCCCAATAACTGGCAGAGGTACAAAGCTCCTCCAGCCCTGGGACTGCAGGGGCGAGAGCGAGCTCCTCCGGCTCTGGCACAAAAGTGCCATCCCAAAAGTGGTCAAATTGCCCCTGACGACAGGCCAGCTTGCGTCTATCCTTTATTTGTAAGGCCCTGCCAAATTCATGGCCATGAAAAACACATCATGAACCGGGAAATCAGATCTCCCCTGTGAACTCTAGCTATTGGAGGGGCAGGGCTGGGGACACCCCAGCTGGGCTCCAACTGCTAGTCCTGGCAGGGCTGGGGAGGGACGGGACTTCCTCTTCCCCTGCATGGCCACTCTTGGGGAGAGCTCACACCCACCTCCAGGTACTTTCCCTGACTACAGGAAGCTCCGTGGCTGTTGCCATCTCTGAAGGCTCCCAGCAGCACGGGGGAGACCAGACCCACCTCCACCTCCCTGAATCTCTGCCAGCTGAGGGAAGTTCCATGGCTGCTGCCTTTGGAGCCAAGCTCTGAAGGCAGTACAGAAGTGAGGGTGGCAATCCCACAACACCCCTACATCAGCTTTGTGACCCCTCGTGATCCTCTTTTGGGTTGGTACCCCCACGGTTACAACAGTGTGAAATTACAGATGTAAACATCTGAAAACATGGAACTGACCAATTTTAAAACCCTCTGGCCATGAAATTGATCAAAATGGACCATGAATTTGGTAGGTCCCTATTTATTTGTGAACTATCTTTAACCTTTAGGTGAAATTCCCCCCAGTGTAGAGAGCCTGCAAAAGACTCTATGTACCATTTATACCCTGTGTAAGGCCCTGATTCTACAAAACATGTAAGCTTGTGCTTAAGCCCATTGCTACTCCTTTCATCCTATTTGCTGAATCAGGGCCTATGAGTCTGTTATAAGTAGAAGTGGGGCCAAAACACTTGTCCAAGTCCTTTGCACCTATGCACAAATTTCTGCCCTTAGTTATGCCTTCATGTAACCAAGACAGAATCTGGCCCTGTACTCTTAGTAGTAATAATAAAAAATAGTCTTTTGCACTTTACTGCTATATGCTGCTCTAGGTGCAACCAGAGAAAATTTTGAAAATAAACACTTAAAATTAAAAGCCACTTTATACATATGTCAGATGACTTGAGTATGTGTAACAAACCCTGCCCACATCTTGAAACAAGAATATTAGTATGAAAAGTTGATCAGAGATACCAAAAAAGAGAACCTCATTGTGAATTAAATAAATCCTCAACAAACACAATTTAAAACGTACTGTAGATAATGAAATGCATCAAGAGACACTGAACTCATGTAGAAACTGTACTACACAGTGAAATAAACATCATTTATGCAGAAATGATTACATATCAGGAATCAAAACATAAAACTTGAACTGACTCATCAGTCATTTAACTTACTGTCTCCTTCCATTACTTCCTCATGAGAATTTTCTAGCAGAAGGGTGGTAGAGGGCTGAGCTAGGTAACTGCTAAGAGATATAGAAATACAGTATTTGTGAGCAATGTTTGGTATTTGAAGGCATTAATTTATAAATTTAATAAAAAGGCCAACACCAGAGCTTGGCTTTTTGACCAAAACGTAAATCAACTGGCTGCCAATGTTCTGCTTTATTAGAAGTATTCAGCAGCTTTTGAGGGGAAAAATGAACATGTGATAGTTGACTGTGATATGAAAATTATCATTCACTGCGACTGGAAAGCACTGGGTAGCGTACATTATAAGAAAATTAATGTGATTTGGCAATTCTTGGACTCCATCATTAACCCTAAAGCTTTCGATAGATCAGAAATCAAACATTTCTACACCTCGACATTTAAAATGGAAATGCAACAATTCATTCATTTCCTTTGGAGCCTGCGTTTCAGCTCCTTACTCAGAAAATCTCCCATGGACATCAATGAGAGCTTTGTCTGAGTAAGCAGCCCAGCACCGGGCCTGACCTGTTCAATGGAGAACTTTCCTTTATAATTGAAACCACTTAGGAAAATAAAACAATACACACAAACTAAGCAGCTAAGAGCAAGGACCAAATTCCTCCTAATCTAAAGTAGGCTGAAGAACTTGGTGTCTGGGAGGATGAGGCAACAACACCATAAGTAGCCTCTACTTGAACTGCAGAATCACTGTCCTGACAATCATATTGCAGCTACCCACAGAACAAACAACTTCAGCACCTGCCAATGAAGAAAAGCATTCTGCACAGACTGTCCTCTGGGCATATACATTTTGACCTCGGATGACCTATTTGTGGGTGAGGTTCAGGTCCGTGGGTTTCATGGCTAAAGACAGGAGGAACTGAAGGGAGAGTTAAAACAGCGCTGGACACAAAATGATACACTTCAAAGTCAGATTTAATGTTGTATGTATAATTCAAGCTTCCAACACTTCGATTCTAGACATTGTAAAAGGGACCTATATACGGAAACGTGCCTGTAGCGCATCCAAACATTTGGAACTCTTTAGATCGAGATCCAAACTTCACAGCTCTGACCCGTCTCTAGAATGGGAGAAACAGAAACATCAAATGCAAAACAACTGCTGAACTTTGGGGTAGAGTGGATTTGGGTTTGATTCTGGATTAGAACTGCATGTCTGTCCTGTGGTTACAGTACTAATGTGTAATTAAATGGAATTTTGTGATGGCTTATCATTTCTTTACATATTCTTCCAAGAAGGATGCAAAGGTAGGAGCAGTAAAATTCTGGTTCAGTTAAGAAAACATTGAAATTGTCACTTTAAAAAGAAAAATTGAATACCCCCTAGTAATATGAACATACTAATCCAGTGGGCTCTGACATTTCAAATATGGAAGGCCATCAATAAAGAGTGTATAAATTGCACAAGTGACACCATAAAATTATAGTCTCACAGCCTGTTTCTAGGCTGTTTGGCACCTTGTATAGTCATTTCCATCTGTACAAAGTGGGAGTACATTCCCTCCATTCACACACCAGTGGTAGTGTTCTACACAAGAGTGGTGTACTGAAAGCTGTATTGAAACTGTAAGCAATCACTTGAAATGCTCAGGGGTTTTCCTGGTCCCGCTTGCAGGCTAGCAGGATCTGTACAGAAGCATGCGATTCTGGACCTAGTACCAACTGGTTTGCAGGCAGCCAACCCAGTGTAAAGAGGGCTGAGTTGTGCCTCTCTGTTTTGGGGGACAATCTGCTTTCTATTTTTGGATTCTTGTGTGTTATTCCTGAATTTTAGGAAATAAAAGTAGCGTTACATTCCCACCCTGCAGCAAGGGTATTTATGTTTTTATCTAACTTCTCTGTGTGTATGCCATGAACATATAACAAGGTGCCAGACAGCAAAGAATCAGGCCTGTGGGTATGAAATGTTAAGGAAAAACAGAAGGGCTTCTGACCCTTCGAAGGGTCATGTACGGACATGTACCATGCAAGGAGATGTATATGAAGTTGACTGTGCGCTGGAAACCCGTGTATTAAACTCTCTTATTAACATGAATAGGGACACCTTTGGTATTTTGACAGAAATACAAATACCTTTGACAATAAAGGAAAGAGTCCAAACATGCACAGATGGTAGCTTTCATCTTAAATTAAAAAAAATCATCCTTTTGTTGTCCTTAAGTTTCAGACAGTAATTCCTGAAGGAAAACACAGAATAAAAACAAGTAAATTCCTCTGGGCCTACCAGCTGTGTGCATTTGGACTTGTTATCCTCTGTGTATTACCTCCAACACCACTGGAGCCGACTCCTCGAGACTTGGCTGTTGTATGAATCCTTGTAAACAAGGCTTTAAGCCCTGAAATTTTAGAAAACAAATCTTGGGTTCAACTTAAATTCAAATCTGAACCCATTCAGTCAAAGAATTATAGGCCAATTCTGCTCCCATTAAAGGCAAAATGCCCATTGATTTCCAATGGCTGCAGAATCAGGCTCTGTGTGAGATGCAATTTTTCTAGGGCTGGAGTATGAGCGTCAGAGATGAGGAGAGGGCTCATGCCAGTCCTTTGGACTCTCTCTCTCAAGCGCCCAGATTTTTTTGGTAGCGTAATAGCCGAGTATCTTTCTTAGAGGCCTTTGTACCCCCACTGCGGTTACTGTGTGCCAACTATAAACATGCTATGCATAGCTGTTGACTCACCCTCTGGAGAGCTTGCTTTCTAGGAATCATGCTATTTTATTTCAAAAACATTAAAAAACTGGCAAGTTCAGTAACAACACTGTAAAAGGGACTATATGTGAGCAAGTGTCCACAGGTCTCTCCTGAAAGACGTCCTGAAGAGCATAAGCAAAGGGTGAATTTGACCTCTTTGCAGAAGGTCAGCACAAGGACTATGGTATGCACCATGTAAGCCTTAACTTATGACCTCAGAGTGAAATCCTGGCCCCAGCGAAGTCAAGAGCAAAACTACCATTGACTTCAATGTGGTCAGGACTTCACTCTCAAAATCATATTGGGCTTACAGGGTAGATAAGCCTCATGGTGTCCCTCTGCACAGGGGTGAATTTCACCCAAAATGCATTCCCATCTAGCAGTGAAGTTTGGGGAGGAAATTATTTTAGCTCTCAATAGATTTTGTTTACATTCCAGTTTCTTACATCTGGCAAACATGAACTGAGATGACAGTCTGTCTTTGACACAAAGTCAGGAATAAAAGTTCATAAAGAGTGACAGCAAAGGTACCTCTGATGGAAGGAAGGTTCTTCCATATTTAAAGCAACACGTAAAATATGAAGCTCACCTAAACTGTGGTCTTATCATGGAATTAACATAAGACTTAGTGCAGTGCCTGGTGAACTACTAAATCCTTCTTTATGTGCCAATATAATTATTAAAACAGTAAATCATATTCTTAATTTCTCAGTGGTGATGTAAAGATAAAAGCACTCGGGTACCAGAGCAATCTGTGTGGAATAAACTGCCTAGATAAACAAAGAGAAAGTTATGTTAACTTAAACATTTGGTTTATGAAATAAACACAGTAGTAACATCATAAACTAACTTTCTCTTTACTTTACCCATCAGGGAAGTACAGTACACGTTAAATCATGCTACAGAGATAATGACCTTTAAGACTGGAGATGGATTATTGCCTTTTAAATAATTCTCTCTGTCATGACATTTTTTGTTTGTCTGGTTACCTAAAGTACAATTGTGCTTTTCTGCATTCACTTTCTAGGCCAACGAGGCATGGGCTAATGCTGGGAAACTCAAGTTTTCTCTTGGTGCATTCCCTTTTGCAAGTCACTTGTACAGCACAAGCAAGCTGTCCAGTCAAGTGGATGCTATTCCACATGCTCCACTGGACTGCACAGACACTGCTGACTCCCTGCTTGGTCCTGCATGCGTAAGTATTGGGGTAGAGAAGGGATATGAGGGGCTCAGCTGCACTCCACATATTAGTCATACAGACCCTTCCTTCACTAAGCAAGATATGTTGCAAGGAACCATTGTCCTGAGCTCACCATACTTGTATAACACCCGTTATTTACATACACTGCACTGAAGTGTTTTACAAGTACTGGTTGCATGAGCCTGG
Organism: Natator depressus; assembly: GCF_965152275.1. NCBI lineage: Eukaryota > Metazoa > Chordata > Testudines > Cheloniidae > Natator > Natator depressus. The sequence continues at coordinate 310,092,099 of NC_134234.1, forward strand.
AGAGATCTGCCCATAGGTTTCTTTTTATTTAGGAAGATTACACTGGCTTTAAGTGGCTTTCCATGGATATTACTATTTCCGGGAATTAGAATTCATAAGTAGTATCAGTTCTTATTGTTTATTCTGACACAATAACTTCTGCATTCAGGGGCACAAAGCAGCATTTGGGAAGCTGCCATGGTATTTGCGATAAAGATACAATAAAAAAACACCCCATTTTTGCCAGCAGAGTTTGCATTTTCTATATCTACTATCTAATTTGCCAGAAGGTATGCAGCAGCATCCAAAGCAAAGAGCATAGCTAGACTTTGAAAACGATAGTGACAGTACATAGGTAAAGCATAATACGAGCATCAAAAAGCGGGGTATGTGCTAATAAATATCACTTAGCAATAAGGCATGTATTCAGCAGGACTAACATAATTAGTAAACGCAGTGTAGCAGGACTAACGTCATTAGTAAATACAATGTACAATCTCTCTGAACAAGTGTAATTTGACTAAGAAGTCTCAGTAAATAGAGCCTTGGTAATTAAAAAAACTAGGGTCTAATCCTGCTCCTATTAAAATGAATGGAAGTTTTGCTACTGATTTCAACAGGAGCAGGACTGAGTCCTTAGTAATTAGAAGCTCTGATCCTGAGTTGTTAGCTCCCAAAAAGAAGACAATTTTGTTACACCAAGTCCATGCTGAGCTTACATTATAGTTTTATTATCCACTCTATTTTTTTTTTCATTCAGAGTGTCTTTTATTTCCCACCCCCCTTTTTATGTTTTGTTTTTCTGAGTTTTGGAGCATCTGAGCAACCCAGTGACATCACTGGAGAGCAGAACGTGGCCCATTTTTCCACTACAGTATAATGGTGTCCTTTGTCCTGAGAGGTGAGGTTTGTTCTGTCTATGCTTTTATCTTTCTTTGGACCAACTTCTGCTGGTAGAAGGTACAGGCTTTCAAGCTAAATAGAGCCCTGCGTAGCTTGAAAGCCGTACCGCCCACCAAAGGAAGTTGGTGCAATAAAAGATTACCTCATTCATATCCTGGCATCGACATGGCTACATCAACACTGCAAAAACTGCTTTTAGCATAAGCTACAGTTTTGTGATCCCAAGGTGAACTTATCATATAGACTCTGTGTCTAGACTCAAATGATTTTGTTTTTGGTCTATCTGAAAAAGTTGTTTGACTCTTAAGGATACAGACTGCCCCTTCCACATATAAATCTTTCCAAGGGTAAAACATGTTCCTCAAGCTGCTGAGTTAAAGGCAGATTTTCCCCCGCAGGGAGTGCAGTTTAAGCCAAAAGGGAAAATGAAGGATTTATGTCAGTAAAATCAGCAGATCCGCTAGATCCACATGCACTTGTTTTTTTATCCTTGCATAGTGACATCCAATCTGACAATCTCTGAGCCTCCCCTCCCTTAATCACATGGTTCCCTTTGGAACTCTTTCTCTGAAAGGACTGTAGACACGGAGGTAAGTTCCTGCTCCTTTCACCAGTTAAGTCATGGATAGATTTCTACTGGGAAATCCACATTATCCAGAGGGAAGTTATCAAACTCCTTCCCCTCCCTCAGAAAGTTATCTCTAAAGACCCACAAAGCCTCCAGATGTCACGCAGAAGGGCACTCGCAGTACAGGAGGAGCATGCTACAAATAGGGTTCCCCCTTCTACAGGGCTGGTTGGGGTTCTGCCCTATTTTGCTTGCCTCCACACCAAGCAGAGGAAAAGAAAAGTCTAAAGCCCTTACATTCTGTGGTGATGATTTTCAACAATCACTAGCGATTTTGCATTCTCAATATGAGTGACCTTAAAGGGGGCTAATTTTCACAGGATTAGCACTCAGCACATTGTGAAAATGAGACCCCTTCAAGGTGTCTCAGGTTGGGCATCCAAAAACTAAGGCACTAAATATCACTATTCATGTATAAAAATCTTGGGTATAAATATATATTTTTTAAAGTAACTGGTTTAAAATTGCTTTCATTTGTAACATCAAAAAGTCTTTCTTTTTAAAAAAATAATTTGTCAAATAGTAAAGCCTTCATATGGTTTATGAATATTTAATAATGGAACCAAATAGAATATAGAGTTGTAAAAGTCAGCCCCAATGCATGCACAATACACGCCTGATTCTGTCATGCTTACCTGACAAAACTTGAAGTCAACACTACCTACTAATGCTACTAGCTGCAGACTGCACAATCAGTTCCCACATTTTTGAAATACAAATTTAATATTGATTTGAGCATGCAGCCTTAGATCACTTGTGCAGTGGTCAGATTAATACAAAAAAAGGCTTAAAAGCTCCATTCATCAAGTCCATATTTCACAACCTAAGATACGTTTACTTGAGAGACTAATGACTTCAAAAGACCTATAACAATTTATGAGTTCCCAGTGTTCAAAGTTCAATGTGAAGGACTGATTTCATAGACCATAAAGGCTCTGAAGGGGATGCTATGAGCAATGTAGTTGAAAATAAAATGTTTACAAGCATCTGAATACAGGTTTTCACAATAGACAGTAACAACCTAGTGGGCAAATAGTAGTTATTTTCATAATCACAATAGGGCCTACCACAATATGGATGTAGTATATATGTATAAAATTACTATTGTTCACCTAACAGTGCAGTTAAACATGCACCCAATCCACAAGTAAATCTGCATAATAAAGATATGTTTAAAAATCATTTTTGGTAGATCAGCATAGCTTCTGTTTAACAAATACACAAAACACACTAAAGTGGCTGCCCCAGCTCATGTTTACGCTTGGGTCCACCTGCGGCATCATAGCATAGGGTAAACTCCCTTCAACTCCAGCAAGTTCCCCGGAGATCAGAGGAGTAACTGATCAGAAGAAATCACTGCTTTGCAAACACAGGCTGGGCTTGCAGTCCTATTGGTTTAAAGGAGGCTGCAGAAATAAGGAGAGTGGAACTGGGTCCTGCACCTTTCTCCCTTGGGGGTTGCCAAGTTTGGTTGGAGGTATTCCTGGAGGTTTCACCACCTGACATAACCTTTAATTAAAGATTAATCTTTAATTTCCAGGATAATCCTGGAGTGTAGGCAACCTATTTGTTCCCCTGTAGAGCTTTATCTGTCCGCAGAGCGCTACCGATCTGTAGGCCCGCTATTCACAGAGAAAGCTGCACAATGATCTCGCCATCTGCTGCCCCTTCCCTCTCCCTCCCGGGTTCGCCCACCCGCGCTCTAGCTCGCCCCTCTCCCCGGGTGGGCTGGCGTGCGGAGCGGGACCAGGGTGGGGGTGGGCGCCTTGCTGCCCTTACCGGCGAAGTTCTTGGTGAAGACCAGGGTGACGAGCAGAATGGGGATGAGGACGGTGCCGATGGTGACCACGCGGTCGAAGGGCAGCTCGAGCTTGAGCTGCAGCAGCAGCGCCGCCAGCGAGCCGGCCTTGTCGTCCTGCTGCCCGGGCAGGATCAGCTCCTTCAGCTTCTCGCCCGCCAGCAGAGCAGTAGCCATGTCCGGGTGGTTATCGATGATGTGTTGCATAAGCGGCTGCGGGCGGCTTCACGCCACGCCAGGCTCCCCGGGGGTGGCTGAGCTTCGCCCCTGCGTGACTCTCCGGCGGCGCGAGCGCTCCCAGCCTACAGGGTGACACCGACAATGAAAACAGCCCATGCAGATGGGAGCCGCAGCCAGGGACCCGGGCAGGTGGGGCGGCGGGCGGGCTTGCAGCAGTGGCACCATCTCTAGCTCGCAGGAGATGCTGCTCCTATTGAGACTGCGGGTCTGCCGCCCGGAAGTTATCCCGGGCATGCTCCGCGGCTCTGCACGGGAGAGCACGCACCGGCACCCCGGGAAAGCCGGGCAACCAGGGCGATGCAACAGAGCTATAGGATCGGGGCAATGGTGCAACCAGAGCCGCACGGTGAGAAATCAAAGAGCAACACAGGCAAGGCAGTGCGAGCTGTGCAATAACATTCAGGGAAGAGCCCTGCCAGAAAAGGCCGTGAGAGGTGGGCAATCAAAGGCATTCAGTGACAAGAACAATGCAACGAGCTCTGCAATAAACAGCCACGCAATAAAAGCCGGCCAGAGCCAGGCTGCCCCAGGTAAAGTGTTGCAGACACAGGGAGGAGGGCATTTACCTTGTAACTTTGGTCTCTTCAGTTCCAAGCGGATGGTGTGACCCAAACGGTGACGTTGTAAATAACTGCAGAGGCGAAAACAACTTACCCCCTCTCCCCGTGCCAGGAGGAGGAACCGCACCTCCCACAGTCATACAGTCACCCCCAAACTGGGGGGAATGGGGGGTAATTTATCGCTGCTTGTTATTGCCGCTGCTGAAAGGCGCTTGCACAGAAATTTCCATCTGCACCGAGCGGCAGCGACGCGCAGAGCGATTCAAGAGGGGGCTTGCAGCGGCGGGAAGGAGGCTGCCGCCCAAAGGCGAATGGGCTGAACGCAAGAGGTCCGTTCCGCTGTTAGACCGAACATCTGGAGCCCGCCTAGCTGGAAGCAGGGGCGGCGGGGGCACTTGCAGTGGCGGGGAAGCTGGGAGCGGCGCTGGCTGTCACCAGGCGAGCACAGCGCACGAAGGGGCTGCAGTGCTCGCGCTGCCTCGCGCTGGGGCTGTGGCGCCGCAGCACGGCTCTGGGGGGCGAGCAGCCGGGTTTGGTACTGGGCTGTTGCCGAGCATGCTCAGTAGCCTCGCCTGAAGTGGGGGGGGCCTGCCCTACCTGGGCATCCTTGTCCTCAGAACCGCCTTCCTCAGACAGCGGGCGCGAATCACAGGGGCGGCGCGGGCAGCGCTTGTGCAGGGGGACAAAGCATGCCCAGAGGAGGGTCAGAGACATGGAGGGAGGGAGCCAGACGGGCAGACTCAGGGACGTCAGTCTCCGGTTTACAGGGGCTCCATGGAGCCGGGCACATGCTCAGACGGGGCCCTGGCCTGCTCCGCTTGCACTGCGGCCCGATACCCCCCTGGATTCCCCCACCCACCACTTGCTCCTCTTGGCCTGCCCGCTTGCTGCCTCCTCAGCCCCGCTCCCCTGCTCGTCTCTGCCCGCGGCTAGACCCCAGTGCAATTCCGGCTCCAGGCAGTCTCTGCTTCCCACCACCTGGGGGGCCCCACCTGTCTCCCCAGAGCTGAGGCGCCTGGGACTGGTGCAGAAGCCTGGCCAGTCTCAGCTCCATTGCTCCCCTGGGGGCCCACAAATAAGTTTGGCGCCAGGCCCACAAAAGGTTAATCGGGCCCTGGGGATGGTGCAGGAGATGAGGCTGAGAAAGGAGGCGATGGACTGCAGGAGGAGTGGCAGAAGCTGGGGGATAAGGAGGGGGTCGAGGGGAGAAAAGTTACCAACCATGGGGTGAGCAGATTACATTGATGGCCAGAACAGGGCAAGGGCAGCACAGAGGTTCAGGTCCTGGTTGGCTGATCTCAGCCTCCCCTTCCCAGGCTGTGCTGTTAAAGGCAGAGGGTAGCTCAGTGCCTACAGAAATCAGCTCATTATCTGAAACGATGCAATGACCCGCCAAAGGAGACTTGGCTCAGTACAATATTCAGGCTCTCCAGCTCTTGCACTTTTTAACAACCCTAGCTCCAGGAATCATATTACAGGAGAGCGCAGCTTTCATTTAAAAATATTAAGTTTCTAGCCCTCATGCTTTTAGAGAAAAGCTTGAAATGTGAAGCAAGTGCACCCTGAAAGCTCAACAGCCAGAAGGTAGATTTAAAAGAGCCCAACATTTAAAAAAAAATTTTTTTTTAAAACAAATCTCATGATTTTTGGGAACCAGACTCTTTTTTTGAAGGTTTGGGGAGTTAGCAATACTGAACATTTTACACACAACACACACAAAAAAATCATACATTTTTTGGCTTTTAAAAGAATTCTGTTAGTTTACATAGGTGTAATATGTCTGTCATATCTGTTCACAAGTGTCATGGTTGCTGTTCTGATTGCCTGACTGTTCCTTGTCACTCTGCTCAAAACATAGGTTCACTCCTAAAATGCATTTATTTAAAAAGCAGTATTTTTTTACTTACTGTCCTTAGCACACTATCATATATCTTGGTTAACATTGTACAGATGGATGTTGTTATGTTACTTAATTTATGGGGTTAATAGCAAATAATCACAGAAAATAATAATGCTAGTAGTTAAGCAGTCACATCTCCAAGTGTTTTCTGATGTAAAATTTCCCATGTAAACTAAAATCACAATAAGAACAATTTTATATTTATTTTCTTTTGTACAGCACAAGTTTATTCTTTGTCATTATACAGCAGAACCTCAGGAATGCAGGTTGTTCTTAACTCTCAACAAAACATTCTGGCTTTTCTTTCAAAAGTTTACAACTGAACACTGACTTAATAGAGCTTTGAAATTTTACTATGCAGAAGAAAAATGCTGCTTTCCATTTATTTTTTAGTAGTTTATGTTTAACACAGTACTGTACTGTACCTGCTTTCTTTTTGTCTCTGCTGCTGCCTGATTGTATCCAGTACTTCCAGTTCCAAATGAGGTAGGTGGTGATTGGTCAATTCGTAACTCTAGTGTTTGTATCTCTGAGATTCTACTGTATAACTTCAATGCTATCCGTTTTTCTGGGTTGTCATAAGACTTTTTCCTCATTCTCTTTGATCCACCTAGGAGAGCTACCTTTCTCAAACTGTTATTTCGCCTTTCTCCACCAACTTAATGCTTTTCCATGTCACCACTTGTGTGTTGAACTTACTCCTGAAATTCATGAAGGGCCCCATGCTACCTTATCTGAAATATCTCCCCAAACCAAAATTTCTACTGAAGTTTTTACTAAACATAGATATATGTTTTTGACTACCTAGACTCACATGACATTGCTATTAATAGGAATATCTGTATCACAAAGTTAAGCACTAGTTTAATTTTTTTTTTCTGGGTAGAGGCTTTAGTTTGCATAGTGGTACTGCAACCACTGAGTTACCTCTACATATCTGAAATATTAGGTCATGTCTATTACATGCAATAGTGGTTTGGTCTTCCAGTAATATGTAAGATTTTTCTTTTATTACAAAACAAAATTTTATCTTTAAGAAATTCCCCAATCCTGCATAAACTTATGTGCAGGCTTCTTTAACTGTAAGCTTGAAAATCATATGTTTTAATAAAGGAACTCACAGTAGAATTTGATAATGGTCACAAAAGCCCTGCTCCACCCCATCTTCTTACCAGCAGAAACTACCCAGAGTCCTCCAAGTGTGCTTCTGAGTAAAGCTTCATTTCCAGTCCCCTTCACCAATATAACCACAGTCCCCCATGCTCCCACCTATTTACAGTGTTTGCTAGGGTTTAAGTCTTCTCAGCAAGATCAGCATTCTCCCCTTTACACTTCCTTCCTGTGCCTTTTATCAGCCCTGGACTGATGGGCCAATTGAGTTCATTACCCTTAATCAGCTTCTCCTGATGCACTAATTAGCCTCCAGAAAGAAAAAGGAGTACTTGTGGCACCTTAGAGACTAACACATTTATTTGAGCATAAGCTTTCATGAGCTACAGCTCACTAGTTATTAATGGCCTTCAGTATGCTGATAACCGTGCTATCCTTAAACACACACCGAGGCTGACTTGCAGTCTACCCTAGATCTCTTCTCAGGTGCCGATCATAAACTGGGACTTTCCCTCAACATCGGGAAGTCTAAGGTGCTCCACGAGCCTGGCCCCATTCTCCCTCAAATTTTCATCGGTGGTGAATCCCTGGAAAACATTGAGCATTTCACTTAGCTTGGTAGACACCTCTACCAGACAGCCAATCTTGATCTGGAGATTGAACATAGGATCCATTGTGCCAGTATATCCTTCAGAAAGTTGCTCCATCATGTCTTCATTGACAGAGATCTGCAGATGGAAACTAAGGTCCGGGTCAACAATGCAGTACTCATCCCCACTCTTCTTTATGGGTGCGAGACATGGGTGACGTACCAAAGCCATCTTAAGCATCTGGAGTGGTACCAACAGCACTGTCTTAGGAAGATTATCCATATCAGATGGGAAGACCATCACACCAATGCCAGCATTCTCTCTGCAGCTAACATCACCAGTGTTGAGGCAAAGATTATGAAATATCAACCTCGCTGGGCTGGTCATTGTGTGCAGATGGCTGAGATTCATCGTCTGAAGCAAGTACTCTTTTTCTCCACTTAATCCTGGTAAGAGATCCGTGGAGGACAGAGGCAATGCTACAAGGACACCCTGAAAGTATATCTTTAGAAGGGAGGCATTGACTCCACGAATTGGGAAGAGCTGGCTAGCAAGAGACTGTAATGGCATCACATCATACATCCAGTCTCAGCCTGTTTTGAAGAGAATTGCCTTGCTTAAGAGGCTGAGAAATGGCAGAGGGGGAAGGAAAGGGTACAGCATCCCAGCCAGCAGCTGTGCTCTTTCCAAGCAACCATGGAAATACCTGTAAAGCATGAATTGGACTCCTCAGTCATCTTAAGTCTCATCAATGATTTTCTCCTGGCAGATATCATCTTCCTATCAAGGGATAGCCGCCGCTGATGGTCTCTATGGAAACTCAGGTACTGAGGGTTTAAGAGTGCTCTGATGGAGGTGCTGGAGGTAGATGCTTAGATTTGTATGGTATCAATGCTAGTACCAGTGGAAGACATGTATTTTGTCTGAGGAATGTTTTTCCTTGTCATCCCTGTTATGTCTGGTTGGTACTGAGACTCGCTTGGAGCTGTGTTTGCTCTTGGAGCTTCTTGTGTTTTGGGCCCTGGCAGTATCAGAGGAGCCTGCAGCCTCCATGTTACTGGATCTAGAAAATCAACAATTCTGAGACTGCTGACTTAGTAGAAGAAAGAGATCTCTTTGAAGCAGACACATTCTGCGGCAAGTCACAGCCTATTTTCCTGGGGCCTTTGGAGATCTCTGACGTCTTTTCCTTCTTGGGGTAGTGATGGTCCAAGATCTTAGGGGCATTAGATCTGCTCAGAGACCGATATAACGGGGTGGGGGCGGGTGGGGGGGAAGAGTTCTCCTGACGTGGCTCTGACCTGGGGTGAAGGGAGCATTCCATCATAAGTCTCAGTTTGATCTCCTGATTCTTCCTGGCCCTAGATTTCAGGGTTAAACAGAAGTTACTCTTCTGTGAGATGTGTGATTCTCCAAGGCAGCGGATGCACTTGGAACGGTGGTCTCTAACTGGGACATTTGAAGCCTGAGTAGCTGAGCATACTCTTCCGAGAAGGCAAGTCTCCCTGATGGGGGAAGAGAGGAAAAAAGGCACCCCTCTTACTAAAATGAAACACTAAGCTACTATTAAGATAAAAAGAAAAGACAGTAAGACAAGACATGCTGGAAGTGGGCACACTACAGCTATGTCTCAGGCCAAGGCGGTTGAGAGAGAACCAAGGGCAGTTCATCTGTGCAGCTCTATATAGCTTGGGCACTAGGGTGTGTAGGGAGCATACATGGGCTGAATAGACATTGCTCACGAAAATCTCCAATCAGAGGTGCATAGGGCACATCCACACCTGATGAAATGGAACACCTATGGGACATTACTCAAGAAGACATCAGATTTCTCTTTTCATAGTCTTCCTCACTACAGAATCATTTAGTTAAATCATTGATTTTGCAATCAGCTTGGAGAAATACTGCAGATATTGCAACTACATTGATTGCCAAAATGACAATGAAGATGGGATGTTGGTGAGAAACAAAAAATTGGGGTATATGTACAGCATATGGTAGGGTAAATAAGGAAACACAAAATGGCTGTCCCTAGCACAAGAACAGGTGTCATGGTCTAGTACCCAGAGAGTAGCATATAAACACGGACACTGTGGAATAGCCTAGATCATCATGCTTGTGGTAATAATTCCATGCTAATAAAAATTTCACGTGGTGCTGATAGTCTGATTATGGATCTCATGTATGTAGAAAGTGAAGATCGTATGAATTAACTAGAAAAAGTTCAAAAATGGGAATTTTATAATAATGTACAAGCTAATTCAAACATTTCTGAATAATCCATTCTGTGTCAATTTAAAATGTATAACTTTTCTATGGAAATGTGTGACTCCTGTAGGAGGTGGGTGGCTGTGTCCTGCCTTCTGGACAGAAACAATCAAGAGATCTTAAACAATAAGGAGAGAGTACATCTGCATGAAGTTCATAGAATTGTGATATTTATATTAATGCACATGTGAGTGAATAACTCAGTCTAATTGTTATTTGCTAAGATTGTCATTTTTAAATTATACAATTGAAATAATGTACAAGGGAATAAAGAAAAGCACCATTTAAATTTTTGTATTAAAATAGATGTTTATATTTTTGTATTTATATCTTGTTTTAATAAGAACTATTAAAATTAGTCAGATATTGTTTGCATATTTTAAATTTACACTTATGAAATTAAAAAGCAAGTGCTCGGGTTAGGGAACGGTCAGAGTAGCAAATTCAGCCTGGGAGCTCTCCAGTTTCCAGAATTTGTATCCCTGTGCCTATGCCTTGGTCTACACTATGGGGCTAGGTTGAATTTAGCCGCGTTAGGTCAATTTTAAAATGACTGCGCCTACACGACCAGCCCCATTCTGTCAACCTCAAGGGCTTTGAAAATAGACTTCTGTACTCCTCCCCAGTGAGGGAAGTAGTGCTAAAATTGACCTTTCTGGGTCGAATTTGGGGGAGTGCAGACCCAATTCAACGGTATTGGCCTCCAGGAGCTATCCCAGAATGCTCCAATATGACTGCTCTGGACACTCTGATGCACTAGCCAAGTACACAGTAAAAACCCAGGGAAATTTTGAATTTCATTTCCTGTTTGGTTAGCGTGGTGAGCTCAGCAGCGCAGGTGACCATGCAATCCCCTCAGAATCGCAAACGAGCTCCAGCATGGACCGAAAGGGAGACACTGGATCTGATTGCTGTATGGGGAGAAGAATCCGTGCAGGCCGAACTCCGATCAAAAAGAAGAAGTGCTAATATATATGCCAAAATCGCACAGGGCATGGTGGAGAGGCTACAACAGGGACACACAGCAGCGCCACATGAAAGTTAAGGAGCTCAGGCAAACCTACCAAAAGGCAAAGGAGGCAAATGGTTGCTCCGGGTTAGACCCTCATACATGCCGCTTTTATGATCAGCTGCATGGCATTCTAGGGCGGGACCCTACGACTACCCCACCACTGTCCATGGACACCTGCAAGGGGGGAGTCTCATGCAACAGGAAGGAGGATTTTGTGGATGAGGAGGAGGAGAATGTGCAGCAGGCAAGTGGTGAATCCGTTCTCCCTGGAAGCCAGGACCTTTTCATCACCCTGGAGCCAATACCCTCCCAAGGCAGGTTTAAAAGCAATAGTGTTTAATGTTTGATTTGCCCTGAAGAATTGGGATGCATTCGTGGCCAGTACAGCTACTGGAAAAGTCTATTAATGTGTCTGGGTATGGAGCGGGAATCCTCCAGGGACATCTCCATGAAGCTCTCCTAGAGGTACTCTGAAAGCCTTTGCAGAAGGTTTCTGGGGAGGGCTGCCTTATTTCATCTTCCACGGGAGGACATTTTACCACACCGAGCCAGTAGCAAGTAGTCTGGAATCATTGCGGCACAAAGCATGGCAGCGAATGGTCCTGGGTTTTGGTCGCATTCAAGCAACCTTCGGCCTTTATCTTTCTGTGTTAGCCTCAGGAGAGTGATATCATTCATGGTCACCTGGTTGAAATAGGGGAATTTTTGTAAGGGAACAGTAAAAGGACCCCGTTCATGCTGGGTTGTTTGCGCTTGGCTAAAAGGGATTATCCCAGAGAATAGCCATGTGGTGGGGGGAGGGGGGAGGAGGAGGGTTTATGCTGCACATCCACCCGAAAACTGCAGACCCTCCTTTTAAATGTGAAGCCCAACCCATTGGGAAAGGATGGTGCTGCAGTTTGAAACCATTCCCACATGCTATGCGTAAGAAGCCAACCCTGTATACCAAAAGGCTTACCATGGCTGCCTGGAAACCGAATTCTGTTGCCCAGCCGCGTGTGATGTATCACCATACCGGCAGGTGCTCCATATAAAAGGCAAAATGCGACCTTGTACCTAAAGCACATGTGCTGTGAATTGCTTGATTCACTGTGAAAGAGTCTCCCTTTTTTGTTCTCAGAAATGTATCATCTTAAATTTTACTCTCCCTTTTTATCTCCCCCCCAGGTGCAAATGTTTCTATGCTCCTCCTATCATCTCTGTCCCTGGGGTTATCGCAGATTAGAAGGCGAAAAACCTGCACTCACAATGACATGTTTTCCGAGCTCATGCAGTCCTCCTGCACTGATAGGGCACAGCTGAATGCATGGAGGCATTCAGTGGCAGAGGCCAGGAAAGCATTAAGTGAGTGTGAAGAGCAGAGGCAGGAGGCAATGCTGAGGCTCATGGGGGAGCAAACGGACATGATGAAGCATCTGTTGGAGCTGCAGCAAAGCCAACAAGAGCACAGACCCCTGCTGCATCCATTGTATAACCACCTGCCCTCCTCCCCAAGTTCCATATTCTCCTTACCCAGATGCCCAAGAACGCAGGGCGGGAGGCTCTGGGCACCCAGCCATTCCACTCCAGAGGATGGCCCAAGCAATAGAAGGCTGTCATTCAAACAGTTTTGATTTGTAGTGTGGCTACAATAAGCCATGTGGCCTTGTCCTTCCCTCCTCCCGCACCCCAACCCACCCGGGCTATCTTGTCAGTTATCTCACTTTTTTTTTTAAATTAATAAAGAAAGAATGCATGGTTTCAAAACAATTGTTACTTTATTTCCTTTGCCAGCTGTGATCGAAGGGTGGACGGTGGTTGGCTTACAGGGGATTAAAATCAACAAAGGGGATGGGTTTGCAGCAAGGAGAAACACACTCAGCTGTCACACCATAGCCTGGCCAGTCATGAAACTGGTTTTCAAAGTCTCTCTGATGCGCAGCGTGCCTACCTGTGCTCTTCTAATCGCTCTGGTATGTCTGGCTGCTCAAAATCAGCCGCCAGGCGATTTGCCTTAACCTCCCATCCCGCCATAAATGTTTCCCCCTTACTCTCACAGATATTATGGAGCACACAGCAAGCAGCAATAACAATGGGAACGTTGTCTGCGCTGAGGTCTAACCTAGACAACAAACAGTGCCAGCGAGCTTTTAAACATCCAAAGGCACGTTCTACCACCATTCTGCACTTGCTGAGGCTATAGTTGAATTGCTCCTTACTACTGTCCAGGCTGCCTGTGTACAGCTTCATGAGCCATGGGAGCAATGGGTAGGCTAGGTCCCCAAGGATAACTATTGGCATTTCAACATCCCCAACGGTAATTTTCTGGTCTGGGAAGTAAGTCTTCTTGCAACTGCCTGAACAGCCCTGAGTTCCTAAAGATGTGAGCATCATGCACCTTTCCCGACCATCCCATGCTGATGTCAGTGAAACATCCCTTGTGATCCACCAGGGCTTGCAGCACATTGAAGAGTACCCCTTGTGGTTTATATACTGGTTGGCAAGGTGGCCCGGTGCCAAGATAGGGATATGTGTTCCGTCTCTCGTTCCACCACAGTAAGGGAACCCCATTGCAGCAAAGCCATCCAGTATGACCTGCACATTTCCCAGAGTCACTACCCTTCATAGCAGATCAGTGATTGCATTGGCTACTTGGATCACAGCAGTCCTCACAGACTTGCCCACTCCAAATTGATTCCCAGCTGACCAATAGGAGTCAGGCGTTGCAAGCTTCCACAGGGCTAATACCACTCGCTTCTCAACTGTCAGGGCAGCTCTCATCTTGGTATTCCTGTGCTTCAGGGCGGGCAAAAGGAACTCACAAAGTTCAAGGAAAGTGGCCTTATGCATGCGAAAGTTTTGCAGCCACTGTGAATCATCCAATACCTGCAACACTATGCGGTCCCACCAGTCTGTGCTTGTTTGCCTGGCCCAGAATCGGCGTTCCACGTATCAACCAGCCCCACTGCCGCCATAATGTCCCAATTGCCACAGCCTGTGCTTTCAGGAACGTCTGTGTCCATGTCCTCATCACAATCGTCCTCGTTCTGGCGTCTCTTAGCCCGGTTCTGTACATACTCCACATAATGCGCAAGGTGTTTACAATGCTCACAACATCAGCGGTGAGCTGAGCGGGCTCCATGCTTGCCGTGGTATGGTGTCTGCATGGGTAACCCAGGAAAAAAGGTGCGAAACGATTGTCTGCTTTCATGGAGGGAGGGGCGACTGATGACATTTACACAAAACCACCTGCGACAATGTTTTTGCCCCATCAGGAGCTTAACCCAGAATTCCAATGGACAGCGGACACTGTGGGATACCTACCCACAGTGCACCGCTCCATAAGTCGATGCTAGCCATGGTATTGAGGACACACTCCGCCGACTTAATGCACTTAAGTAGGGACATACACAATCAACTGTATAAAATCGATTTCTAAAAATTGACTTCTATAAAAATCGACCTAACTTCATCGTGTAGACATACCATATGAAGAAGGGGATTCACTTTCTGAGAAGCAATTTTGAACATTATCTGCTGACCTAGCTCAGCAATCTTCACAGGGGCATCTGCCTGCTGCTGTTGCTGATACACACCTTCCAACATCAGCATCATCCCTGCCTTCCTGTCCGCTTGCTTTAACATTGCTCTACTGAGCATCTCATCCTGTCCCATAGGTAAATGTCTGGCATTATAAAGGGCAGACAAAGAGCTGTGGGAGGCCAGAGGGGACTGTGAAATATGGCTGTGAGGCTGCTGGGCAGTGACATGAGACTTTGTAGCCATCGGCAATGAGAAAGCATATAGGGAGTGGAAGAAGGGAGGGATCAGCAAGGAAAGCTACCTTATTGAGGTCAGAACATGTAGGAATAAAGTGAGACAGGCTAAAAGTCAAGTAGCGTTGGACCTTGCAAAGGGAATTAAAACCAATAGTAAAAGGTTCTATAGTCATATAAATAAGAAGAAAACAAAGAAAGAAGAAGTGGGACCGCTAAACACTGAGGATGGAGTGGAGGTCAAGGATAATCTAGGCATGGCCCAATATCTAAACAAATACTTTGCCTCAGTCTTTAATAAGACTAAAGAGGATCTTAGGGATAATGGTAGCATGACAAATGGGAATGAGGAGATGGAGGTAGACATCACCATATTTGAGGTAGAAGCGAAACTCAAACAGCTTAATGGGATTAAATCGGGGGGCCCAGATAATCTTCATCCAAGAATATTAAATGAATTGGCACAAGAAATTGCAAGCCCATTAGCAAGAAATTTTAATGAATCTGTAAACTCAGGGGTTGTACCGTATGATTGGAGAATTGCTAACATAGTTCCTGTTTTTAAGAAAGGGAAAAAAAGTGATCCGGGTAATTATAGGCCTGTTAGTTTGACATCTGTAGTATGCAAGGTCTTGGAAAAAATTTTGAAGGAGAAGGTAGTTAAGGACATTGAAGTCAATGGTAAATGGGACAAAATACAACATGGTTTTACAAAAGGTAGATTGTGCCAAACCAACCTGATCTCCTTCTTTGAGAAAGTAACAGATTTTTTAGACAAAGGAAACGCAGTGGATCTAATTTACCTAGATTTTAGTAAGGCATTTGATACCGTGCCACATGGGGAATTATTAGTTTAATTGGATAAGATGGGGATCAATAGGAAAATTGAAAGGTGGATAAGGAATTGGTTAAAGGGGAGACTACAACGGGTCCTACTGAAAGGTGAACTGTCAGGCTGGAGGGAGGTTACCAGTGGAGTTCCTCAAGGATCGGTTTTGGGACCAATCTTATTATTACTGACCTTGGCACAAAAAGTGGGAGTGTGCTAATAAAGTTTGCGGATGATACAAAGCTGGGAGGTATTGCCAATTTAGAGAAGGACAGGGATATCTTACAGAAGGATCTGGATGACCTTGTAAACTGGAGTAATAGTAATAGGATGAAATTTAATAGTGAGAAGTGTAAGGTCATGCATTTAGGGATTAATAACAAGAATTTTAGTTATAAGCTAGGGACGCATCAATTAGAAGTAACGGAAGAGGAAAAGGACCTTAGAGTATTGGTTGATCATAGGATGACTGTGAGCCGCCAATGTGATATGGCTGTGAAAAAAGCTAATGCAGTCTTGGGATGCATCAGGAGAGGTATTTCCAGTAGGGATAAGGAGGTTTTAGTACCGTTATACAAGGCACTGGTGAGACCTCACCTGGAATACTGTGTGCAGTTCTGGTCTCCCATGTTTAAGAAGGATGAATTCAAACTGGAACAGGTACAGAGAAGGGCTACTAGGATGATCCGAGGAATGGAAAACTTGTCTTATGAAAGGAGACTCAGGGAGCTTGGCTTGTTTAGCCTAACTAAAAGAAGGTTGAGGGGAGATATGATTGTTCTCTATAAATATATCAGAGGGATAAATACCAGAGAGGGAGAGGAATTATTTAAGCTCAGTACCAATGTGGACACAAGAACAAATGGATATAAAGTGGCCACTAGGAAATTTAGACTAGAAATTAGACAAAGGTTTTTAACCATCAGAGGAGTGAAGTTTTGGAATAGCCTTCCAAGGGAAGCAGTGGGGGCAAAAGACATATCTGGCTTTAAGATTAAACTCAATAAGTTTATGGAGGAGATGGTATGATAACATGGTTTTGGTAATTAAATATTCATAAATAGGCCCAATGGCCTGTGATGGGCTATTAGATGGGGTGAGATCCGAGTTACCCAGGAAAGAATTTTCTGTAATATCTGGCTGATGAATCTTACCCATATGCTCAGGGTTTAGCTGATCGCCAGATTTGTGGTTGGGAAGGAATTTTCCTCCAGGGCAGATTGGAAGAGGCCCTGGAGGTTTTTCGCCTTCCTCTGTAGCATGGGGCACGGGTCACTTGCTGGAGGATTCTCTGCTCCTTGAAGTCTTTAAACTACTATTTGAGGACTTCAATAGTACAGATATAGGTGTGAGGTGTTTTTTTTGTAGGAGTGGTGGGTGAAATTCTGTGGCCTGCGTTGTGCAGGAGGTCAGACTAGATGATCATAATGGTCCCTTCTGATCTAAATATCTATGAATCTATAAGTGCCCACTGACCATGAGCTGTGACTATGGCTGTTGCTGAGACAAGGCTGTTGGCAGTAAGCGAAGGCTCTGTGTCTACCGGCAGCGAGAAATGGCTATTGAAAATGAGATGTGACCGTGGCTGTTGGCAGTGAGATGTGGCTGCTGATGAGATGCAGCTACATGGCATCTACAAACTGAATGTAGGGGACTAGTTTGCAGCAGCACACTCCTCTCTTTGAAGTTTTACAGCTCAGATCTCTGCAATCCAGTAGGTACCTGAGTGTTTCCTTCCCACCCTCCTCTTAAGAACCCTCATCCTTTTTACTTTCTTTGTGACTCTCCACTGAGCTGTGTTAGTTACTTGCCAAGCAGAGATGAAAGATTTAAAAAACAAATTCTGCATGATATACTATTTTAAATCTACTCCATCAAAAGAGATACCAACAGCTGCATTGAGCATTTAGAGAAAGTGCACCTGCCTGAGTCCCCTTTAATGTTTTTCTTCACTTCTTTTGTTGTTGTTTGATTTCCTGCTTTTAAATGTTTTTTTGCAAACCACAAAAACAATAGAGGATTGTGCATGCACGTGGCTGGGGACAGTCTGCTCCCTCTGGCTCCTGGTACTTCTTTTCTACTTCACCTTGCAGAGGAGTCCCCCAGCGGAAGCACCTGATCCCAGCCTCTAATTCTCCGCTTTTCAATGTGAAGAAGTTATGTGGCCTTAGTTCCTTCCCCCTGCACCCAGTCTTGCCCTCCCCCCCAGCCTATGCTGGCCTTCCAGCATTGCAGAGTGGTTAAAGGATCAACTTCAAGTTCCTTCTACTCCATCTACCAGCAGTCTTTCCATTCATCTTCCTCTTTGTTCTGTGAAAGGCGTTGGGGAAAAAGGGAGACCTTCTTTGACCACTATCTTGGCTCCCTACAGAGGTCATGGGGTGGAGAGACACCCTTCCAGCCACTTCTGTATGCTTGGTTCTGCCTTCTGCATGGCAGGGACAGAACCTGCAACTGCTGGCATGTGGCGCAGGTGTTTTTAATGTTGTGTCATTACAGAATTAGTCAATATATCTCATCCTGTCACTACTGCTTGGGGCTAGCCAAAATGGTGCATAAAGCTCAAGTATGAATAGATTGTTAGGTCCCATTCCATAAATTGGAGTCAGTGGGACTGGGCACCCATATGCTTCAATGATGGGAGTCATAAACTACCCAGACAGATATGTCAACCTCTTCATGCCACCTTGAAGAAAAAATTCTGGACAAATGCACCATGAAACCAATGATATGCCAGAGAAATTCCAATGATATTTTCATCTTTTCAACAGATGCCTTAAGTTCCCAGACAGATTTCTACCACAACTTCAACAAGGACCACCCATCCATTAAAATCTCTCTAAACACTCCCACACTAGCATCAACTTCCTGTACACCATGATCAACTTCAACAATGGAACCCCACAGACAACTACATACAAGAAACCCACAGATCACCACATCTACCTTCACAGATCCAGTAACCTCCCCACACACACCAAGTAATCTGTAATCTACAGCCTGGCACTCAAATACCACAGAATATGCTCCATAGGAGGAGAGATTTAAAAGACTGCGCCTTTTCAGCTTGGAAAAGAGACGACTTCGGTGATATGATAGAGGTCTATACAATGTTGACTGGTGTGGAGAAACTGAATAAGGAAATGTTACTTACTCCTTCTGTCATAACCATACAGCTAAGGGTAGCCTAGAATTCCTCCTTACCTGTAAGGGGTTAAGAAGCTCAAATAACCTGGTTGGCACCTGACCAAAAGGACCAATGGGGAAAGAAGATACTTTCAAATCTTGGGCGGGGGCTAGGGGGAAGGCTTTGTTTTGGTGTGTTCTCTTGGGAAGCAGAGAAGCATCAGGTCAGAAAACTCCTTCTCCTATAAACCATCCTAAAAAACTCTCTCATATTACAAATTGTAAGTAAAAGCCAGGCAAGGCGTGTTAGATTACCTTTTGTTCTGCTTGTGAATTTTTCCTTTGCTGGAGGGAGGTTTATTTCTGTTTTTTGTAACTTTGAAACTAAGCCTAGAGGAAGTTCTGTTGTGTTTTTGAATATTTTGTTACCCTGTAAAGTTATTTTCCATCCTGATTTTATAGAGGTGATTTTTACCTTTTTAAAAAATAAAATCCTTCTTTTAAAAACCTGACTGATTTCTCTATTGTCCTAAGACCCATGGGTTTGGGTCTGATCACTTTGTAACCAATTGGTTAGGATATTATTCTCAAGGCTCCTCAGGAAAGGGGGTATAAGGGCTTGGGGGGATATTTTGGGGGAATAGGAACTCCAAGTGGTCCTTTCCCTGATTCTTTGTTAAAATCACTTGGTGGTAGTAGTGTACCCTCTAAGGGCAAAGAATTTTTGCCTTGGGGAAGTTTTAACCTAATCTGGTAGAAATAAGTTTAGGAGGTCTTTCATGTGGGTCCCCACATCTGTACCCGAGAGTTCAGAGTGGGGAGGGAATCCTGACACCTTCTCATTACACAAGAACTAGGGCTCACCCAATGAAATTAATAGGCAGCAGGCTTAAAACAAACAAAAGGAAGTACTTCTTCACACAATGCACAGTCAACCTGTGGAACTTTTTGCCAAGGGACATTGTGAAGGTCAAGACTATAAGAAGGTTCAAAAAAGAACTAGACAAGTTTATGGAGGATGACTCCAACAATGGCTATTAGCCTTGGTGGCAGGGATGCAACACCATGCTTCGAGTGTCCCTAGCCTCTGTTTGCCAGACGCTGGGAATGGACGACAGGGGATGGATCACCCAATGATGGCCTGTTCTGTTCCTTCCTTCTGTAAAAAATACAAATGTTTAGTACAGAAACTCCCCAAGATAACAACTTCTTGGGATAGTGACAATGTGAGATAACGACCTTGGCAAATAATGCATTTTAAAAATCTTGGTATACTAGGAAATGTACATTTATATAAGTTTCCCAGTCACAAATCTAGCATTCAGGAGCGAAGTCACTAAAACATAGTCCAACAAACAAATGTTCCTTTACCGTGCCCTTCCCTTCTCCCTCTACCACACCCCACTCATAGTTGTCCTTGGTCAGTGGAGATCCAGAGTTTATAGGTGTTTTCACAGGAGTTCACCTCCCACCCTGGGGAATGGGAGGGAGAAGCCATCTTGCTTCTTCCTCCAGCTGCTCGTTGCTCACTCTAGCTGCTGTTTTTCATTGTGCCACCATTCACTCCCGTTCACTCCCCTGCTCCATTGCTGATGGCCCTGCGCCATCACCTTCTGCTGCCACCTGCTGCTGTGACGCCTGTGAGTTGGTCTCGAGGTTCCACCCAGCTCTCAGCGACTTCAACTCTCAGTGGGGGAACCTCGCTGTCAGTGCAGGCTGGGCCGTCTCTTCCACAGAAACATTGTCCCGCAGCAGCTCTAAGCACTTAGACCTGATTATCAGTGATTTCAGCTCTAGTGGTCACTTAAAAAAACCCAGGAGACTCTCTATGGAGCCTAATAAGCTCTGTCTTTACAGAGGGGAGAGGGGCAGGTCAAATAGTGCTTCTTAAGCAGAGCCCACACCACCAAGCAAAACACCCGTCCCACACTCTCTCTCTCTCTCTCTCTCTCCTGGGATCTGGCAAGCAAACCCCCTGCTTAGTGAATGCAGTTCAGTTCAGGGTGACCAGTGCTTAATTTGTAATGAAAGAAGTTCTGGGGCTCAAGCAATTAGGTACTGGGCCTCAAGTAAGTTTTTACTTTCATAACTGATGTGGCAAGCCCAGAGGTCCTGGGGCTATGAACTGACAAGCCTAAAGGTGCTGGGCGGCTCAGGCCTGGCACAAATTAAGCACTGAGGGTGACCCCTGCAATCAGGACAGGCTAAGTACAGTTCTGTTTCCCTTTACTCATACAATAAGAACAACAACATTATCCCCTCATTCAATACTAAAGTTATTTGTAACCCAACACCAGCCAAAATTAATCACTTGGGCAACACAGCTCTGTCTGCTGGATACCTAGGCAGAGTAGGTGTGTTCAGGTAAATACATTCTCCACCACCCTCCAGCTCATCACTAGCTGTCAGGGGAGAGCTCATCAGACCTTGCTTACAAATCATAATTTGAAATTATTAGCTAGGCCAACATCGCCGAAACGAATTCGCTGACATGGTCATAAAACCAATAGCTGTGTGAAGAAGCTAGTCTTTGTTCATCCTTTTCAAGCCTATTATCCTTTGAGGTATGAGTATTTTAATAAATGTTTCAATTCAAATTTCCAACCAATGGTTTAATTGGCAGCCTAGAGGACCACTGGAGGGGTGGGGTGATGGGGAAATCCCTGATCGTCCTTTAGCTCGATCCCTGATCGAGCCCTTTAGCTTGAATCCCATGAGCCTGAGTCCCCTGGCACGGGCCACCTGTAGGTTTTAAATTGCAGTGTAGACATACCCTGAGTAGCTCCAAATCATGTCTCTCAACCAGAATTTGGTTCATTAAAAGATATTACCTCACCCACCTTGCCTACTTAGGCAGATAGATTACTCATGGTAGTAAATGTTCACAGAATTAGAGTGTGTAGGAAAATTGTGCATGCTAACATGAGATTTGGAAGTGAAACTATCAACACAGAATTGAGGCAAACTTTATACAGAGACCTGTCAAGTGCAGAAAATAACACTGAACAAATTAGAAAAGAACTTTTTTTATTTCTTTCAATTTTGGCAATATATAATATTATGTGAAACAAGAGCAAATAAATTTGAAAAAGTAATTTCATGTTTGAGTTGACAGTGTCTCTAATTGTTGCCAGAGAAATAATGTCTACTTATTGCATTCTCCTGTTAGAAAATTCCAAATTCTGACTAAGGGAATTAAAGTATGTACTGAACTGCTTTGCTGAATAGGGCTTTAGCCAGTGATATCCTTCCAATCTCCAGACTGCAGTTTACAAAATAAAGGCCCCGTCCTGCCAGGTTCTGAACACCTGTGTAGTATCAAGGCATTCAGCACCTCCCAGACAGCATTCATAATTTCACAGGGTGGTGTAAAAAAGGGGTGTTTTAAAGTGTCAGTAACAAGCCATTTTATCCAAAAATTTATAGCCTAAAGAAACAAGAAAGGGTAGAGGCCTGATCTTAATAACGGTCTCTCTTTGTGCCAATCCAAGGATTCAATAGCCTCTCTTCCTGCATCACACTGTTTCAGTCACATGATGTTTTTAAGTGCCTTGTGGGACACCAGGGTTAAAGACAAATAAAATATTTTAATAATAAAGAAAAATAAAAGAGGAAAACCCACAAACAAGTAGTAAACAATGGCTATTTCAGTCGTAATCACTTCTGTATAGCTCTTTGTGGAGTGCTTTCATCTTTCATTCTTTATGTAAATGAAAACCAAAATAAGCCAATCAGTAGTGAGTCCTTTTCTGATATATTATGGAAAACAAAAAGTTTGTAGATGGGCAAGGGAATTTCATTTAAGGATTGATGACTCCTGTTTGGCTCATCATGTCTAAAACAGTTTATAATAGGCAGAGATAAATGATCAAATAGCAACGTTTCTTGTAAACCCATCAACTCACTTTAAGAGGTGATCTTTAGGCTGGGAAGTTAGTGAATACTAAGAATCTTAAATTCAAATTAAATCCCACGTTGTCTCTGTTTACCAAACTTAGCTTATGTCTCCCCTCTGGAGTACACTGTTCAAACAATTGCTGAACAGGAGAAGTTGTTTATCTTAAATTACAACAGCATTTCATTATCCCATTAAAATTAATACAGTTTAAGTCAAATTGCTTGGCAATACTTTTGCAAAAATCATCTCACCTCTCTCTCTTTCGTCTTTTAAAATTGTCATGTTAAAATTAAATGGTTCTCAGAGAGAGTCTTTAAACTCTCTCAAGTCATCAAATAAGTTATTGCCTTTCCTTCTTAACAATCCTGAGAGAGGATCTTCTTGTCTTCCTGAGTTTGGTGAGGAAGCTGCTTTCTAGCATTGCTAGATAACTAATTCGCCAATTAATATTTTGTACTCATGGTTTCTTCATATTAGGCACTAGTTATAGCAAGGTCACTTGATTCCATATTCGGAAATAAAACATCTTACTATTCACCAAGCAATGGTATCGGTAAGTTTGTTGCCTTAGATTCTCCATTTAGATACAAGACATTTACAAATGAACATCACAAAAGAAGCTTATAGCAAAGCATTTAAAGAACCAACTACACATATTTTCCTTGGAGTTAAATTAATTAAGACTTGAACATTTATAAAATAAATCATTTTCAGGATGATTTTCTGTGAATTTTTCTAGAGTTCTTTGTGAGGGTTTAAAACTGAGGTTTTTCTTTGTGAAGAGAGGAAGGGGAGAAGGAGTGACAAGATGCTCTGGGCTTATCTTTTGTGGCCTTGACAAGTGCTACACATCACTTCTCTTTGAGATCCTAGAAGAATATTTTCTTAACCCTTAAGTAGGAGGAGATGTCCTGCTCTTTGAGGAGACAATTCTGTCAACCAAGCAATTCCCAAGATTACAGTGTGTAGTAGCTTCACCCACAATTCAAGATTCCTACCAAATACTCTATGCAGGGAGAAAACCAAATCATAATAACTAACATTTAGCTATATCTTTCTACCATAATATAAAACAAAACAATATAGAATATTAAAACAAAATAGAAGTAATAAAGTTGCATTCCAGAGTTTGCACAATCAGACTGGGAGGGGATAAAGACAGATCTAATCTATGGCCAAGGAGGAAGTATTCTTGAAGTCTTTTATACCAATCACTTACTGGGACAAAGCAGAGGTTTCCCAGCAGTTTCTTTAATTAACCTGAATATAATATTTAATAAAATAAGCAACTAAAGCATAAACAAGTGAACTATTCTTCTCTAAGCATCACACGCATGAAAGCAATTGTAAATATCTCCTAAAATTCAGTAAAGGCAAAGGCAAGTTTGTAATAAGTTAAAATTATAAATTAATAACCATTTTTGCATCAAGATTGAGGTTTATTCCCCTACCAGAGGATCAGACTCTTGTTCTTGTTTCCATTTAAGTTAATGGCAGAACTCAGGCCTTAGCACTAACTGATATTCTGCAGTTGCCAACAGGCTTCATACATTTTAGTAACTTTAATTCTAAGTTTGGAATATAACACAAAAACGGCCATACGGGGTCAGATCAATGGTCCATCTAGCCCAATATCCTATCTTCTGACAGTGGCTGGTGCAAGATGCTTCACAGGGAATGGGCAGAACAGGGCAATTTCGAGTGATCCATCTCCTGTCATCTAGTCCCAGCTTCTGGCAGTCAGAAGTTGAGGGACACCCAGTTGAGGTTGTATCCCTCCCTATCTTGCTTAAAGCCATTGATGGACCTATCCTCCATGATCTTATCTAATTCTTTTTTGAACCCAGTTATGGCCATCACAACATCCCCTGGCAAGGAGTTCCACAGGTTGACTGTGCCTTGTGTGAAGAAGTACTTCTTTATGTTTGTTTTAAATCTGCTGCCTATTAATTTTGTTGGGTAACCCCTGATTCTTATGTTAACTAAAAGGGTAAACACTTCCCTATTCACTTTCTCCATACCATTCATGATTTTATAGATCTCTATCGTATTTCCCCCTCAGTTGTCTCTTTTCTAAGATGACCAGTCCCAGTCTTTTTAATCTCTTTTCATATGGAAGCTGTTTCATACCAGTAATCATTTTTGTTGCCCTTCTCTGTACCTTTTCCAATCCGAATACATCTTTTTTGAGATGGGGTCACCAGAACTGCACACAGCATACAAGGTGTGGGAATACCATGGATTGGTATATAGTTCAGTATTTCAGCATGATAAAAATCAAGCAAAGCAGACCACCTTTAAAACTATGCAAGTGCACTATTTTTTAAATTGAATTTATTTCAGGACCAAAACTTTATTTTAGCTAACTGAAATCTTCCCCCATATTTAGTACATGTGAAACATCATTTAAAGCAATCATACATTCAAAACCTGCAGTGGGTCTCATTTCTGAGTGATTTCATATCAGTCCTTTAACCAGAAGACTCCTGCTTTCATATGAAATTTATATGAACTGGGTGGGACTAGTTAGTATCCACTGCATTGCATTAATATTTATATTTTCAGAGCTCCCAAAATTTGGAACCCAGGACATTGCACCTAAGCCTAGTGATACAGCAGCTGAGATATAGGAAATTGTATAGTCAAGAACAATCCAAATAAGTTGGGAATAATATCTGTGGAGATATTTTTCTCTTCAGAAAGAGGTTAGATGCAGAATGGCTAACCACCATGTAAACTGTAATAGCAACATTGCTCCTGTATAAGAGTGCTAAGCCAGTTTCCAAAAGGCAGAACCATTTTAAACTGAATTACCACTAGAATTTCTGCATACATGACTCTTATGTGAGCTAAATGACTAACTGGTATCAGTATCAGACTGTTGTTCCATATATGGACCAGCCACTGGGGGTAGAGAGGGGGATGAATCACACACTTTGCCAGTTGGTTTCACAGGTATTTGCTGGCAGCCAAGGAATGTAGAGACTTAGGTCCTGGGTTTAATTCGAGGTTCGGGAGGAGAGTGTGGTCTAGTGCTTACAAACTAGTGTACCCTGTACAGCCTATTCCTGTCCTCCTCTCCTATTGCCCTACCATCCCAGCTCTGGCCCCCTCCTCATCTGCTCCTATCTGTTCACCCTCCCATCTCTTGGCTCCTGCCCCTTTGCACCTCTATTCTCCCCATCCTTCTCCTCCTACCTCCTTTTCCTCTCCACCACCCCACTGGCTCATTTCTCACTGTCCTTCTGCTTTCTGACCCCACCCCACCCCAGTGCTTTGCCTCCCCTTCTGCTCCTCTCCCTGCCCTCCCGCCCCACATTTCTCACTGCTCTGAAGTCCAAATCAAGTTGCCTTCTCCTTCTTTCATTCTCTGCTTGGGCACCTCCAGCACCAGGAGAATTGAGAGCACAGGAGAGACCGTTTTGCTGCTTCCCGTTCCTGCTCCCAGTGCCACAGCAGGCCCCAGCAGTTGGGAGGATCAATTGTAGGGAAATCCTGGTCAGCCTCTGCAACCCTGGAATTGACCATGCTCAGTGCAGATGGAATCTTCAGAGAACTTTGCTGCTGAACTCTAAACAAGACTCTATTGAGCATGTGTGAACTGTGATTTTTTTGGAGGTTTATAACCTGTTCAAATTTAGGGAAATTTCCATGGGAATGGGAAAAGGCACATCTGGCACCAAGGCAACTAGTGGAGAACTGCTCAAACAAACAAACAGAAATAATACTTACCTTTATTGCTATAGAAGAGCTAACAAGAACTATTTAAAATAATAAGTGCATTTTTTTACTGCCCTAGTGCTCAAAAACAGCTGAGTTTCTTTCTCTTGTACTATCAAACTTGCCCCAAAGCCTTGACTGGAGCCCAAACATGAAAAATCTCAAGGCTTTTCTACACGGCACCATCAAAGCACACTGCAGGCTTGCAATTCGTAAAATGCACTAACATGCTATGCTCTAACTGCCCCATTTAGACCCTGCTGGCACACTCTTCTAAAAGGTAGCTAAGTTCATGTTAACATAGTCCAGACAGGAGGACTACGTTAACTCAGACTGGGTATCTTTTAGAGTGTTCCAGCAGGGTGTATATGGAGTACATTAGTGCGCTTTACACATCACATCCATCTGGCACATTTTGCCACACTGTAGCGAAGCCCTCAGACTAATTTTTACCCAGAAAGTTATGAATGATTGAAAACAAGAAGTGAGACCAGAAACCATTATGCAGCTTTAACTGCTGCTCCCTCTATAAAAATAGAGTCAAAACACGTTAGAAATATAACTAAGGCCCCAATCCTGCAAAAACATATGTGCCAGCTTAACTAAGTCAGTGGGTCTATTCACAGTACAGTTAACTACAAAGTTAAGCAGATACATAAGCCTTTTCAGGCTTGGGACCTGAGTTTATTAACAGTAAAAGATAGAATTACCTCTCAATCTCAGTTTATTTTAAGTCTGTCTGGTTCCAGAGACACTTGCTGCCTACCAGAGCTCTCCAACAGAATATCAAGTTACAAACATACAAAAACCAATGCTCATTGATGCACCCTGAAGGAATGACAGTTTCTAGCTGCTTCTGAGCGCTTGTACACACTACCACTTTTGTCAGTATAAGTTACTTCACTCAAGGGTGTCAATAAGCCACCCCCGAGCGACATAAGTTACACCAACCTAAGCGCTGGTGTGGACAGCGCTATGTTGGTGGGAGAGCTTCTCTTGCAGAGTTGGTTTCATTATGCTGATGGGAGAGCCCTCTCCTGTCGGCATAGAGCGTCTTCCCCAGACACACTACAGTGGAGCAGCTGCAATGGTGCAGCTGCGCCGCTGTAGCGCGTCTTGTGTAAACAAGCCCTGAGATGGTTTCAAACGAACCCTTTATTTATCTTACACCAGAGAATTATTGAATAAACACTCTCTTTTTTTATGTTGCAAACAGTTCAACCTACATGCTAAATCTGGAGAGGTGCCAAAATCCAGACAGCATATCTGGCTGTGAGAGCTACAGTGTCCTCAATTCTGTTTAGCTATTGAAAGTCATACCTTAGTGCACCGATTTATTTTTATTCATGTCTCCAATATTTTTCCTTGCTTTCAGAATAAATGATGCCATATGCAGGACCTGTTAGGATAAAGTTACACAGAGTATTCATCTCATAGGAGCTTGCTTCTGAGCTGTGTACATGAAAACTTACTCGGAAAAACAGATGCATTTCTGTACCTTGTATAAGGACAGATCAATTTTAATCATATACTGCTGTTAAACTGGTCTGTATGGCTTCAATCCTACAAACATACACATGTTTAACTTTACTATTGTGCATTATCCTATTGAAATCAATGGAACTATTCACTGTAGTAAAGTGAAGTAAATGTTGTGTTTGCAGAATCAGAGCCTAAATCTGTACAACGTCTAGCACAGTGTGGCCCAGTCTGGCTGAGGCCGCTACGCACAACAATAGAGACTGTACTGTAATACACATAGTAGGTCTGCTGTCATAAAAATGATTTGGCCAAATATGCTAATTGTTCAACTCCTACCTATGACCATTTTTTTCTCTCCATCTAGAGGTGTTGTCTATGGTATTTCATTCCTCCTGTCCAATTCCGAACAAGTTTCCTCAGCATTTGACTGTATATAACATAGACTTTCATAGTAACTAAAATGCACATTTTTGAGAAATAATCAATATTTAGATGGAACTGCAATTCACAGTTTATTATACATATGTAGCGAGGAAATTAAATATATATGAAATGCAAAAAAGTTATTATGCAACATTAAGGTTGCACTGTTAACTTTAAACAAAAATATCAAGAAAAGCAAAAGTTTAGGTTCTTATGGCAGTGTTAACTTGACTGTACTGCACTGTGGTATTTTCTATTCCGATTCTTGTCAAACATGTAGCTGAATAAATTTGTTTAAATGTATATCATAAAACTGAAGTTCGCAACTATGGTATGTGTACCACTGGTGTAAAACTAAAGTCTTTGGGGAAAGTTAAAGCGTAAAAGGGAAGCAAGCTAAAGGTATCAATTTAACAAACAAAACAAAAAACATAACTATGGCCCATGGGGTAAAGGACAATAAGAAGGAATTCTCTAAATAGATCAGGAGCAAACAAAATTCTAAAAAATGGTAAATGTCTGATACTAGATAAGGATGGAAAAATTGTCAATTGTGATGCACAAAAGACAAAAGTAGTCAAATACATTTCTTTTCTGCATCTGGAAAGAAGCAGAATGATATATTTATATGTCACAGTGATAAGGAGATACTGTCTATTATATTAGTAACTATAGAAGTTGATAAACAGCAACTATTAAAGTTATACATTTTTAAATCAGCAAAACTGGATAATTTGAACCCAAGAGTATTAAAAGAATTGGCCAATGGTCTCTTTGAACCTTTAATGTTGATTTTTAACAAATCATGGTACATTAGGGAAGTTCCAGAGAACTGGAGAAATGCTAAAGTTGTGCCAATATTTAAAAATGGTTAATGGAATGACTTGGGTAACCATAGGCTGTTAAGCCTGACATGGATTCCACACAAATAATGTAAACGCTGAGATAGGACACAACCAGTGAAGAACAAAGCATGGTGGCATAATTAATGCCAATCAACATGATTTTTTTTGGTAAATAGATTTTTGTCATACAAACATGATATAAATTTTTTGATTACAAGTTTGGTTGACAAAAGTAACTGTTTATACAAGATACTTAGACTTAGGTAAGGTATTTTAATTAGTCCCATATGACACTGATTTTTTCTGTATAGTTCTATTTTAAAAAAATTAAAAAATTGGAGGGGTTTTTTAAAATCAATAAACTGCTGGATGCACAAATTCCTCATATACAATGAAAAATCAGAGAAGTTAGATGGAAAAATCCTACAGTATTAGGTCATTCAGTCCACCCTATTGCTAAAGCAGGATTAAATTAGTATATAGTGACATTTTCACTGCAGAGGACAAAAAGGTCCAAACAGCTTAAGGAACCACATGACAGACTGTGAGGCAAAGCCAGAAAAATAAGCATGTCTGCAAGGATGAAGATGCTACTGTTAAATGCCTATCATACACAAGTTAATATCTGGACTCTCCAGTGGTTCACTATGATCCCTTTTATTTTCTTACCTGAATGACAATTATTTTGTATAAACTAATAAACATTTTCATTGGTGAGATAAAATGGCATTAGAAATATTATCAAAAGGAGTTATGTAGTAGACATCAGTCTTTAACAGCAAGCCTGATTAAATCTGCAACACAGCTATAATAAATTAGCTTTAGAAAGAAATGTGATGCCTTTGTTAACCATGGACCTGATTCTCCTCACACTTCAGCCAATATAAATCAGGAATAATTCTATTGAAATTATTGGTGTTACATAGGTGTAAAACTGGCATCAACGGGAGGTGAATCAGGCTCTCTGATTTATTTTAAGTCAGTGGATTTATTCAGTCAGAAGTACTGCAAAATATGGGCAATAAATTCCTTTGTGGCTGTAAACAGGGAGACATATGTCTCCTGAGTCCTTGCTGACGCAGAGGTTGTCACTGAGGTGGAAGAAATGCTTAACTACCTGTCTTAGTCAATTTGTGGGAATGGAACCACTTAGGTGTTAACACTATTTTTATATATCTACCAGAAAATACAACTATTATGAACTTTACATAAAATCCATAGTACTTTGATTAAGCAGGAGGATAGAGATTCTTGATATTATGTGACAAAATGTTACTATGTAAAGGCATTCAGAGGAGATAAGTGGAATTTTTTTAGAGACAGTAAACTTTATGAAGAATGTTGTTGAGTCTTTTGTACTAAATTAGGTCAGGGGTAGTCTTTTTTTGTCAAGGTCCAAATTTCTTGGTCAAGGTATAGTTAAGGCCCCGATTACAAAGACAATATTTTCCAAAACCCAATAATAATGATAAAGTAAGGAAAAAAGATTTCAGGGTCTGTTCAAAAGTGTCTGGTGGTCTGGGTCCTGATCCAAAGCCCACTTAAGCCAATGGGAGTCTTTCCATTGCCATAACTGAGCCTTGGTTCTGATCCTGGACCTGTACCATTTATTTCATTGATTCTAAAGAGTAGGAGCAGCATCAACAGTACAGATCCAAACAAACAATGCATAATAAGAGTTGAAAAGGATAGGTAGACATACAGACATTGTGAATCCTTTTAAAATAAATCTTTGGAATAGAATTCATTGGACAAAGACAAAAAAGGTTGGATCTCATTTCTCCCTTTAATTTCTGCTGCACCCATTCTATAGAATCAATGAAATAAACTGACTGCCATATTTCTACGTTGACCCAAATCCAGCTTTTGTTTATACATAATTAATCAGCTACAATTCGGGTAAGCCTCCAGTTTGAGCTGGAGATGTAATTTCCAGCTCAAGGACATATGCCTGAACTAGTCCTGATTGAGCTTGTGTGTGCTAAAAACAGAAGTGTAGCCATGGTGGCATGAAGGGCTAGCCACCCCAACTACAGTGCCATCTGAGACACTAGGTACATACTTGTACGGCTACTCCATCCTGTGGCTTGTACCTTTGCAACTACGCTTTTATTTTCACAATGCTAGTTTGATTAGAGCTAGCACAGGCATGTCTCCTGGAGCTTGAAATTACACTTCCAGCTAACAGTGTAGATGTACCTTTACAGTCAGACACACACCTCTCTCTCTCTCAATTGTCAGGTATCTGTTTTTACTTTCTAACACTTGCAAACTGTTGTACAAAAAGAAGACATAAAAAACAAGTTGAGGTATTTGAAACAAATGACTCTTCACTTGGTGCCTGTTCATCTCAGGGGCCAGTTCAAAATTCAATAAAAAGTCAAAAGAACCACGCACATAGGTAAAAAGTTTGGGTCTAGCATTCTCAGCACCTTGCACGAATGAGCCCTTTTTCCAATGGGACTACTCACATGTATGTTTCTAGGACTGGACTTAACATTACATAATGCCTCAAAGGGGCCAGTTTTGCAGTTCCTGTTCAGGTGACTCCCCCTTAGACAAATTCCAAATTAAATTAGTTGGAGTCAGAGTATAAGGACTGAACAATCAGGACCAAAGACTGCAAGCTATTGTTTGCCATGCTTATTCAACAATGAGACAAGATGTAGAAGCCACATAGCTGAAATGTGGGAAAGGAATAACTTTTTCAACATAAGGAGCCAAGGGAGATGTTAAAATCGACACTTCCAGAACATGATCCCTCCACCATCACAAATATAACTTTTATTTTACAGGGAATAGGGGTAAACTTGATGTACTGGGGGCTGTAACAGAAGAAAAGAGGAAAAGGAGTATGGAGAGAGCACTAAAACAGCACTTTAGTGGTTTTTAAAAAGAATTTTAAAATACACCTACAATAGGAGAAAAGGCTAACTTGTAGTAGCACACTGAATAATTTATTTTTTAAAATGCCTGGGGCCTTATTTACACAAGCAACAGAGCCATTTTGAAAGCCATACTAGAATGCAGTTCAGCCACAGCTTCCACTGAACTGTCTTCTATTGCATCTTGGCTGGTAGCATGCACAGGACCAAGCCATGCTAGAAATGTGTTATGAATCTACGTTATATGAACATAGCTAGATTCTGAATGTAGACAGGACATTAGAGATTATGGACTCACTTCTGTGGCTGTGCACTGAATGGGAAAAACATGAGGTCATATGAGCGAAAAGCAGAATAGAAAGCCATAAAACTGTATTTATAAATGCTTTTAAAGCAAACAAACTTGATGTGTTTTAAAATATAAATGAAAGCAGACAGAAGACAAAGAAGATGGCTTTCTGAGTTTGAATCTAGACCAAACTTTACTTCAGTCTGAAGTCAGTAATGTTTTTCCATACAAATCAGCAGGATAAATTGGATGAAGATTGCAATAATTCACAAGACATTATATTTATCTGCCTGTAATGAGTTTTATTTTTCGTTTCTGTTAATTTTGATCTCTTCTTTCCACTCTGATTTCATTAAGTGAACTCTTTTTAAGGTCTTTAATTTAAATGACACTGTGAAAAGGTCTAATAACTCCACAGGCAGCTGAGGTTAATCTATGGGGTATTGCTGTAAAAGGTCGCTGCAGTACATGACACAGAACTACTTACAGACTAAGGACTTTCATCCCATTTGTAAAAAAAAAAAAAAAAAAAAAAAAAAAGAGAAAAGAACTTGCAGTTTCCACTTTCAAGGTAAGTGAAACAATAGTACTGTTCACTTTGCACATACTGCAGGGGGACATAAATTTTGTACTGCACTTTGAAAATTAAAAAAAAAAAAAATTATGAATTAGGGCTGTCAATTAATCACAGTTAATTCACACTATTAACTAAAAAAAATCTTGATTAAAAATTGTGATTAATCACAGTTTTACTCACACTGTGAAACACTAGAATACCAATTGATAGTTATTAAATATTTTTGGATGTTATCCTACATTTTCAAATATATTGATTTAAATTACAACACAGAATGCAACAACATGTACACTACTCACTTTATATTACAAATATTTGCACTGTAAAAAAGAAATAGTATTTTTCAATTCACTTCATAGAAGTACCGTAATGCAATCTCTTTATCATGAAAGTACAACTTACAAATGTAGATTTTTTTTTTTGTTAAATAACTGCACTGAACTCACACACAAAAAGTAAAACTTCAGAGCCTACAAATCCACTCAGTCCTACTTCTTATTCAGCCAATCACTAAGACAAACAAGTTTGTTTACATTTACTGGAGATAATGCTGCTGGCTTCTTATTTACAGTGTCATCTGAAATTGAGAACGGGCATTCACATGGGAATTTTGTAGTTGGCAGTGCAAGGTTTTTATGTGCCAGATATGCTAAACATTGGTATGCCTCTTCATGATTTGGCCACCATTCCAGAGGACATGCTTCCATGCTGATGATGCTTGTTAAAATAAAATAATAAATAATAATAATAATAATAATGCGTTAATTAAATTTTGACTGAGCTCCTTGGGGGAGAATAGTAGGTCTCCTGCTCTGTTTTACCTGCATTCTGCCATGTATTCTGCCAGATTATAGCAGTCTCGGATGATGACCCAGTACATGTTGTTTGTTTTAAGAACACTTTCACTACAGATCTGACAAAACGCAAAGAAGGTACCAATGTGAGATTTCTATGGGTATGTCTACACTACGAAATTAGGTCGAATTTATAGAAGTCGGTTTTTTAGAAATCGGTTTTATATATTCGAGTGTGTGTGTCCCCACAGAAAATGATCTAAGTGCATTAAGTGCATTAACTCGGCGGAGTGCTTCCACAGTACCAAGGCAAGCGTCAACGTCCGGAGTGTTGCACTGTGGGTAGCTATCCCACAGTTCCCGCAGTCTCCGCTGCCCATTGGAATTCTGGGTTGAGATCCCAATGCCTGATGGGGCTAAAACATTGTTGGGGTGGTTCTGGGTACATATCGTCAGGCCCCCATTCCCTCCCTCCCTCCAGGAAAGCAGCAGCAGACAATCATTTTGTGCCTTTTTTCTTGAGTTACCTGTGCAGACGCCATACCACGGCAAGCATGGAGCCCGCTCAGCTCACTGTCACCGTATGTCTCCTGGGTGCTGGCAGACGTGGTACTGCATTGCTACGCAGCAGCAGCAACCCCTTGCCTTGTGGCAGCAGAAGGTGCAGAAGGACTGGTAGCAGTCATCGTCATGTCCGAGGTGCTCCTGGCCATGTCGGCCAGGAGCACCTGGGCAGACATGGGTGCAGGGACTACATTAGAAGTGACTTGACCAGGTCATTCTCTTTAATCCTGCAGTCAGTCCTATTGAACCATCTTATGGTGAGCAGGCAGGAGATACGGATTGCTAGCAGTCCTATTGTACCATCTTCTGCCAGCCAGGCAAGAGATGAGGATGGCTAGCTGTCCTACTGCACCATCTTCTGCCGAGCAGCCATGAGATGTGGATGGCTTGCAGTCCTTCTGCACCGTCTGCTGCCAGCCAAAGATGTAAAAGATAGATGGAGTGGATCAAAACAAGAAATAGACCAGATTTGTTTTGTACTCATTTGCTTCCCCCCTCCCCCGTCTAGGGGACTCATTCCTCTAGGTCACACTGCAGTCACTCACAGAGAAGGTGCAGCGAGGTAAATCTAGCCATGTATCAATCAGAGGCCAGACCAACCTGCTTGTTCCAATAAGAACAATTACTTAGGTGCACCATTTCTTATTGGAACCCTCCGTGAAGTCCTGCCTGAAATACTCATTGATGTAAAGCCACCCCCTTTGTTGATTTTAATTCCCTGTAAGCCAACCCTGTAAGCCATGTCGTCAGTCGCCCCTCCCTCCGTCAGAGCAACGGCAGACAATCGTTCCGCGCCTTTTTTCTGTGCGGATGCCATACCAAGGCAAGCATGGAGGCCGCTCAGCTCACTTTGGCAATTAGGAGCACATTAAACACCACATGCATTATCCAGCAGTATATGCAGCACCAGAACCTGGCAGAGCGATACCGGGCGAGGAGGCGATGTCAGCGCAGTCACGTGAGTGATCAGGACATGGACACAGATTTCTCTCGAAGCATGGGCCCTGCCAATGCATGCATCATGGTGCTAATGGGGCAGGTTCATGCTGTGGAACGCCGATTCTGGGCTTGGGAAACAAGCACAGACTGGTGGGACCGTATAGTGTGGCAGGTCTGGGACGATTCCCAGTGGCTGCGAAACTTTCGCATGCGTAAGGGCACTTTCATGGA
Organism: Natator depressus; assembly: GCF_965152275.1. Classification (NCBI taxonomy): domain Eukaryota; kingdom Metazoa; phylum Chordata; order Testudines; family Cheloniidae; genus Natator; species Natator depressus. The sequence continues at coordinate 310,127,444 of NC_134234.1, forward strand.
ACTTTGTGACTTGCTTTCCCCTGCCCTGAAGCACATGAATACCAAGATGAGAGCAGCCCTCACAGCTGAGAAGCGAGTGGCGATAGCCCTGTGGAAGCTTGCAACACCAGACAGCTACCGGTCAGTTGGGAATCAATTTGGAGTGGGCAAATCTACTGTGGGGGCTGCTGTGATGCAAGTAGCCCACGCAATCAAAGATGTGCTGATATCAAGGGTAGTGACCCTGGGAAACGTGCAGGTCATAGTGGATGGCTTTGCTGCAATGGGATTCCCTAACTGTGGTGGGGCCATAGATGGAACCCGTATCCCTATCTTGGCACCGGAGCACCAAGCCGGCGAGTACATAAACCGCAAGGGGTACTTTTCAATAGTGCTGCAAGCTCTGGTGGATCACAAGGGACGTTTCACCAACATCAACCTGGGATGGCTGGGAAAGGTACATGACGCTCGCATCTTCAGGAACTCTGGTCTGTTTCAAAAGCTTCAAGAAGGGACTTTATTCCCAGACCAGAAAATAACTGTTGGGGATGTTGAAATGCCTATAGTTATCCTTGGGGACCCAGCCTACCCCTTAATGCCATGGCTCATGAAGCCGTACACAGGCAGCCTGGACAGTAATCAGGAGCTGTTCAACTACAGGCCGAGCAAGTGCAGAATGGTGGTAGAATGTGCATTTGGACATTTAAAGGCATGCTGGCACAGTTTACTGACTCGCTTAGACCTCAGCGAAACCAATATTCCCATTGTTATTGCTGCTCGCTCCATAATATCTGTGAGAGTAAGGGGGAGACGTTTATGGCAGGGTGGGAGGTTGAGGCAAATCGCCTGGCTGCTGGTTACGCGCAGCCAGACACCAGGGCGGTTAGAAGAGCACAGGAGGGCGCGGTACGCATCAGAGAAGCTTTGAAAACCAGTTTCATGACTGGCCAGGCTACGGTGTGAAAGTTCTGTTTGTTTCTCCTTGATGAAACCCCCCGCCCCTTGGTTCACTCTACTTCCCTGTAAGCTAACCACCCTCCCCTCCTCCCTTCGATCACCGCTTACAGAGGCAATAAAGTCATTGTTGCTTCACATTCATGCATTCTTTATTCATTCATCACACAAATAGGGGGATGACTACCAAGGTAGCCCAGGAGGGGTGGTGGAAGAGGGAAGGAAAATGCCACACAGCACTTTAAAAGTTTACAACTTTAAAATTTATTGAATGACAGCCTTCTTTTTTGGGGGCAATCCTCTGTGGTGGAGTGGCTGGTTGGCCGGAGGCCCCCCCACCGCGTTCTTGGGCATCTGGGTGAGGAGGCTATGGAACTTGGGGAGGAGGGCGGTTGGTTACACAGGGGCTGTAGTGGCAGTCTGTGCTCCAGCTGCCTTTGTTGCAGCTCAACCATACACTGGAGCATACTGGTTTGATTCTCCAGCAACCTCAGCATTGAATCCTGCCTCCTCTCATCACGCTGTCGCCACATTTGAGATTCAGCCCTGTCTTCAGCCCGCCACCTCTCCTCCCGGTCGTTTTGTGCTTTCCTGCACTCTGACGTTATTTGCCTCCACGCATTCGTCTGTGCGGGAGGACAGCATGAGCTCAGAGAACATTTCATCACGAGTGCATTTTTTTTTTTTTTTTACCCTTTCTAATCTTCACTAGCCTCTGGAAGGAGAAGATCCTGTGATCACTGAAACACATGCAGCTGGTGGAGGGGAAAAAAAAAAAAAAAAAAAAAAAAAGGGACAGCAGTATTTAAAAAGACACATTTTATAAAACAGTGGCTACACTCTTTCAGGGTAAACCTTGCTGTTAACATTACATACATAGCACATGTGCTTTCATTACAAGGTTGCATTTTGCCTCCCCCCACCGCGTGGCTACCCCCTCAACTCTCCCCGTGGCTAACAGCGGGGAACATTTCTGTTCAGCCACAGGCAAACAGCCCAGCAGGAACGGACACCTCTGAGTGTCCCCTGAAGAAAAGCACCCTATTTCAACCAGGTGACCATGAATGATATCTCACTCTCCTGAGGATAACACAGAGAGATAAAGAACGGATGTTGTTTGAACGCCAGCAAACATACACTGCAATGCTTTGTTGTACAATGATTCCTGAGTACGTGTTACTGGCCTGGAGTGGTAAAGTGTCCTACCATGGAGGATGCAATAAGGCTGCCCTCCCCAGAAACCTTTTGCAAAGGCTTTGGGAGTACATCCAGGACAGCCGTGAATGCCAGGGCAAATTAATCCTTTCACATGCTTGCTTTTAAACCATGTATAGTATTTTAAAAGGTACACTCACTGGAGGTCCCTTCTCCGCCTGCCGGGTCCAGGAGGCAGCCTTGGGTGGGTTCGGGGGGTACTGGCTCCAGGTCCAGGGTGAGAAAGAGTTCCTGGCTGTCGGGAAAACCGGTTTCTCCGCTTGCTTGCTGTGAGCTATCATCTTCTTTGTCCCCAAAACCTGCTTCCGTGTTGTTTCCATCTCCATTGAAGGATGGAAACAACACGGCTGGGGTAGTGGTGGCTGAACCCCCTAAAATGGCATGCAGCTCATCATAGAAGCGGCATGTTTGGGGCTCTGACCTGGAGCGGCCGTTCGCCTCTCTGGTAGGCTTGCCTCAGCTCCTTAAGTTTCACGCGGCACTGCTTCGGGTCCCTGTTATGGCCTCTGTCCTTCATGCCCTGGGAGATTTTGACAAAGGTTTTGGCATTTCGAAAACTGGAACGGAGTTCTGATAGCACGGATTCCTCTCCCCATACAGCGATCAGATCCCGTACCTCCCGTTCAGTCCATGCTGGAGCTCTTTTGCGATTCTGGGACTCCATCATGGTCACCTCTGCTGATGAGCTCTGCATGGTCACCTGCAGCTTGCCATGCTGGCCAAACAGGAAATGAGATTCAAAAGTTTGTGGTTCTTTTCCTGTCTACCTGCCAGTGCATCTGAGTTGAGAGTGCTGTCCAGAGCGGTCACAATGGAGCACTCTGGGATAGCTCCCGGAGGCCAATACCGTCAAATTGTGTCCACAGTACCCCAAATTCGACCCGGCAAGGCCGATTTAAGCGCTAATCCACTTGTCAGGGGTGGAGTAAGGAAATCGATTTTAAGAGCCCTTTAAGTCGAAAAAAAGGTCTTCATTGTGTGGACGGGTGCAGGTTTACATTGATTTAACGCTGCTAAATTCGACCTAAAGTCCTAGTGTAGACCAGAGCTAAAGGTAGCTACAGCACTCAACCCAAGGTTTAAGAATCTGAAGTGCCTTCCAAAATGTGATTAGCATGGGCTGTGAAGCATACTATCAGAAGTCTCAAAAGAGCAACACTCCGATGTGGAAACTACAGAACCCGAACCACCGAAAAAAGAAAATCAACCTTCTGCTGGAGGCTCAGATGATGACAGTGAACATGCGTTAGTCTGCACTGCTTTGGATTGTTATCGAGCAGAACCCATCAGCGTGGGCACATGTCCTCTGGAATGGTGGCTGAAGCATAAAAGAGATATATGGCACATAAATATCTTGCAACACTGGTTACAACAGTGCATGTGAATGCCTGTTCTCACTTTCAGGTGACATTGTAAATAAGAAGCCGGCAGCATTATCTCCTGCAAATGTAAACAAACTTGTTTGTCTGAGTGACTGGCTGAACAAAAAGTAGGACTGAATGGATTTGTAGGCTCTAAAATTTTACATTGTTTTGGTTTTGACTGCAGTTATTTTTTGTACATAACTTCAACTTTAATGATAAAGAGATTGCATTACAATACTTGTATGAGGTGAATTAAAAAATACTATTTCTTTTGTTTTTTACAGCACAAATATTTGTAATAAAAATACAAAGTGAGAACTGCACACTTTGTATTCTGTGTTGTTTTGAAAATATAGAAAACATCCAAAAATATTTAAATAAAATGATATTCTATTGTTTAACAGTGATTACTTTTTTTAATTGCTTGACAGTACTACTATAAATCTTGTCTTCAAAGAAGAAATGTTACTTGCACCCCAAAAAATTCTCGTTTTCCTTTAATATCTTCTAAATATCAGCTTCTTATAGTCTCTTCTTTGTTATCCCAACTTTTTTTCTTCTTTTGTTTTGGTGTTTCAATCCTTCTGTTGCTAAAATGGTAAAAAAGCTGCTTCTACAAACCTATGTTTTGAGCTAACTTTTATAAAATGAATTAACCAGAGCCGTAACTAGGCATTTTAGCACCCAGGGTGAGCAAGCATATTTGCGCCCCCTAGGGGCAACATGTGGGAGGGACACGTAGGGTCATGTTACCCTAAAATTTAGATGCTAATTGAATTACCTACAAATTTGTTAAAATTAGACAAAAGGGTAAACAAGGTTGTGGCCTATTCTAAAGGAATTGCCAGAGTGTTACCAGGGGGCTTGTCTCTGACCTGCAGAGGGCTCTCCAGAGCAAGCTAGTCTTGCTAACACCTGAAAGGACATGGATACAGCCTTCCAAACAAGAATGAACACACAAGCAGTAATTCTTCAAAAACAAAAGAATAGTTTATTTAAAGAAATAAATTACTGTGTATTTAGGAAAGCAAGAAAGAAGGTATAAAGAACAGAGTAAAATGCAATAGAATTACAACTGAAATAATTTAAGCGGGGCAGCAAAATCCAAGACACAGACTACAAAGGGTATCTAACACATGCAGGAAATACAATGCTTTCAATGTAACAAGCCTATAGAGGTCCCGTAGACCCAGAGGCCTTTAGTCTTAATGTTACAGTTTAACCCCATATTTAATACAATGTGATATACGCAGGCCTCTTATAGACACCCATGAGAAAACTAACACTATATTCACAGATTAAAACACTTGCTTATATTCAACATCCTGTAAGCGCTGGCCAGGCGGTTACAAGATGGGTAGGAGAGATCTCATTCAAGACGCAGGCATCCAGCTTTATTTACAGGCAAAACCCATACACTCTTAAATAGTAGATAAAAAAGAGATCAGACTTACACTCTTCATTCAAGTTTCCCTCTGCTTCGTCACAGGGTCCTTCTGCTCTGTCTGAAATCTTTAGGAACCACAGTTTCTTCAGTTGTGTTACTGCCCCATGGTGGTGGCAGTGGCAATTGCTGGTGGTGGGGCGGTTGCTGCAAGGCATATCTCCATTGCCAAGGCAACCTCAGGGTTCTTTTGCTGCTGCCACTTCTTCTTGAAGGTGGCTAATTTTCAGGTAGCTTCTTCTTTGCAGATGTCTTGCAGCTTCTGCTCTCCTCCAGATCCCAAACCCACTATAAGTTCAGCCTGCTAGCTGTTGGCCTTATATACTGGTTGTGCTCTCAAGGTCATCTCATAAACATAATTTATTAGCCTAACTCAGCCAATCAGCTTCTAGGTATTAGCATATTTCCTCTTCCTGTCTAGATCCTCCCCTTTTATTAGCATGATGTCACATGTAATTAGCATGCTGTCAATCTAGGAGTGCTCCTCCCCTCATGCCATCTTGGAATCTAGGATTTTGCTGAATCATTCCCCATTACTACATCCTCCCTATATCTGCCATCTTGGTCAGCCATAGTGGATTTTCTAAATTTAAACTATCATTAATTTCTATTTATTTAAAGCCTTAATCTTACAACTAATTACTGTTTTATGCAAACCAAAGTGTCCTGATACTGTCACCACTCTTTTTACGTCCAATTGAGAGAAATATAATGAAATGAAAATTTAACCCCCTTCCGTGTTTTTTCTGCAAACCTCTATTCAGAACATTCAAGGCAAAAATCTCTCACTACAACGTGTCCCTCCAGATTTCTGCCTTCCACTTAGCACAAAACTGGCAAACTGGAAGCTGATGGGAGCCGCCAAGCCTGCTCAGGCCCCTGGCTCTCTGCACTGTGGGAGCTGGGGCACGGGCTAGCTGCCCGGCAGTCCTCCTTGCCTTGCTCCCCAAGCTAGGCTGTCTCTGCGCGGCCAGCCGCTCCCCAGGCAGGGCAGGCAGCACAGCTCCTAGCTAAGTCCCTGGCTAGGGTGACCAGATGTCCCAGTTTTATAGGAACAGTCCTGATATTTGGGGCTTTGTCTTATATAGGCGCCTATTACCCACCACTTGCTGTCTGGTCACCCTACCCCTGATGTGCTCTTGCCCCTCCCCCATAGCAGCCAGGCACCAGCCGGTGCCACCATCTGGAGCCAGCCCCTGCCCATAGTGCCTGGCTGTCTACAGGGGGCAATGTCAGCAGGTACGCTCTAGGTAGTGGCCTGGTTCAGGGAGCAGGGTAGGGAGGGCTGCCAGGCAGCCAGCTCACGCCCATGCTCCCACAGCACAGAGAGCCAGGGGCCTGAGCGGCTCCCCCACCTTCCAATCCACTGGCTCCTGGCAGAAGATGACAGTTTTCAAACTGGGGGGGGCACATCCCCCCCAGTTTGAAAACCTCTGTGCTAAATGGAAGGCAGAAATCTGGGGGACATGTGACTCCATGGGCACCCTCTACGCCACCCCATTTCTTCTGCTCCCAAGGCTTCATGCCCTGGATGGCTACCCCACATGCCCCGCCCTAGTTATGGCCCTGGAATTACCATCTTGAAGAAGTCATTACATCACTATTTACTATGGTGCAGATGCACAAAGGTATTTAGTCTCCTAATTTCCATCTGCTTTTCTATTACAACCACAAGGAAACACTTATCTGTGGTTTCTAAAGTTGAAAACTGCCATCTGACAGACATCTGGTGTCAAGCATAGCAGCTCCCACACAACCTCAAGACTGTTGAAAATGGTGTGGATAGGGTGAACCAGTTGCAGCACAGATTGGCTTCTAGCACACTTTACTATGATGTTGAACCCAACTGACTGTCCAGTAGGACCGCTGTTTCCAGCACTGGCTGTGGGGATGGAGGGAGAAGGAGACAATCCTCATTGAACATGTTTTTCAAGCGTAGGCACAATTAGGGGGGTTCTAATTATTAGGATCATGGGGTTCTAGAATTAAAGAGCTAAAGAGGGTTATCCTTTTCTTTAGCATGGATCTGACACACATACACAGACCTCACAGAGCTTTCCCCATAGCGTAAATGGTAGAGATTAAAATGCTTCATGGTCACTGGCCTACCCAGTGCTAAAAATGTTTTAATCTCTGCCCTTCTGTCGGGAAATGTTTGAACTAATTTTTTTTTCTGTGTTCTGAACTCCATCTCTGCTGCCTGCTCTTTTATTTCAGGGAACCCAGAAAGGAAAAGTTCTCCCTCCTGCTGTCCTCTTCCCCTGCTCATTGGTCCAGTTAACCACAGTGTAGAACAATGGCAGAAGCAAGGGCATCTGACTTTGCCTCCAAGCTGGATTTGGCACTTTTCCAGGAATGAAGGGCTGCACGTTTCCGCCCCCTACAAAAGGAGTATGTCACCGCGGTCTTCACTTTTCATATGAGAATAAGACTCTAAAAGACTAAAGGTCTTAGTATGCCATGTTCCATTTTGGTTTGGAGTATCCAGGCTGCCACATTGCTCTTTTGGACCTATAGTTCCTCTTTGTTACAGACAACACAAGATTAAGGCAGATGTGGGTCCCACTTTGGGTGCAAAATGCAGGCAGTTACAACATTCTTCCCACAGATGCCTGAAAGGCCAGTCGGAAGGAGCTAGCTAGAAGTCCTAGGCCTGCAGCCCTGTGGCACCCAAAGACACTGTGGCACTCCATTTCCAGAGTTCAGAGTAACAGCCGTGTTAGTCTGTATTCGTAAAAAGAAAAAAGAAAAGGAGTACTTGTGGCACCTTAGAGACTAACCAGTTTATTTGAGCATGAGCTTTCCTGAGCTACAGCTCACTTCATCGGATGCATAGCATATGGCACCAGCTGGGACGGGTGATAACAATGCTCTAATAAATTTGTTAGTCTCTAAGGTGCCGCAAGTACTCCTGTTCTTTTTGCTGCTGCTCTGAAAACTACTCTAAGCTGTTCCGAAAAGAGGGAGGTTTTGTGAAAATAATAAGGGAGACTTTTAATGAGAAAAATTCTAGATAGATAAATAGGAGAACAGAATTTCTTTGCACACCGGCCTGAGGCATGCACACCTGCGTACGCACACACCCTGTCCGAGGCATGCACACCTCCAGACACACCCAACTCCAGGCACGCACACCTCGCCTGAGGCATGCACGCCCGCGTAAAGCTCGCACACCCAACCCCAGGCGTGCACCCCGGCCCGAGGCACGCGCACCCGCGTGCACACCCATTCTCAGGCCCGCGCACGCGCCTGCGCCTGTCTCCCCCTCAGCTGGAAGCACCTGGCCCCCTGGTAAGCGCCTTGTCGCGCGCGCCGGAGCTCACCTGCACCGGCACCTGGGACCACGCTGCCCTGGGGCGGGCCGCCCTCTCCCTGTGGCTCGGGCCGCTGTCGCTCAGGCGGGATCCGGGCGGCAGCCACAGCTGCAGCAGGAGCTCTCCTTCCGCAGCGGATGCGTGAGGGGAAGGCTGTCCCAGAGAGCCGGAGAGACAAAGCCCAGCGTGGGCGGCTCGGGACTGCCGGTGCCGCGGACTCCCCTACCCCAGAGGTAACGTGCCTGGGGCGCGGTGCAGTGGGGCCAGCCGCCCCAGCTCCATCCCGGCCGCTCGCTCTCCTCCGCCTCTCGCTGCCTTCCCCTGCCCCCGCCCCTTCCCCTGCAGCTGTCCCCCATCCAGCCCCGTCTCGCCGCGCCCCCAGCCCCTCTTCAGGCTCCCTCCACCCCACCCGCCCCTTTGTCCCTGTGACTCCTCTTCGCATCCCTCCCGCCAGGCCCGCTGGGGCTCCGAGTCAGGCAGGTGCCCAGGGGCCCTTAGGAGAGTTGAGCCCTGCTGCCGTGCTGGTGGTGCCTTGCTGGGGAGTGGGGTTAGCTGCAGCGGCTGTTGTGTGCTGGGGGACCCGGAGACGCTGCCCCGTGACGGGCTGAAGTGCCTGCGAGGATCCAGCAGCGCGTCCAGTGCAGTCTGGTTCTGGATCCCTTGCAGGGTACTACGCTGGGCAGCCAAAACGGGTGGGGTAGGGACCCTGGGAAAATGACACCGCCGTTTGCTCGTCCTCACTGCTCTGGGATTGTAGGTGCAGCCGACGGAGTTACGGGGGGTAGAATCGTGCCCACGTGGAAAATATTTTTTAGCGTGTAGTGATTGAGTGCTGGACTTGAGGGGAAATAATGCACCGAGTTAGCACACCGGAGGTTTCTTTTGGTCTCAGAAGTGCAAGTATGTATTTTTACTTCTTGATAAGATAAAGGGGGAGAGGGGATGGGGAAAATTCCCCTACCTATTCTACATACAAAATGACAGCTTCAGGACAGAAACCGTGTCCCTCTCACTGAAAACTACATCGAAAATAAAAGCAGTTACATGCCTCTTAAGACCCGAAGAAGAGCTCGGTGTGGCTCCAAAGCTTATGTCTCTCACCAACAGAAGTTGGTTTGATAAAACATGTTACCTCACCCCCCTTGTCTCTCTCAAGATCAGTCAATTTTACAGTTTTTAGTGTTAACTCATTTTGTAGATAAAATTATAGCTAAATAATCTGTTTAAACAGTTAATTTTGACTAAAGCCAACTGTTTTAGGAATAACTATCTGGTTATTCTTTATTGCAGATATCAGATGACTAAGGGAATAGCAAGGATATAGGGAGCCTTTAATCTTTAGGTTTCTGCTTCAAAAACAGACACTGACAGTAACTAAACAGGTTTCAGAGTAACAGCCATGTTAGTCTGTATTCGTAAAAAGAAAAAAGAAAAGGAGTACTTGTGGCACCTTAGAGAGCTGTAGCTCACGAAAGCTCATGCTCAAATAAACTGGTTAGTCTCTAAGGTGCCACAAGTAACTAAACAGTTACTGACTGACACCTGCTGACACCTTTTTTAGTTAATGGGACTTGGTCCACTGTTTAATGGCTTTGTCTAGATTACAATTTGCTTTCTTTTTTGCTATACACAAAGTAAGGATATAGTGGACATGGTGACTGAACAATCCCATCATTTAGAGAGCGTCACATCAGAACAAGGTTGAGGCTTAAGATTAAGGCAGTGGAAAAGCTCATATTATCTATCTTGCAACTAAAGCTTTCCATTTTTGCATATAACAGGTACAAGTATTATCCAACCATTCTCTTTCATTACCCATAAACTGAAGTGACTAGTGCAGTAACAATGTTTACTCTGTTGTTTATGTTATGCACAATGTTTATAGAAATGTTTTTGCCCTCTTATTGTTACTCTGATGTATAAAGATGAACCTATAAACTGTTTTCTCTACACCTTTTTTGTAGTAGAAAAATTGAAAACTAAGGCACTGATCCTGCAGTGAGCACCCTGCACATAAACCTCCATTGATTTCACCGGGGTTCCACATGGATGTCCATATGGTGATGAGGCACTAAATAATTTCAGTTGTTTTCTGTGTTCATATTCTCTCACAAATATAAAGTAGCAAAAGCTTATAGGGAGCAATGTGCATAGGAAAGTAGCTAAGCACAGCCAGGCTGTCATCCTTTCAGGGGTTTGAGGAGTTTGTGACTTATGCTTCTTTAGAACATCCTAAATATGTAGGTACCTTGTCCAAACATGCAGTAATGCTCATTAATGTTGTTGGGAATTATAAATGTCTATTGAATGAAGAGCAACCAAACTAGTTCAGGTGAGTGTCAGAGAATGTTGCTTCTACAGTAGCTCTAGTCTAAACATACATTATTTGCATGACTTTTTCAGTTCTCAAAAGGATGCATCATTCCATCCAGTATGAAGACCACCAAAGTATGAAAGCCCATTCAATACCTCAACATCACATGAAAGTATTTCTAGACTCATTAAGTAGTCAAGGGCCAGAAGAAGTACAGCAATTTGTGCATTCTCCAATCTCGGTATACCAACAAGGAAATCATTATATATACATGGGCAGCACCGATGTATCAGGGCCTTTGTTAGAGTTGGTGCATCCAGTTACATCTCCTCTCCAACATCCAGCACTAAGCTACTGTGGACCACTGGAGCAGCAGCATATTCAAGTGTACCATACACAGTCTCAACAAGGCCATCAAATAGAAATGCAGCAAAATAATTTGGTCAAACAAGTACAACTGCAGATAGAGGCTCAGCCCTCCCCTGAAGGGCAATTTAATACACCAACTTCTGAACGTGAAAGAAGACTGTCATGTATTTCTCAACCTATGAAGAAAAGGAAAATTGACATGCCAGTAGAAGACAACTACAGTAATAGTCAAAGTTCTCTGCAGAATATACCTATTACTGTACTAACAATGCCTAGCCATACCCAACAGCAGGCTTACAATTCTCTTCAAGAACTGCTAACAGTAGATAGCAATCAGCTGTATGGACTTGCACCTGCTACAGGAACAAATGGCCATCTGCCTGATGTAGAATCATGGGCAGTTTGTCCTCATGCAATTTGCCCTGAAACTCAGAATGTGATGAATACCCCTGTTTATCGGGATGCCTGTGGTATTATTCAGATTGGTGAAATGGCTATGAATATGACTAGCATTAAGTTAGAAGAAAGCAAGGATAATTTTCAAGCTGTTTCAGAAGCTAGAAAGAGTATTCAGGAGAGTCCTATTCCTAGCACACCCTGTTTCCCAGTGCAATGTGTAAATAAGAATGGAAATACGCACCTTCCTCTTGCTGTACAGAGTGGAAAGAGGATGCATCAATCAGCTGAATACTGGGATGAGCAACAGGTGCAGGTAAGCACAAATATGAAGCTCTGTGGTTGGATGTGTGTTTGTGACTTCTCTGGGTCCAATCTGCTTCTCCAAGTTGGGTTTCCTATCACTCGTATTAACTCCTTCTCAGGCAAAGGTGTGTTCAGGTGGGATTATGTATTGAGGCCACGATAGTCTGAAGCTTTAGCTGCCTTTCATCTGCCTAAAATATACATGCACAAAAACTTCCTGAAGAGTTTAACAAGTGTATAAATCATAACTGTACAGGCTTCAGAGATACAATATTAAACATTGCAAAATTAGCTTTTCCTGTTTGTCATTGCATAATGTACTCTAATAATCAAACTTCCCTATTTGACAGGATATTACCATGTTAAAAGATAAAACATTACACCAGGGCATATTTGTCCCAAACTTGAAATGTACCCATGTAGATTCCCCCCCCCCCCCCCTTTCTACCTTATAACAAATTTAGGCAAAGTGTTCCAGGTGGATGGTCTTGTATCTGCATGCAGCTCCATGGCCCCATGCTCATATTGAACCTCAGTTGCACTGCACAGGTCTCAATGAGGGCAGACCAAGGTGTGGGTGTGTTTTTTGTTTTTGAGAAACTAGGGATCCTTGTCAAAACTGTGGCTTTGGGACTATGTCTAATAAAACTGTGATTCTACAATGTATAAATAGTAGAAAAAGATTTCTCATTCAGGCAACTGCCCCTACTTCTGAGTATTAGACCAAATAATTCTCTATTAACTTAGTTCTGGTATGAACCGTACTGAAAAGCAATTATTACAGTACATATTCTATATTGCAAAGTAACTTGGCCAAAACCAGTGTGTCCTTTTAATTAAAAATCTTCTTTGACTATAGATACGTTGTAAGGAGCAAGCTTGTCTTAATTTTCTTGGCAAAATTAGCACAATATTTGTTTACAAACCTTAATTTAGCTGACTGCATGAACAACACTAATCAACCCTACTTGTTTTAAACTTGGTCTTCTCCCTCCCTTAAAATGTAGCTGAATGTAAACCTAAAATTGTGGGATTATGGTAGCATTGTTTTGGGATAGAAATGGTCAAGGGCTGTAATAGTAGTAGTTTATAGTCCTAATTTTGTTGTTGTTGCACCCAAAAGTTTTGAAAAAGTTATAAATAAGGGGATTCCAGAGGGATACACTAGTGTAGCAATGAAATGACCTAGGCACAATGGTAATCCTATATTAAAGAATGTAAATATTATTAAAAGAAGAGGTCTGTGTTTCTCTTTCAAACTAAATCTTAAGAACTGAGTAACCGGATCTTTTTTTTTTTTTTTTAAGCCATACATCAGTATAGAGAAGGTTAAAAAACTTCTACTTGACAGATTTGGAGGTTACCCTAGAGAATTACTCTTTCCTCATTCTAGAAGCAAAAGCCTGGTTGAATAGAATGAGTGATCCGCGTTGTTCTTCTTTTAGATCAGATATTGGTCTCAGTGACAACCACATGATCGTTTATCATGTGGAGGTCTTTCCAGTTAGGACTTTTCTGTTTCCTTTTTGTCAATCCATCTCTAATCCAAGATGTGATATTGTTATTTAATTGATATTTATTAGGGCAGTCAAGCGATTAAAAAAATTGTGATTAATCGTGCAATTAAAAAATTAATAGAATACGATTTATATAAACATTTTTGGATGTTTTTCACATTTTCAAATATTGATTTCAATTACAACACAGAATACAAAGTGTACAGTGCTCACTTTATAATAATATTTACATTGTAAAAATAAAAGATAGTATTTTTCATTTAATATATAATGTATTCACTTAATACAAGTACTGCAGTGAAATCTCTTTATCACGAAAGTTGAACTTACAAATGTAGAATTATGTACAAAAAACCCCTGCATTTAAAAATAAAACAATGTAAAACTTTAGAGCCTACAAATCCACTCAGTCCTCCTTCTTTCTCAGCCAATCGCTCAGACAAACAAGTTTGTTTACATCTGCAGGAGATGATGTTGTCCACTTCTTGTTTACAATGTCACCTGAAAGTGAGAACAGGCATTCGCGTGACACTGTTGTAGCTGGTGTTGCAAGATATTTATGTGCCAGATGCACTAAAGATGCTTCAACCACCATTCCAGAGGACATGCGTCCATCTGGTGATGGGTTCTGCTTGATAACGATCCAGAGCAGTGCACACCAACACATGTTCATTTTCATCATCTGAGTCAGATGCCACATGCAGAAGGCTGATTTTCTTTTTTGGTGGTTCGGGTTCTGTAGTTTCTGCATGGGAGTGTTACTCTTTTAAAACTCCTGAAAGCATGCTCCACACCCCGTACTGATCAGATACATACTGAATATACAGTATTAACTTTACTCTTCTCCAACAACTAGAGAAATTTTTTTGGGGGGGAGGGGAGATGGAACTTCCCCCAACTAGCAAGGAGGCTTCAGAACAACTTCCCTATCCCTTATATGTGGGTTGGTCTAGCATCTGCTGTAACCTCAGACAACTTGTGTGGGATTGGATCTGCAAATTGGGCAGCCTGCCATGAACAGCCTATTCCTCGACAAGCAGCCACGGAGGAACTCGTTACTCCTTGTTGTGTAGGCCACACAATGGGGTTTATGATATCTAGAGAGGGTCTTGCATTACCCCCAGTCCATGTATGTCACTAAGACTTGGTGCATTAAGACTATACTGGGTGTGAAGGAACCTTGGACTCCCATGTTGGAATCTGTTGAATCTCCCTCAGCCCAGGATACTGTAAACACTTGAAATATTAGCTGTAAATATTTTTCATATTATATAAACACTTGTGCATAGAGATTTTTTTTTTTTTAGAGTATGTGACTCTTGGACTGATTATTTTTTCCACTGTTTAGATCCAACACTGCAGTCCTACTAAAACAATAATGCAAGGATTAAATAACCTCATTCACTAGGTATGGTACAAAATAGAAACCTGGGCCTGTTTATATGGTGCAAAGTTGATGCAGGGAGAGAAGACTGTGTGTGTGTGTGTGTGTGTGCGCGCATTGCCTCCTCTTCCTAGGAGTGTACCTCCTGAGCAATAGGGAAAAATTAATTCGTTGGGTTTATAACTTAAATCTTAATGTACAAGTACAAAACATAACGATTGGTGGAAAATACATAGATTTAAACCAGTGCTGTATCCCTCACAGCAGTCAGGCTCTGTCTGCTGCCACCTTCCTTACCCGATGAATCATTTGTTACATTCCTTTACCAAGTACTTGTCTTGGGGCAGAAACTTCCCATAAGGCCTCATTTTGTTCTAGGCGAGAGGTAAAAAGTAACCAACATATATGGCAAAAAATAAATTGCAATTGTGATCTATTTCAGTTTATGTATTTGAATGTTTACAAAAAAAATATTTCCTTACGTTTAAAAAAAGTCTTAACCCAACAATGCCTCATTAAAAGAAGCCAAGAGCAAACAAAAAAGGAGACAAGTGAATCTGAATTATTCGATGTTGCATCTTTACAAATTTATTAGTGAAACTAATAAAGTTTCCTTAATAGGGCCTTGTTTTATTTTCCAGGTGATCACTGTAGCTACTGAAACAACTATTTTGAGATTCATCTGCACACAAGATTTCTGAATCACCTTTTTGATGTTGCCTTAGGAGCCTTCCTTAGCTGCTTTATGTTAGTGAACTGTGCTGTACCAGCAGAGTCATGTTTGTTGTAAGTATTCTTTTGCAGCTGTACAGTGAGAACTCTTAATGTGCAGTGCTATATTTCAGTAATTAATGGAAATGATTATTGAACTATATCACTTCACGTTACTTAACAAGTTTGTGTTCCTCAAGGATCACCACTTGTTTCACTCTACAGCTATTCCTGCAGGTTCCTCAGACAGTAGCATCAAAAATACGAACTGATTTGTCACACTTTCATGCAGTGTTAGGTTCTTAGTGGCTCCACTGGTCTCCTGGAAATTAATATAAACAGCGAGTTGAAAGAATTACCTCTTCTAAATAGTGAAGTGCAGAAACTGAAGCAGTAAATAGCAAGTATGTTCCAGTTAGCTCTACATATGCTAGCTAGTCATTAAAGATCAGAGAGGGCAGACGAGAGCACTGAAGTGAAGCCAGTAAAGGTTGGGAAGGTTGTTTCTCTTCTTTTCTCCTGTTTGTGGTGATGAGGGAGAAATTCTTCTCCTTCCTTTCATTTTCCTTGTTTTCTACTTGCAGATTGAATTCTTCTCTTCTCCCATACTAACCTCTCCCAACTTTTATCTTCCTTCTTACCATTAAGGTTCCCTGATAAGAAGCCTTACACTTCATTGTGGCTTTTCATAAGAACGGCCATACTGGGTTAGACCAAAGGTCCATCTAGCCCAGTATCCTGTTTTCCGACAGTGGCCAATGCCAGGTGCCCCAGAGGGAATGAACAGAACAGGTAATCATCAAGTGATCTATCCCCCGTCACCCATTCCTAGCTTCTGGCAAACAGATGCTAGGGACACCATCCCTGGCTAATAGCCATTAATGGACCTATCCTCTATGAATTTATCTAGATCTTTTTTGAACCCTGTTATAGTCTTGGCCTCCACAACATCCTCTGGCAAAGAGTTCCACAGGTTGACTGTGTGTTGTGTGTGGGGGAAAAAAACCTTCCTTTTGTTTGTTTTAAACCCACTGCCCATTAATTTCATTTGGTGGCCCCTAGTTCTTGTGTGAGGAGGAGGAGTAAATAATACTTCCTTATTTATTTTCTCCATACAATCATGATTTTATAGACCTCTATCATATCTCACCGTAGTAGTCTCTTTTCCAAGCTGAAAAGTCCCAGTCTTATTAATCTCTCCTCATACAGCAGCCATTCCATACCCCTAATAATTTTTGTTGCCCTTTTCTGAGCCTTTTCCAAGTCCATATATCTTTTTAGAGATGGGGCGACCACATCTGCACGCAGTATTCAAGATGTGGGCAGATCATGGGTTTATATAGAGGCAATATGATATTTTCTCTTATTATCTATCCCTTTCTTAATGATTCCCAACATTGTTTTCTTTTTTGACTGCTGCTGCACGTTGAGTGGATGTTTTCAAACAGCTATCCGCAATGTCTCCAAGATCTATCTTGAGTGGTAACAGCTAATTTAGACCCCATCATTTTATATGTATAGTTGGGATTATGTTTTCCAATGTGCATTACTTTTCATTTCTCAACACTGAGCTTCATCTGCCATTTTGTTGGCCAGTCACCCAGTTTTGAGAGATCCTTTTGTAGCTCTTCGCAGTCTGCCTGGGACTTAACTATCTTGAATAGTTTTGTATCATCTGCAAATTTTGCCACCTCGCTGTTTACCCCTTTTTCCAGATCATTTATGAATATGTTGAATAGGACTGGGGACACCACTATTTCTCTCTCTCCATTCTGAAAACTGATCATTTATTCCTACCCTTTATTTCCTATCTTTTAACCAATTACCAGTCCATGAGAGAACCTTCCCTTTTATCCCATGGCTGCTTACTTTGCTGAAGAGCCTTGGGTGAGGTACCTTGTCAAAGGCTTTCTGAAAATCTAAATACGCTGTATTCATTGGATCCCCCTTGTCCACATGCTTGTTGACCCCCTCAAAGAATTCTAGTAGATTGGTGAGGCGTGATTTCCCTTTACAAAAACCATGTTGACTATTCCCCAACAAATTAAGTTCATCTATGTGTCTGACAATTTTGTTCTTTACTATGGTTTCAACCAGTTTGCCTGGTACTGAAGTCAGGCTTACTGGCCTGTAATTGCCGGGCTCACCTCTGGAGCCCTTTTTAAAAATTGGCCTCACGTTAGCTATCCTCCAGTCATTTGGTACAGAAGCTGATTTAAATGATAGGTTACAGACGACAGTTAGTAGTCCTGCATATCCCCCCTCCATTTCAAGTAATCCTTTTATTCATATTCTTATGAACTCACTAATTCCACACTCTCTTTGATTCCTGCTCCATTTACAGTACTTCTCACTCACTTCATTTATCTCTGTGCTCTTGCTGTGACTCTCTCTAGCTAGGGGTTGCATTTTCACTTGCCACTCTTTGCACTAGGAGCTTTCTTCTTCTGTGAATGGTTTCCTCTTTAAAACTGGTCTCCATCTCTTCCCTACCTCATGGACTGACTTTCCCAGTAAACTCATTTTGTGCTAACATGGAAACAAAATGTATTCTAAGCTACAACAATCTAAATTGGTATATTGACAGGTTTCAGAGTAGCAGCCATGTTAGTCTGTATCCGCAAAAAGAAAAGGAGTACTTGTGGCACCTTAGACTAACCAATTTATTTGAGCATAAGCTTTCGTGAGCTACAGCTCACTTCATCGGATGCATACAGTGGAAAATACAGTGGGGAGATTTTGTATACACAGAGAACATGAAACAATGGGTGTTACCATACAGACGGTAACAAGAGTGATCAGGAAGGGTGAACTATTACCAGCAGGAGAGCGGGGATGGGGCGGGACGACCTTTTGTAGTGATAATCAAGGTGGGCCATTTCCAGCAGTTGACAAGAACAGTAGGGGGAGAAATAAACAAGGGGAAATAGTTTTACTTTGTGTAATGACATATCCACTCCCAGTCTTTATTCAAGCCTGGGTTAATTGTATCCAGTTTGCAAATTAATTCCAATTCAGCAGTCTCTCATTGGAGTCTGTTTTTGAAGTTTTTTTGTTGAAGAGTGGATGTCATTATACAAAGTAAAACTATTTCCCCTTGTTTATTCCCCCCCCCCGACTGTTCTTGTCAACTGTTGGAAATGGCCCACCTTGATTATCACTACAAAAGGTGTCGTCCCGTGTCTCCCCCCCCCCCCACGCTCTCCTGCTGGTAATAGCTCACCTTCCCCCCCCCCCCCCGCGCTCTCCTGCTGGTAATAGCTCACCTTCCCCCCCCCCCCCCACGCTCTCCTGCTGGTAATAGCTCACCTTTCCTGATCACTCTTGTTACAGTGTGTATGGTAACACCCATGGTTTCATGTTCTCTGTGTATATAAAATCTCCCTCCTGTATTTTCCACTGTGTGCATCTGTTGAAGTGAGCTGTAGCTCACGAAAGCTTATGCTCAAATAAATTTGTTAGTCTCTAAAGTACCACAAGTACTCCTTTCCTTTTTTTAAAATTGGTATAGAAATTGAAACAATATCTCCTTTGCAAAATAATCCTTTTATAATCTCACTCTTCTTCACTCCCCAGAAAAAAAGCTCAAGTAAAATGCAATATTAAAAAATATATATTGATAAAGACGACCACTATTTTTAGAGGCCCATGCTGTGTGTCTGCAGTGGGTAATCCTAATAAAACTGAGACAATTGGATTGTTCCTGATCTGGAGGGTCAATTGTTTTAAATTACAAACATGTAAATCTTTAGAATAATCTTTCTTAGCTTCTAGAGTACTCACTGCTTTGGCAATGTGATACAAAATAAAAATAAGCAATACAGTGCTACTGACACTTTTAAATACTATTGCCCACAAAAACTATATTAAAATAACATTATTTAGGTTGCAAAGTCAAGCACTCAAAAGCTGGGAAATGCCAGATATATGGTTGCCTCTTCAGTTTTAGTTCTGTGCCCCCTGCCCCCCCACCCCCCCGTGTGTATAATTACATAATAGTATAGTGCATATAGATGGAGTGGGGGGGGGGGCAGAACTAAGGTTTCTGAGGCAACCATACAACTGGCATTTCCTAGTTTTTTGAGTAATTGGCGTTTTGTGTGTAATTGTCTTGGACTTCTTAAGAAAAAGGGGGAAAAACAAATTTTATCATGTGGTTCAGTAACAAAAGGGATAATATAAAATGTTCCCCAACCTAAAGATAGGGGGATCTGGTGGCAACCTCTGTAATAACACAGATGAAAACTTTATCGAGTATTAAAGCTTAAAGCACTCATTTTTTAGTTTGTGCTCTGAAGGCTGCCAGACTTAGGCTCTAGGCTGGGGAATGAGTTCCCAAGGTGAACACCCTTTACTGGGAACTCCGCTGCTAGTCCTGCAGAATTAAACTCCAGGAACTAACTGTAATGATCTTGGGGTTCATTAAACAAACCAAATAAATGTGAAAGGAATAAAACTGGAGAGCTTCTGTGGTAAGCTGCTGCACACAGCCTTGGTGGTCCCAACCCCTGCTTCCAGGGCACAACTCCAAACTCCTATATTCATAATACTGTCCCTTATGAGGGACCATCTCTAAATTATAATCTTCTACAAACACATCTCTACATCTTCCCTCTTAAAGAAAAACAAATTAACTCTTATATATAAACAACTAGCCACGCTCCAATAACACATTCTCAACCCATCTAGTACATTTCCATAAAAGCAATGTGTCTACTACCTAGAGAGGAGAGGTTACCAGCACGTCGTTCTTGAGTGAGTCTTTACCACTCACTTTCCTCAAATACCCACTATCCAGGCAGGTTAGCAAGTCTCTCTGAGGCTGTGTCTACAATGGCAACTGAACGACAAAACTTTTGTCTTTCAGAGGTGTTTAACCTCTTCTCCCCCCCCCCCCCCCCCAAAGGAAAAAAAAGACAAATGTTTTGCCACGACAAGTACCGGTGTGAACAGTGCTCTGTTGGCAGGAGCACTCTCCTGCCAACAATGCTAACGCCACTTGTTGGGGGTGGAAGTTTTTTGTCGGCAGAAGAGCCCACAAACAGTGGCTACACTGTGTGACTTTTAGTGACACGGCTGTAGCAATACAGTCTTGTCACTAAAAGCTGTGTAGTGTAGACATACCCTTAGTCTTTCAGGACATTTAGTCTCCCACTCTCATCTTCTGAGTATCAGCCTCTCATTAGCATGTGAGTTGTTCTCTCGTTCCTTTGTGCGTTGATGATAAAGGATCAGTCGGATGGGAAACCATAATCCACGTCAGCTATCAATGTGTTAGAACTTTCTGGGATTACTTGTAGATCCCTTCGATTACATCGAAATGTGTCTTCCTGATCTGTCCAGACTACATAACGCCTTGGATGCAGCTGTTCTTTAATAATACCCCTTTGGCCGCAAGTATTAGAGGTGTGATTCCTCAGGGGCACACACCATCACCTGGGTTAAGAGATGGGAGATCACAGGCCCTGTTTTCAAAATAATAATTCTGCTTCCACTTCTAATTTTTTTGTATTCCGCATGGTTTCATTGTTATGTGATTTCATCAAGTTATCAGAAATTGGTAAATTAAATCTGATCCTTCTTCCCATTAACAGTCGAGCTGGAGAAAAGCCGTTCTCCAGGGATGTACTTCAGTAAACCAGTAATGCCCTAGACAAATCACCCCCCACTGTCAAAAATCTTTTTCATAAGGCTCTTTACTGTCCCTATAGACCTTTTCACAAGTCCATTTGATTGGGGGTAATTTGGACTTGATGTTTTGTGATGAAAATCCCATCTATGGCAAATTGCTCAAAATCTGCACTGGAACATTGCAGCTCATTATCACTAAAGACAATTTGGAATTCCATGTCTGGAGAAGATACCCTTCATACTGGCTATCACAGACTTACTGTTAGTACTGTGCAGTGTACAAATATCTGGATACAGAGAATAATGTGACTATTAAATAACCCTTTGATTGCCAGGTAAATAAGTCAGTGCCTACCTTCTGATAAGGTGGAACTGGATGTGCTTGACTTCTCTGTATTTTGGATCTTCAGCATTTTGCAAAATGATTATTTTCCCCACATTTGTGACAGTGTCTTGCCTTTGGAAAACTGTTTGGGGCCATGCTGTGATCCACACCTTCCACATATAACCGTCTGTACCCAGTCTTCCCCCCAACAGTGGTTTTCGTAGCAAGTGGTTTCACTCTTTTTGATTTGACCTATTCTGGCTATATTCTTTTGTATTCAGTACATACCCTTCAGCTGTTTGGCTTGTGCTCTCACAGTTTCTGCTGCCTGCATATTTGGAGAGCTTTTTCTAAAGTTAAATCTCCTTCATGGAGCATTCTCTCTCTTAACACATTGTCTTTAATGCCACAAATGATTCGGTCTCTGTCAGATCACTAAAGTCACAGGTTTTACTGAGTTTCCTTAATTCTGTGACACATTGCTCTGTCTATGGTGTCATCAGTTTTTTGCATTCATGTAAAAAATTCATCTCTCTCAAAGGTTTCATTCATTTTTGGCATGCAGTGTTCCTCATATTTAATCAGTATTTTATTTGTCTTCACTCTTTCATCTTCTTCAAACTTAAAGTTGTTATAAATGTCCAATGCTTCCTCCACAGCAACATGCAAAAAGATAGATGAATTCATTCTATCGCTTTTTTCCCCTTTGCCCACTAAATACAATTCAAATCTCTGTCTGAATTTTTTCCAGTTCTCTGCAGCATTGCCTGACAGTTGAAGACTTGAAGGAGGTTGCAACACATCCATTTTTGGCTTTCCCTGTCCCCCTTTTTAAGCTAGTCAAGCTACTAGTGTACTCAACAAATTCATGCAAAAGCCTCTGTGCCTAGTGCTCCACATGCTTCTCTGGTGCCCCCCTTTGACTCTGCTTTCTGTTCCAAACACAGGAGTTAACTTCAAGATGACTGTAGTGTCCTTCTCATTTGGCTCTTCTGACACCATGTAACAATCATGGGGTTCATTAAACAAACCAAATGAAAGAGAGGAATAAAACTTTTCTGAAAACAAACTGGAGAGCTGCTGTGGTGAACTGCTGCACACAGCCATATGGTGTTCCCAACCCCCCCTGCCTCCAAGGCACATCTCCAAATTCCTATGTTCATAATACTACCCCTTATGAGGGAATGTCTCTAAATTACAATATTCTACAAACATCTCTCTACACTAGCAAGATCACCTGGAATGCTCTTAGATAGCTCTGGCTGGGTATAAAGTGGAACACTCAAGTTGCTGGGTTCCAAACTACTCAGACCTTTAAAGAGCGTCACCAATACTTTCAATTGACACTAAGAGGTCGACAGTAACCTGTTAGCTGTTTAACGGTCCATCAGACTTAGAATACGGGCAGCTGACTTTTGTTCTTTCTGAAGCTTCTTTCAGTTGCACCATTCTGTTCGGGTTTGATGCTGTAACCAATTACTATTATGCTAAATGACCTGGGACTTGCCTACTTGAGAGACTGCCTCTCTGTGATATTGCCAAAGATGTAGTCAATGGAGGCACTTGAGATCAAGTACCCATAACATAAAAGAATGGTTAGTGTAGTATTCCCATTGTGGGTTCCTTGGCTTTGCAGCTCACTCTCCCTGCCTCCTTTGGTTAGAAATATCTCTTAATTTGTTCTTCAGGGCATGCTGGGAGGTTTTGATGCAGGTGGCAAGGGATATAGTTTAAGGTATTAGACTTTGTTTGGAGACAGCTGTTTTTGTAAACAAATGAAGCTGATTGGGATAGGGATTATACAAATTCTACAAGATTAAATAATGGCAGAGTGTACAGAGCTGGGATGGGCCCTCTTAAACATGTATCTTTATAAATTGAAAGAAAATAAATAAATTTGGCTTGAAATCACTTGACTGGAATATGTTAAGCAGGGGTCCCTGTCTGTGCACAATAGGGCCTGCTTCCTAAAGGCAGTGTCCTGCATATGCTTCAGCACTTGGCTTTTGTTCAATGTGTTGTTATG
This sequence comes from Natator depressus, assembly GCF_965152275.1. Lineage (NCBI taxonomy): Eukaryota > Metazoa > Chordata > Testudines > Cheloniidae > Natator > Natator depressus. The sequence continues at coordinate 310,150,693 of NC_134234.1, forward strand.
ACACAGATTCAATAACTGCTGCAAAATAGTAAAGCTTAAACCTAAAGACATCAACTTCTAAAAACCCTTTCTCTGCCTTAAAAATTTAAATAAACTTCCCTAATCACTGACAAAGCATTTTTCAAAATAGTGGCCAAAAAGACTTGAAACAAGGCATCAGTATTGCCAGATAGTATTGTAAAGCATTTTGGAGAAGGATAATCTTGTTTTGCTTATCTAAAAGCAGGTTGTAAAAACTGCTGAGATTATACAATTTATAATGGAAATGCTAAGAGAACTTAAATACTGTTAAGTACAATATCAGCATATACTTAAGGTTACACTCTTTCTTTGCCTATAATACCAAACTTCTTTTTTCTCAAATGGCTTATTTTTTTTTTCCTTCTGGTTACACAGGGTTCTCAATCGCTGCCACACTTGCAGATACAGACTGATTTACATCTTCCTTGCAAACTCAAACCAGAACAAGGAGCTAATTTCTGGAAGAGCTGGGCACAAATAAAAAATGAGGATGTATGGAAAGATGCTGGAAAAAACCCTCAGGGATTTGGAAGTATGATTTTTAACTTACTTTTCACCATTCACTGAAAAGTAATTTTTTTCCACTGAATGCATCCAACGAAGTGAGCTGTAGCTCACGAAAGCTTATGCTCAAATAAATGTTAGTCTCTAAGGTGCCACAAGTACTCCTTTTCTTGAAAAAAAAGATGTCCTTGTACATCATCTAAAGAGTCAGGGCCTGATTTTGTTCAATAGTATCTTTCTTCACAGGTCATCCCATTGAAATCCATGATTAAGGGTTGCAGAATTAGGCTATTAGATATAAACAAGGCTCTGTGTATATCATGATTTCACAGACTGCACAGAAATGGTGAGATTAGCCCAATACTGTGACTTTTGCAACAGTGGGGAGGCGGAAGGAGGCATCCCTGTTTCTGCCTTCCCTCTGTTGGAAAAATCAACGTACTGGGTTCAGCTATTGCAGTTGGGGGTTGGAGATTGAGATGTCTCATCATGTGGTGCTAGCTGTCTGGCCTAGACTGCTACTGTTACTTCCTGTCTGGCCAGCAGGGAGACAGGAAAGGTGCTGACAATGCATGGGGATTAGGAGACCCTGGGCTGGCCTAACCTACGCCACAGGAGTCCCTGGCCGGCTTAGGGGAGACACCGCAGGAGCTGAGAGAAATTTTCCGCTTGGAGCATGAGCATGTGTGTGAGGGGGGCCAGAGCTGTGATGGATAGCGCCATGTGATGACACACACCCTGCCCCAGTTTGCCATGTCCACTCCCACCATTGGCCCACCACTTACCTGCCCTCCCCAGGATGGGATCAACCTACTTAGCCCCCCCATAAGCAGCCTCTGCCTCAGCTGGGAGGTGGAAGCTGGGATGCCTGCTTTCTGCTGTTGGAAAAATTGCAGCAGTTCAGCGGGGGAGGGAACTCAGCAACTGTTCATATTCTGGTATTCCATGAAATTCCAACACTTACCCCTGAAGCTGTTGTGATTTAATACAAAAAATAATACAGTTTACACAGAGCCTTAGTTGGAAACTGCTCATTCAGAATATTTCAATCTATAGCAGTTTCCAGAAACAGTACCAGAGCTCTTTTCTAGCAGTGTACTTAGTTATGTAGTGGTTTGTCACTTATAAAACCCACAAACTTCTCAGCATCAAAAAAATCTTGAAAGATTTCCTCTTCATTGAAATCACACACGTATTAGAGAGAAGAAAGGTTTATGCTAACTTGACAAATAACAGGAGAAAAATAACTTGGCTTAAACTTGGCTTTGAGCAGGGGGTTGGACTAGATGACCTCCTGAGGTCCCTTCCAACCCTGATATTCTGTGATTCTAAATATGCTCTTTTCACATTATAGGAAGAAAACCAATGACTTTTAGGGAAGATGTCCTTTCAGTGCCAATAGCAGAACTGAATTATGGGCTGTGCCTAATGACCAAAGAAGCTAGAAAGCAAGATGGTTCCTCTTATGAAGCAGACATGTTGTATTATTTATTTCTTTGTATTCAAAAGGTAAACATAAAATTCAGTTGAATGACTGTTGGACTCTTACTGTACATGGACAATTAGATCTTACATGAAAAGTATTGTTTTCCCCTTCAGGATATAACCCATGAGAGCTAGTTGCCAAAGAAAATTTAAGAGAGCTGATTGTAGCTACTCATGCCGAGTTGAAAAAGCATATATTCCCTTTCCTGAAACCGTGTCACTAATGCAGAATGTAATGTGTTCTGCGCAATCCCATAAAATAGGTTGTTAAAATATAGAATTAAACAGTGGAAGCTTAAAATTTTGAACCTGAGGATGGTGGGGGTTGGAATTGGAGGCGTTTGGGGAAGGCACAATTTGGGCTTTTTCAGGCATAATAGGATTCCTCAATACTCAGCATACTAAAGCTTTCATGATAAGAGATCCAAAATAGTTGGGTGGCCGGGGGAGGGCGGAGGGGGAATGGGAATGGGACGACCCACAGCTTGTTCAGTCCATCCTTCAAGATGTGTTGCTAAGCGAACTTAGTGTGGAGCAGGTTTTAGCCTATAAAATAGATAGGGCTCAGGTGCAGGTAGTGTTAACAGCCATCAGTTGAACTGTTAGAATATAGGTATTAATTTTGTTAGCGTAGACGAGGCCAGTGATAGTAAATTTGCACACACTGTTCCAATAAGTCTTAAATACCTGTATTGCTGATACCTGATCAATAGGACTAATGAGCTTATATTCTTGAAGTGTTTCTGAATTCACTGTATCCTTGCAAAACTCACTTTCCAGTTTATTGTTCAGACGACTAAAGTCTAAATGGAGTAAGTTGATGTATATGCTTGTGTCACAGGCATTATTGAGACAGACTATTTGGGTGGAAGGGAATCTGGTTTCATTTTTCTCCCTGTAATAATTTAAATAGAACAAACTTAAAATCCAGTTTTTAAAAATGTACCAGTTTAGGGGAATTGTGCTCTCATGCAAAAGTCAGTAGAACTTTGTCAGTGGTTCATTTAAAACATGAGATGATTGTGTTTTTAAAAAAAAAAAAAAAAAAAATTAAATTCCAACATGCTAGGCCAATCCACTAGGGAAAATGTTAGTGTGAAATGATGAAGACTTACTGATGTTCCTGTTCTTCTGTACTGAGTGAGTAATGTTTTTGTAGAGTTTACTTTCTGAGCCATTTTATGGTTGAGACGACACAGAGGTTAACTAACTTAGTTATAAAATGAGATCTAGTAAAACAAAGCTTTCATTTCAGTTATTATCCTACCAACATCCGTTTCTTTTTTTATTCATAGTATATGTTTGACAATGACAGAATTGACAACATTTTTGCTGATCTTTATTATGTGAAGTTTTTGGAAAGGCTTCATGGCGTGATGAAGGGATGGTGTCCAAGAGTGAGCCCCTCTGGTAAGTGGAGAAACATTGGGGGGGAAATGAAGTCTGTACTTGACTACTATGTTCTGACATGAATTTATTTGTATCAATATTTGTTTTCCAGGGTATGTTCTGTCTAGTTGTATCATGGAGGAAATGCTATGGGACTGCAAACAACTTGGAGCACATTCTCCTGCTACTCTCCTGTTCACACTGATGTATTTCAACACTAAGTAAGAATGTTTTCTATAAAAGTCTTCCATGTCTGAGTCTATGTAGCCTACCAAATGGCTTAGTTTTTGTAACTTGCTGAAAAAGATTTCCCAAACTCCTTCTATCCCCTGCATACCAAACAGATGAATTGGTAAATATACTTTTAATGCTTGCCAAAACCTTACTATTTGTGTTTTGCTCAAATTCTCATTATCTCTTGATGAATAGTGCACACGGTGAACTGAAGGGGGCGGGGGAGTAGATAGTGCATGTTGGGAGTAGTCATTATATTTATTTTCCCTGATTACTCATATCTAATTTTTCATAAGATAAGTACTGAAAGACAAACCTCTTATCATAACTTAAATAATTCATTCTCTTTTTTTATACTGCTTTCTTTACAACAGAACTATCATGTTGGTTATTCTCACAACCACAAACAATATTTATGTGAAAACCACTGTAGGACTCATTACTTGAGTCTTATAGGATACAATCCCTGTATGCTGCTTATGTAAATTCTTAATAACTTGGTATTTCTTTTTTTGTCCTGTCAGTTTCTGAACATTCATTAATATTGTTTTCAGTGAAAGCCCCATTTTAAATGCCAGGCAAACTATGTATACATTGCAAATAAACCACAGTTGAAAGGTAATATATTATTCATTTGTTCAGGGGTCGGCAACCTTTGGCACGTGGCCCATCAGGGTAATCTGCTGGCAGGCTGCAATACATTTTGCTGATGTTGACCATCCACAGGCATGGCCCCCTGCAGTTCCCAGTCGCCGCGGTTCACCGTTCCTGGCCAACGGGAGCTGTGGGAAGCGATGGCCAGCACATTCCTGCAGCCCACCGCTTCCCGCAGCTCCCATTGGCCGGGAACAGCAAACTGTGGTCACTGGGAGCTGCATGGGGCCATGCCTGTTGATGGTCAATGTAAACAAAATGTCTCGTGGCCTGCCAGCGGATTACCCTGATGGGCCACGTGCCAAAGGTTGCCAATCCCTGCATTAGTGTCTTAAGCTATTACACTTCCCTCCCTCCTCTTCCCCCCCCACCACTTGCTTACCCTAATTGTATAATTTAGAATTTTAATGTACTTAATTACATTGGTATTGAATTGTTCATCTCAAATTGGAATTTAACTTTCTAAAAACAGGTTGGAATCAAGAAGTCCTATAATATATGTTGACTTATTCTTCCTTTGTATAAATATATTCTTTCTCTGTATAAAACTAAATATTCTGATGTTATTTATAAGTTAGACATTAAATCAATGATTCTTCCTGACCGCATGCTGGTTGTACTCAATTATATTACATGATGATCTTTGACTCTTTTTAGGATGTGTATTGACAAAAGCATTAAGATAAACATTTACTAAAATTTTAAAGTAACTGTTTCAATTCATGTTGGTCTGAATTTGACTTCCCTTTAAAATTATCTGGTAAATAATATCCTCTTAAAATATTTGTTAGTGCCTTTACTTTTTAATAAAAAAAAAATCACTGTTCTGTGCAAGGCAAGTTTTGTATTTTTCCTCTGTTACTGCAGTTAACAAAGAAATACCATTCCTAGTTTTTTTAAATAGTTTTTCTTTCTGCACCAGAATCAACAAAAACGCAAAGCAATATTAACATTAATTACAAGATGTGCCCAAATATTAGGGGGTATAGAGACTTAAATGTTTTGCCAAAAACAGAAATTTAAAATAAACTTCATTTTGCAATCTTATAAAAGACAGCATTACTCTTTTTATAGTTGAAATGAATTTCAGTGTGTAATGATTTTAAACAGATTGGAATTAAGTAACATCACAATAGAACACTGTTACGCACTTTTGATCTGTCATTAGGCTAAAGATTAAGGCCCCAGTTCTTCAAAGCACTTAAGCACTGATCCAAAGTTCAATGAGGTAAATGGAAAGACTCTCCTTGAGTTTGTTGGCTTTGGATTATGGTTTTAACCATGTGCTTAGCTTCAAGCACATACTTAAATGCTTTGTTGAATAAGAGCTGGAGAGTATGTCTACACAGGGATTAAAGACCTGGTTGGCCTAGGTTAGTTGCCTCGGGCTCATGGACTCAGACTGCAGAGCTAAAAATCGCTGTATAGATGTTCAGTCCCAGGCTGGAGCCTGAGCTCTGCGACTCTCCCCCTCGCAGGGTCCCAGAGCTCGGGCTCCAGCTCAAGCCCTAACATCTACACTGTGGTGGTTTTTTTTTTTTTTTTTTTTTTTTCCAGCCCCAGAGCCCAATTCAGCTGATGTGGTAAATTCTAGCTGTAAGTGTTTTATCCCTGTGTAGACATACTCTAAGTGCCTTCAACTACCCAAAAGTGTACCAATATTTTAACCTTCCTCTCATTCCCCAAATAAAAAAAGTTTGAAGCATTCAGAACGCGTTTATTTTGAAAGATTATTCTGTTTACTATGCCATAATAAATAGCTCTCAGAATCTGATTTTGGGTTGTTACAATTATTTTTTAGTCTGTCTTCCTGTTTCTCTTTCATGTTGATTTATGTTCCTTTTATTTATGGTGGTGGAAGGCAGAGCTGATTATTTGCTATTAGAGATTCTTTATAATGTTGCTTAAGACTCCTTGGTAACCAAATTAGGAGTATACTACAAGCGGAGTAAGATCTCAAACAACCCTTGAGTTTTCACTAAAGCTCCAATCCAGCTGAAACTTCAGTGAGACGACTCACAATGTGTAAAATATTAAGCACGTGCATAAGTCTTTGCAGGATTAAGTGATGTTTTCTAACATAGTATTGGATCCTGCAAATACTCACTTTGTTGGGCTACTCATGTGAGCAGAGTTACTTCCAGGATCAAGTCCATAGATTAACATCCAAAAGGAAACACCTGTATAGTGAGATATTAAGGAATGTTTCAGCTCTCTGCCCTCACTTCTGGTTTTGGCACAATGCAGAAGTGACCTTTTTAAAATTTGATGTGGGGTCTAGATGAGCTCAAATAATTAGTTGAAGTCAGAATGTGACTTTGAATAGATTGGATTATATTCTGAATTCTTATTGTGCCATAAAACAGTACTAGTGAATCCAATTACTCTGGGTTTACACGGGTATAGCAGGTCAGGATTTGGTCCATAGTCCAAAGCTATACTTTTTATTGAGAATCTGGAAAGCCTTTTAAAAAAATATTTCTCCTCACTTTTTTTTAAATACTCCCTGCCGAGTCTGCCAACTCTTTCTCTCTCTCCAAAACTGAGTTATAATTGTTTTTCTCTTGTATGTGAGTAGGTATTTCATATTGAAAACTGTGGAGCAGCATGCACAGCTAGCCTTTTCCAAAATTCTGAAGCAGACCAGGAAAAATACAGGCATCGGAAAGGACAAATGTTCTATAATACGATTCCTGAGGCTTTATGGACAGATTCTGGGAGGACGAAAAGGTTTGAACTCATTAGACTAGGATAATAACCTTTAAAATGATTGTGTACCATTGTTTGCCACTAAGATTGTGAAGGACATGACAAAAAAGCCTTCTTGGCAATTTGTTTGGAACCTGAGCACTGCTGTTAGTGTACATATATGCTTAGACCCTGTTCCTGCAGAGATAACTGTGTAGGTGAACCCCTCCAACTGTGCAGAGCCCCATTTAAGTCAGTGGGGTTCTTTAAGGAAGCAGGGGTTTGCCGGTGTGGAGTCAATCTCAGGACTGGAGCTTTAGATTGTATTCCCCAGCCCTAGTGATGCACATCTAGGTTGGGACCCTCAAATGCACTCAGCATTGGCCTAACTTTGCACCCACTGAAATCAATTAGAGCAAAGGTAGGCCAGCACTAAGTACAGGGTATTCTTAAAAATTCCAACTTTCATGTTTTTGGAGATAGTAGATTTTTTTAACTTTTATTAAAGCTGTCTCCCTTTTTTCCTTTCTCCTCTCCCTTCATGTTTCTTTTTTTCCCCATCTTTTCTACATCTAGTTCTTTTAGAAACCCAGACATAGGATTTCTTTCATAGATGGCGTTACGCTATGTATATTTTAGATCAGTTATGCTCAAAATGCTTGGGCCATTTCCTTGCTCCCTGAACTCCTCCTAATTTACAAACATGCGCACGCACCTCTGCCTTGGTGAAGCATATCTGCTCTCTTCAGTGTGTGTGTTTCTCTCCTTAAAACTATAACCTGTCATCAATCTGTGTGTGGAGTTCACATTGACAGTCTGTAGGGGAGAGGATTTTTGTCTCCAGCATACTGGCAGGCTTTTGTCCCAGACATTTCCCAAAATGGTTGGGAGCCATGGAACTAGCCTATTTAGAAGTTTAACAAACTACAACTCATTCTGTGCCCTGAACTGTCAAGTGATTGGCTTCATTCTCCAGTTACTACAGGTCTACTTTACATACGCTCTGCCCCATAATGGTTGAGTATCTTCTCTGCGGCCATAAGGCATAGTAGATTGCTTAAAGAAACAGCATCAGATATATGCTCAAATGAAATCCCTGCGCCCACTGCCTGAGAGGACTGTGCATGTACAGATGAACTCTTGAGGTGATTCCTAAATTATAGAATGAGAGGGTACATTCAGACTCTACAAGAGCATCAAACACTGGTTATTATAACTTTTCTGAATAGAGTTGGTCTCCAGAAAGGCTGGATGCATATTTTATTCTTTTGTGTCACTTTCTGCAAGTATTGAACAGCGCGTGGCTTTCCATAACACTTTCTTTATGCTGCAAAAGTTTGAGGCACCCCTATTATATGCTTTGTGGTAATAACTTGCACAGCTTCCCTATGTTACCATGTGATCTTACTGACATTTCTTTCATGTTGCTTGGTGGTCGCTTGTTATAGCTTGTCTTAAATTGAGGCAGGGACCCTCATTTTTTTTGTTTGCCTGGGACTGCAACGCTGATTGAGGCCTCTCAGTGCGACTTTAATATAAACCAGTAGGCATCCTGTATACGACAGTCAAAAAAGCGTTTCAGATTATTAATGAAAATGAGTTTGAATAGTAGAGTTGCAGCTATTCCTAAAGAGACTATGACTTGGTTTCCAGAGGGTCTAAATCAACTTAAAAAAAATATTAGTTAGGACTTCATCCAAAGAAATTGTATAGGATTTACTTAAAAGAATGGAGGATTTGGAGTCCTTAGGAAGGTTGACAGTATTGCCTCTTCTCTGTCTCCCCCTCATCTCCTTTCTCCTTCTGCCAGTTTGGGGAATGACACTTTGTCTACTTATCCAGTGGAAGCTAAACACTACCCACCAAAACATGCAACAGAATTTTTACCTGTTTACAAATCAGTCCCTTCCACGATGCCCAGGCATTCACTAGGCTAGTGAAATGGCATCAATCCTAGTGATCCAGCTCCTGGAGCCATTGAGCGGATTGCAAGGGAAAAGTCCTGTCTCTTATACACTTTTTTTTTGCAAAGCATTTTAAAATGGTTCCTAGCTCAGAAAGCATATGTAATTTTTGAAGAGGATTTGCAAAATCAAGTAATTTAAGAAGCAATCACTGAGTCATAGGTTGTTTTAGTGGATTTTCAGAGGTGCATGTATGCCCATAAAGTCAGACTGCTTTAGACTGGATCTGCAACACCTATGATGGGGTTCTGCAGACACAGTGAATGAAATCCTGGCCCCATTGAAATCAATAGGACTTTTGTTGTTGACTTCATGGGGGTCAGGATTTCACCTGATACATTCAGAAAACTCATCACTGCTAAATAACTTTTTACATGAACAGTTTGTTTATATTAGGTTAAATCCTTATGTTTTAGGTCAGCCATACAACTCACAGTATACGTTTTCACAGCTACATGTTTTTAGCTGCCACTGTCTGCAGGGAGTACTTTACTGTTGCATGAGCTTCACCCTCTGTTTCCTATGATAAAAATTGTGCATACCGATAATCAGTATGGCTGACATTTATCTGCTAGTACAACATACCAGATTGGCTTTATTTTCCTAAGCTGTCAGTCATTTATCCACAGACTAGGTCAGACACTGGCAAGAGCAATACGTTTCTTATACTACAATAATGGTGTGCCTGTTGTTGAAATATTTAGCTGCTATAAAAACATCTTTTTTTTTTAAAGGAGCCACATTGAAATAAGACTGTTTAAAATAGTACTATTGATCAAAAACTTTCATCAGTAAAAATACTTTATTGAAACTAAATGCTGTATTGTGAACATACCGCACACTATTTGTCTCTTTTTTTTGATTTGCAGATGAGACTTACGTGGAACAACCTGAAAACCCGGACAACCCTTTGCAGTGCCCCATAAAACTGTATGACTTCTATTGCTTTAAATGGTAAGGCTCTAAGGACTTATTTTCTACACTAGTTTTAAACATTTGATGGCTTTCAACACATTTCATCATACTAGCTATAACAACTTCAGCAGTTCACAGGGAAAGATTTTCTCTTCTATAATGATTGACTTCCCTCATTTAATACTTGGGCTTCACACCACAACAAATACCTGTTCCAGTCTGAGTTTGGCAAGAGAGGATCACTGCTAATTCAAAGAGGAATGCCTAAAGCTAGCAACTTTTTATGTGTGGGAGCAAATATATCTTATTACATAATAAAGAAGAAAGTCAATACTAATTTACTCTTAAAAGGAGTATAACTAAGTAGTGTGTTGCTTGGTATAATTCAAACTTTCCTTATAGCCCCCAAGGTGTGAAAGGGCCAAGTGATGCCTTCTATCTGGTCCCTGAACCAGTCGTGGCACCAAACAGTCCTATCTGGTACTCTGCTCAGCCTGTGAAAGTGGATGTGATGGAGCAGATGTTGACCAGAATTCTGGTGGTCAAGGAGGTCCAAGAAGCACATGCGAAGACCCATATATCAGCATAGCAACAAGGACAAATGGATAAGTTACAACAATGCCCTTATTATAAAATTGTAAATACAATTTTTTTTCATAAGGCATGGAAGACTGTCTGTAGCTAATACTTTCTTTTTACTAGAAGATGACTGAATGCTATGAGTAAATAGCCTTTAACAGTACCAATTTGCTAAATTCCACAAAGTGGATTTCCTATTTTGTTCATATTTGTCTAATTATACTCGCATCTAAAGAGGGACAGATGTGGTTCTAGTACTAATACTGTGAAACACCAGCTAAATCAGAGTCCCAAACGTGTCATTTTGATTAATTTATAAGTACATAGCTCTTTAAACTGAATTGACAGTGGGAAGTGTATACAAATTCAGTTTTTATCAAAGTCCTCAATGGAAATAGTGGTTACTGAATTATATTACTTTACACTGTGACTTACTAATAGTGCAATGCAGGCATAATTTTCTCTATAAAACGAGTGACTTTTTTACATTTTTTTCCTTGTTAAAAGGATGCTTCCATGACTAGTCTATTTGCAAAGGATAGACTTTGGAGAAATAGTACTTTGAGAGGAGTAGGAAATCTAACCACCTTAAATGCCTTGTGGCTAATATTTGTATAAGGTTGGATAGCTTACATTAAAACATTACTTTCTTTAGTCAGCAGGGAAAGAATTTACCTCACTTTCGAAAGCTGGGGCAATAAAGACACCTGAAGCTCTGAGACTGTTCCTAATTCTAGGTTGTGGGTATGTGCATCGATAAATTTCTCACTACACCCTTGACACTTTATTGGAATCAACTGTGTTATGCGAGCCTTCTGTACATACACAGATCTATACAAATTTACCTCAGTTCAGTAATCTAGTGCCTTACCACAACCCAGCCACTTAAACATTGTAGCAGTGGCTGTAAAGTATCTTGTTGACGTAAGTTCACCTTTTCCAGGGAGATTTTGTATATTGTTCACATTATAATACTGTATAGATCACCAGTAGGAAAAATGGAGTTTGTTAGTGGAAGTATTATAGATTGCTATGTTATCTTATTTACAAACTCAACACTAATTGTCTTGAAAATAAACTTTGCTTTTGATAGTGTTGTCAAAATTACATTTAAACATGAAGCTGAAACAAATGAAGTTGACCCATTGTTTTTGAATAGCTCACTAAAACCAGACTAGGATCATATTGTGCATAAACAATAAATGAGTTAAGATCACATCTCGTCAAATGCTTATCGACTGAAGAAGAATGCTGCTAGTTTATATTTGTACTATGAGTGGAGGCAGTCGTTTTTGATCCAAGATGGGAAATGTTACTATTGACAGTGACAAATATCTATTGCAGTGCATGACACCTAGTGCCAGCATGGTTGATTTAAAATTAAATAGGGATGGCATTTGATCTGGTTTATACCAGTATGTGCATGTTTCTCACTCGCTCTCTGGATATACAGACATACAACCTGCTGTAAATATCCAGAAGAATTTAAATGAACATGTTGCAAATTACCATTCTGAACATATTTTTCTCCCATCTTTACTATGAAGAGAGAAGGTGAGATGGGTAAAACCTAGTAAATAACCCAGCCCATCTCTGCCAATAGAGGCTTTTTCCTACAGCCTTCTCTAAACTCATTTTCAATTGAAAATGATAGGGCTTCTTCCTCTCAAGAATAGCCTCCCTTGTGAAGTGATGAAGCTTTTCCTGCTCAGCTTAAATTTTCTTTCCTAATTTTCTCTCTTCCTTGTTATGCTTTCAGAATTCCATCCTTCAAAGAGTCAGACATCTCTCCCTTTAGTCTTTTAGTTAAACTGTCACAATCAATCCTCCCACCTCCTTCAGAACTGTTTTTTCTCAGAGCTACCTCTAGTTTGTCAAATTGTACTATGATGCCTAGAGCATCGTAAATGCGGTTGTCAAGAGCAAGTAACTGGGATTAGTTTTTGCTGAGATGAATAGGCCAAGAGATACTTTGTGACTGTAGTCAAACTAGTATGGTAAAGACATGATATCAATAACTGAGACATAGAATAGGTCTTAAATCCAGTAACTCTAAAGGGCTTGGGTCCTGGTTGTTGCAACTACTTGCATGACCTCCTACTGCTTGTTCTTACCAAGGGATTTTAATTTTCTTTAGGTTGAGCTAAGGCACTTTACACAGCATTTAGAGTATGTGATCAGCAACCTCACTGGAAGATTGAATGCTGCTATTGTGGCTATAAAAGCATCATCTGTACTGCATCTTCAAATCATTCAGAGGGAGTATATGCATATTGTAAACATAAACAGAGTAGGAAGAGATTAGGATTCATCCACTCATTTCTGACAAACAACCTACCTACAACTTCCACACCCTTCTTGACTGCTAAGACACCAGCACAGGAAGCAAATGGTTGAAGCGCATCTTATGTTACTAAGTTTACTATGCAATCAAAATTAGCCCAGCTGTTTAACTTAGACATATGAACTATTGTAGATAAATTTTCACTTCCAAATGATACCCAGAGAAAGGTAAAAGTGCTGTAGAATTTACAATTGCGGATAATGTGAAAGCTGAGCTTATTTAGTCTTACAAGGCAAAGTTAAATTTTAATTGAGGTTAGGATGTCTAGAGTATGTAACTGAGCCTTCATTCTTAAGATCCATCCCACTTTGAATGAGCCTCTCTCTTGTTAGTGGTAGATATGATTCAGCTATATGAAAGGAAGTTCACAGCCCAAGTAAACAACCTACCCGGTTACTATTGTCACAGTTAATATAGTGGCATAACTTGGAAGTGGATAACTTGGTTACAAATAACAAGATCTGGTATAGATGCTACAGTAGGATATGCTACAGTACATTTTGGCAAAGCAGCAGCTCTGCTTTAGTTAAGGCAGGGAAGCCCTTTCTGTTTAAAGGTTGACTCTGAGTGCTCTAAAAGCCCCATGTTTATTTGAATTGCTTTGAAATTTGGTATGCCTCAGAGGATGGCGGGTAGAGTTAGTGATCCAAAGTTGGAGTTATTTGAGCAAGGAGTTTCTGAGATCCAGCATTTCTTAAGGTTGACATTATACCAATGGCTTTGTGTAGACTGGGGAATCAAACTATGGCTCTGATCGTGCCCCAAATGGTCTGTCACTCAAGATTTATCCTAGCTACTGTATAATACCTACTAGCCATTAGGGGAAGTAATATTGAAAATGTTGTTCAAAAAAGTTAAGCCATCTAGATGTGTGCTAATGCCTTGCCACAGTAGTGTCAGCTGCCAACCTACATAATGGTCACTTAATAGATAGTTATGGACTCAACAAAAACATTTTTGTTTAAAAAAACCCAAACGGATATTTACTGACAAAATACTTCATTAACACAGTTAGGGTTGGCTTGTGGTATTTCATGCCCTTCCAAAATGAGTTTTGTGCACTCTAACCTCTGAAAACCAGGAAGTGAATAGTTATGGTATGTGCTAATGCTCAACTCTTCCCACTTTGAATGACACCCCAATACACCTATTATCCCCCTTCCTCCCACCCCCCACATTCTGCCTTTAGAAATAGTGAAGAACAGTCAGGGAATAGGGCATATGGACACTGAAAGACAGAGTATAAGGCAGATTGCCTCATATCACAATCCTAGTTCTTTGAGATGTGTTGCTCATGTCCATTCCATGTTAGGTGTGTGTGCTCACCACATGCACCAGTGCCAGAAGTTTTTTCCTCAGTGTTAGCTGTAGGGGACTGGCTCTGGTGCCTCTGGAGTGGAGCACATATGTGCTGATATAAGGGGCGCCACCGGCTCCCCACTCCCTCAGTTTCTTCTTATCGCCGGTGATGGTGCTGGAACATCTCCTTGCTTCAGCAAGTACTCTTACTCAAAGGTTCTTCCTATCCTTCATTGTGTAAATAGTTTGTTAGGTAAGTAGTTCTTTTTGTTCTCTTAATAGTTAGCTAATAGACTGTAGATAAGTTAGACAGTCCCCTAAGAGACTAAGCCCAGAGATGGGGCATGCCCCAGTCCCCGGGCTTCAAGCCTTGTGATCGCTGCAAAAAGCCTATGCAAATCAGCGACCCTCATCAAAGCTGCTTGAAGTGTTTGGGGCAAACCCATGTTAGCGATAAGTGTCACATCTTCAAGAGCTACAAGACCAGAACTAAAAAGGAGCGGGACATAAGACTAAGAGCGTTCCTCATGGAATCGGCCCTTGTGCTGGTCGCAGAGATCGGACTCCGGAGCAATGCCACTGTGCTCAGTGCAAAGTGCACTGCCGGCACTGGTCCCCCAAGGCGGTCCCCGGTACCTGCTAAGAAGCAGAGGAAGCGCACTGGGAGATGGCATTCCCTGACATCCCATACTGAAAAGTGAAAGTCCAGAGAGCAGCATAGGCCCGGGCGGGGCAGCATGTCTCCGGAGCCCAGCTAGGTACATGCATCGCTGGTGAGGCTATCCAGCCACCCTGGGTAGTGGCGGAGGTCCCATCCACGCCGGAGGCCTTCCAGACCGCAAAAGACGACATGTCTTTGCCGTTGCCATTTCTAGAGGGAAGCCAGCACTGGGGCCCATGCAATGGGCTCTGTCTGTGTGGCATCTCTCCCCAGCACTGTGGTGGTTGACGTCGAAGCAGTGATCCTCAGGAACGTGCTTCCACACTGACCGGAGTTCCCAGCACCATTTGCTGGACTCTTGGCACTGGTCCCCCAAGACGTGGCATCGCTCGCCCAATGGTTGGCGCAGAGCAGTAGCACACCACCAGTCCCTGGAGCACAGGCATCGCTCCTCAGGGCAAAGAAGTTCACTAAGACCATGCCGCTGATCCCTGGGACCATAAGACTGGTCCCCGGTGCTGAGATGCAGATTGCCAGACTCATGGCACCAATGCCAGGGGTCGAGGTGGCATTCTCTGCCGTCTCATTCTCTGTCGCCGGACTCCCATCGCCATTCCCAGAGCTTTAGGCGTCGATTGCTAGTGTACTGTTGCTGATTCGCCGAGCTCTGCCACCGGTCTCCGGCCAGGTGGCACAGGGACCCCGAGCCCCAGCCACAGATGCTGGGATGGTAGGCGTGGAGATGATATGGACATAGCGTTGGCACTGCAGTGGTCTCCAAGGCAAAAACTTTCCTCCTCCTGGCTTGGAGGCTGAGGAGATAGCAAGTCCCTCTTGCCAGGTGTACCCAGCCAGATCCGGGGGGGGGAGGGGTGCTCATCCAAGGCCACCAGCCAGAGCAATGGGCCATCCCGTGGTACTTTTGGAACCCATGGGGCTTCCCCCAGGCATCAGAGACCCAGATGCAGCGTTCAGTGTTGGGGATTCAGGTGCGGGATCTGCAACCCATATTGGACTCATGAGGCATCAACAACTCTCTCAAGAAGTTGAAGTTCTGCATGGTCTCCCCGGTCTCCATTATCCCCTCCCTGGAAACTGGTATACTGCCCTCTACTTGAAGGATGCGTATTTTCATATTTCCTTTTTCCATGGACACAAGGTTCCTGCAGTTTGTAGTAGGATAAATCCACCACCAGTTTGCAGTGCTTCCATTCGGCCTGGCTACTGTGTCAAGGATGTTCACGAAAGGCTGCGACCACCGCCATGCATATCTGAGGTGCCAGGGCATTCAAATCCTCCCATATCTAGATGATTGGCTCATCAAGGGTCATTCATGGGCACAAGTCCAGCACAGCATCTGGTTGGTGCAAGCCATGTGCCAAGCACTAGGTCTGCTGTAAAACAAAAATTCACATTGGTCCTAGTACAAAGAATAGAGTTCATTGGGGGCAGTTATAGACTGTACCCGAGCCAGGGCCTCTCTCACAGAACCCAGATTCAAGGCAATGTCAGGTCTCATCGCCCAACTCACCAGCCACCCTCTCACTACAGCCACGGTATGCCTCAGGCTTCTATGGCATGTAATGGCAAGCACTTACGTAGTTCAACATGCACAACTACATCTCAGACCATTCCAGATGTGGCTAGCATCAGACTATAACCTAGCCAGGCTCCACCTGGACAGAGTCCTCACAGTTCTGCCACAAGTACTTACTGCTCTAGAGTGGTGGTCCAACCCGGTAAATATATCTGAAGGAATATAGTTTGCGACCCCGAAACCCACAATGGTGCTAATGTTGGACGTGTCTGACTTGAGCCTGGGAGCCCACCTTGGATCACTAAAGACCCAGGGGCTGTGATCCAGGGAAGAGCTGGCAATGCACATCAATGTCAGAGAGCTCAGGGCCCTCCAGTTGGCTTGTGAAGTGTTCTTTTTGCAACTGTCCTGTCAGGTGGTACAAGCATTGATGGACAATACGGCCTCCATGTTCTATGTGAATAGACAAGGAGGAGCATGGTCCTCAGCCCTCTCTCAAGAAGCCCTTTGACTGTGGGACTGCATGCCATACACAAAGTTCTACATCTCCCCGGTGTCTGAAACATGCTGGCAGATTGCCTCAGCAAGTGCTTCTTTTCTCACCATGAGTGGTCTTTCCACTCGGAGGTCATCAGAATGATCTTCCAGAGGGGGGGAACTCCCCAAGTGGACCAGGAAGTGCCATCAGTTCTGCTCCTTTCAAGGGCTCAACAACAGATCACCATCCTCTCTAGGCTCGCTGGCCTTCCCTTCGAGCCTCTTGCCTCCTGTTCTTTCACATCCGTTGTGACTATGTGGCTATCACTTCAGTGAGGCAAGTCTCCAAGATTGAAGCCCTTAGGTTGGAACTCCCATACACGGTGTTCTACAAGGAGAAGGTTCAGTCCACACCCTGCCTTCCTGTCGAAGGTGGTGGTGGTGTCTTTTCATGTTAGCTCGGACATTTTCCTCCTCATATTCTGCCTGAAGCCTCACTCGTCCACTGAAGAGAGCACTTACACACCTTGGATGTCTGGCGGGCTCTGGCTTTCGACTTAGAGCATACCAATCCCTTCCTTAGATGACTCAAAACTCTTCCTCGACGTGGTTGACAGGATGAAAGGCTTCCCGGTGTCTCCTCAGAGGCTTTCGTCTTGGATTACTAACTGTATCTGTACTTGCTACAGTTGGCGCAGGTCGTACCTCCAAAGATAGTGACAGCCCATTCAACTAGAGCTCAGGCAATGTCCGTAGCCTTCACAGCACAAGTCTCTATCCAGGACATCTGCAGGGCTGCAACATGGTCGTTGGTATACACCTTCACAACCCATTACACCATTACTCAGCAGGCCAGAGATGATGCTTGGCTTGGCAGAGCTGTGTTGCTATTGACACATCCATGAACTCCTACCTGCCTCCAGAAATACCGCTTGGGAGTCACCTAACATGGAATGGACATGGGCAAGCACTCAAAGAAAAAAAACCTATAACCACTGTTCTTTGAGATGTTGCTCATGTCCATTCTATGACCTGCCCTCCTCCTCCTCTGTCCGAGTTCTAGCAAGCAGGAACTGAGGGAGGGGGGAGCCCCTTATGCTGTTGCATACACGCACCACTCCGGAGCCAGTCCCCTATGGATACCACTGAGGGAAAAACTTCCGCCACTGGTGCATGGGGTGAGCACACGCAACAGGGAATGGATATGAGCAACACATCTTGAAGAACAATAGTTATGGAAAGTGAGAAACTTGGCAGAAAAAAATGGTTACTAAAACTAATCCCTCCATTCATCACAGCTATACTTAACAGTGAATACAGCTGTAGTGCATGCAGATAATTCTTAGTGGATATTGTCAGCTCCAAGGGAGCCAATTAAGGGTGCATTGGCATATACCTATACTTTGTGTTTTCTGGTTCTTCTTTGAGTGGTGGTCCCTATGTGTATTCACTATGGGTGCACCTGCATTCCGTGTGCCTGAGATGAATTTTTCACTAGCAGTGTCCATTGATCTGCACCTGCTCCTCCTTATGCTCTGAACCGAGGGCTTGAGAGGCAGCATAGATTGACCTCCTATCCAGTTTCTTTCTATCACTTGTCATCTGAGACACAACTTCCTCAGTGTCCACCAGCTTTCCTAGCATTCCTGCTCTTAGGTTTAGCTGTTGTGAATAATTGCTCTTTAGATAGTTTTTAGTAATAGTGTCAGGGCTAGGGTTTCCCCATAGTACCTGTACAAGTCTGGGCACTTAGTATGCCCAAGTTCCCTCACTTCAAATCATGCCTAGGCTGCCCCTGGGCTCTTCCGGGTTAGTGATCCCTACAAGAGCTGTTTATGCTTTTGTGGGGAGACCCACCCTTTGAAGTGCAAGATACGTCATTCTTTCCCTCAAATGTGACAGCGCTGTAGAACCTCGATGGAGCCTTTCGTATGGCCCCAATCTGACTCTGGGTCTTCTGGCTCTGCAATGCACTGGATGGAGCCACCGCCTAGTGCCCCTCTAGCCCCTGAGCTCCTTAGCTCTGCATCCTCAGAGGTCAGACCCAAGGACTCATCCAAACTCAGAAGTGAGGAGGGTAAAGGCAAGCACCCTGATAAAAAGTAAGAATCACCACCTCTTGCATCCTTTAAGAGGAAAGGGCTACCTCCCCCATAATTTCAGGCTGTGGTATGGGTGTATGTGGAGCTCACAAAGAGCATGGTTCCCTTTGAGTTGTCATCTGGTAAGATAATTCAGTCTACAAATGTACTCTAATTGAGTTCAGCTGTAAAAAGTGAGTAAGTTCATAAGATGTCACTGTAACCTATAACACATGTTGATAGGAACAGGTGCAAGAAAATCAGACAAACTGAATTAGTCCAAACAAAAAAGCCTGCTAATATAATTCAGACTCTATTGAGATCATATTTAATAAACAAGCAAATGTGGATCTGGAAATTAATTAACCAAATTGGTGTGTTGGGTGTTAGGACTAACTTGTGGACAGAATGACAGGATGGGCTATTCTACCTACCAAACCCTTTAGCGTCCTTGAGACTTTGGGGAGAAAATAAGTACAGATGGAGGCTATTGCTGTGAGCTTCACCATTATGGCTGCCATCCCTACCATTTCTTGTGACCCTGAGTGGTCTTCATCCTAATCCTGAAAGATCTCCCGATCAGACCAGAGAGAGGGACCCAGATAACATTGCCACGTCTACTAGCTGTAGCTGAATCCTAGCAGCACTTGGCTGAAATGGGATCAGACTTGAACAACAACAGTTCCAGCCCACCTCAACTATCTTTCTCTCTTTTCCCCAAAAGGAAAGTTATCATCTCTGAGAAGGGGGTTTTCCTTCTAAAAATGCTCTCCTGGGAAAGGGAAGAAGGGATGTTAAAAAATAAGTTTACTTTAATGCTTTACTTTTCAAATGTTAAGTTTTTTCTTTTATCTTTAATAAAATATTAAAAGGATGTTTAGTTGTATTTGCCATAGTACAAAACAGCCTGAGGTCTCTGTGTACCAAACCTCAGACCTTGTTTTACACTGTATAATGTGACGGTGACTAGTTGATGTTAATATCTTTGGCTCACGTACTCCATCTAAACAAATACACGTCACTCTGGGTGCTCCACCATAGGATTTGTGCATACTCAAGCACTCTTGGAGATTTTAATCTGCAGTGTCTGAGGGTCTACACCAGTGTTCCCTCTAATTTTTCCCACCCATGTGCAGAATGAATTTTGTTATGTGCACCAATATGGAGGTGATGTCTGACACATCACCTCCATATTGGTGCACATAACAAAATTCATGGGGTGGAGTGGGGCCAAGGGGTTTTTGTGGGAGGGTGCAGGGGTGGGAAGGGGCTGGCTGGGGGTGTGGGCACTGCAGCTGGGTCCGGACCGTTCTGGGATCAGGCTTGGTCTATGCCACTCTGGCCATTCCTGGGCCTGATCTGGCCGCACCTGGGTCTGTGCCGCTGCAGCCGCATTGCCCCAGGCCCCATCTGCCCATGGCAGGTCTAGGCTGCAGTTGGGGCTGGGGGAGACACACCGCTGGTCCCCAGGTGGGTTCCCTAAGCTCCTGCATGGTGCTAAATAGGCTGATGCATGGCTATGCAGTTTACAGGGAACTTAGATCTACACCTGCACTCTATACATCCTCATGCTCTGGTGCGAGTGTATATAAAGAGAGACTCATTACTGCTCCAGTTCCTTCTCAACCATCCTCAGCTCGAGCTGGAGCACTGCAGTGTCTGCTGCTAGTTATCAGCATCCTTTTATAAGTATTTAATTTCATTCCTTATTGTTTTTACTTTACTTTAGCATATGTTTGTGCTTTTGAGGGTAGGGGGTGTTTTCCAGCTGCCCCTTTCCTTGTGCTGCTGGGGCCTCCCTGGTTGGGTTATGCCAAACCCCTCAGGTTTCAAAGTCCATCAGCCCTGCTACAGGTCTTCATCCCTCATCAACAGGCATTCTAGCCGAGTCAGGGAGTCTCTCATCCTGTGAAAATGGAAGGTCTACACCTCATTTAAAAACAGTTCTTGCAAGCTGAGAGAGCTCCTTAAGGCTCATAGAGTCTAATCTGTCCCAGTACACTGGCCTCACATGCTTAGGTTACAGTGGTGTCTTCCACAGACCGTGGAGCAGTTTTGGAAACTAACCATTCAAAAAGGAAAACCAAATTCTTGCAGAGAGACTCCAAAAGAAGGGGAAGTCACTGTTCAAGACTAGAAATAGGGAGAGCTCATGCTCTGGTAATGGGTACTGCTATTGGCTCTGGTACCAAAGCACCAATACCTACCAAGACTTGTGGTATACTTGCACCAAGAAATCTTCTAGCAAATCATGCTGAGAGCCATTGTTGTCGCTACTGAAGCTAAGCCCTCTAGCCCCAGAGACTTCTCCAGGTGCTATGACTCTTAAGAAGCTTTCTTCTAAGGTTCTGGTATCGCCCCCTTTAGGTCACAGCCACAAGAAGTGCATGGACCATCCTTCTGCACTGTCTCTGGTATATTCCTCCTTGGCGTGCATAACTATGGAGTGCATGAATTGTACTGCTGCACCCTCTCCCTGTCTCTAGCTTCCCCACTGCTGTCCAGGTTCCTCTCTCACAAAGACCTCCTGCAGAGGAACTGGAATCACCCCTCTGAAGCGGTACTGAGAAACTCTTCCCCAGTATTGCTAGAGAACTTATCCACTTGTACTGCATCCCAGCATAAAATGTTGACTGCTGGTACCAACACCATTACCAGCCCCACCTTAGCCTCCAAAATGGACATGGTTCCTGGTACCACTTCCTGGAGCTCCTCTACTGGAGGCAGAAGAAGAAACCTCCTCTGACTTGGACATTTCTGTCCAGGACTGCACCTCCATCCCAAACCCACCTTCTTCGCTGTAGGTGTTTCCTGGGGAAAAGATCCCAGATGTCCATATCACTCCTGGCAGGAAAACCCCAAGGACCTTTTCTCTATGCACAACTGTAGTGGATCTTCTGAAACCCCATGACTCCTTAAAGTGACCAGTATTGTAGGTTAGCGTCGTGTAAGAGACCCATTTTGGACTAGCAACTACTAGTATCACAATAGCCTCCCCAGGAAGTAGCCACACAGGGGCAAGAAGATTCATAGATATTAAGGTCAGAAGGGACCATTATGATCATCTAGTCCGACTTCCTGCACAAGGCAGGCCACAGAATCTCACCCACCCACTCCTGTGATAAACCTCTCACCTATGTCTGAGCTATTGAAGTCCTCAAATCATGGTTTAAAGACTTCAAGGAGCAGAGAATCCTCCAGCAAGTGACCCGTGCCCCATGCTACAGAGGAAGGCAGCAGTTGAGGCAACACTTCCATCTGTTACCCCAAAATTTGGACCCATGGCACCCTAATAATGGTCTGTAAACCAACTGTCAATTTGGCCCATCGAAGTAGGCCCTCCCCTAGAAGAATTACCCACGTTTTACCAGGGAGTTTGTCTCAAACAGTAATTCTTTGAAAACAAAATAATCATTTGTAACCATTATATAATCAAGAAAGAAGACAATATAACACCATACAAGCTACATAGCAATACAGCTCTCCAGATGCCGGTGGTGGTGGGACCCTTGGAACTGACTGGCCACCACACTGGTGGGGATCCCTGAGCTGCCCAGCCACCAGTGGTGGTGGCAGAGGAACCCAGGAGCTGCTCAGCGGCCACGAGCAGCCACCCGCCACCCTGCAGTTCCCAGCCACCTCTGGCCATGACAGAGGGATCCCGGAGCTACTCAGCGGCCATGGGAACCGTGCAGCTCCCCAGCTACCACCGCTGGCCAGGGCTCCCCCCCCTCCCCCCACAGCTGCTCGCCACCGCAAGCAGCTGTCCCCCTCCTCTGGCCATGGCAGAGGGACCTCAGCAGCTGCTGGAAGCCCCCCCTCCCCCAACCAGCAGTGGCAGGGGACCCCCCCTACCCCCCCGCCTGCTCCAGCTCCACGGGGACCCTGCTACTCCCAGCTACTGCAGGTTGGGAAGGGGGGCAGGGTGGTGGACCCTCCTCCCTCCCTCCCTCTTTTGTCAGGAATGTTTTTAGTAAAATTCAGGGACAGGTCACAGCTTCCATGATTTTTTTTTGTTTCTTGCCTGTGACCCGTCCATGACTTTTACTAAAAACAATGACAAAATCGTAGCTTTAGTAATAAGGTGGTGGCCCACCCTAGAGGAATTGCAAGGGTAGTACTAGGGGGTTTGTTGCTGACCTGCAGAGGATTCCCCAGAGCAGGCTAATCCTGCTACCCCTTGGAAGAACACGGATACAGGCCTTCGCTCAAAGGATTGACAAGCAAACAGTAATTCTTCGAAAACAAAGTATCATTTACTTAAGGTGTCAAGGCTAATTCCCCACTCTGGCACTTTGAGTGCAGAAGGTGGAGGCCCACAAGGATTCTAAAAAAATAATACTGGCCACTCTAGGCTTGTATTAAACTCCCAAGGTTACCAATTCAAGGTCAGAGAAAAGCTGTAGATACTGCCACCACCAAAGTGCAAAAAAAATCCCCCGTTTGAGAACCCAGGAAGGAGCACTTGAGAATTCCTTCCTGTGGGGTACCCTCAAGCCCTTTCATCCCCCTCCCCCTGCTGGGAAGAGCTGAGAAAAGCAAAAAAGGAAATCAGCTCTTGCCACAGACAAACAACATGTGCACAAACCTCTTAAAACAAAAATCCAATTCTGTTCTTAAAAAAGGTAAATTTTATTAATAAAAAAATACGTACATACATCCGGGAACTCAGGCTATTGCTAGATTTTAAAAGAGCAACTACAAGAATTAAGCACCAAGACTAGCTTTCTTGAGGTCCAGCTTAAAGGTTACAAGCAAAACAAAAGCACCTCGGGTTAGCACAGAGGAATCCACAAGCCATAACGAAATAAAAGGAATAAAACTAATTGCATCTTTTAGACATTCCTGATCTACTTAGATATCTGGGGTTTTAAACGAGTAGTTTCTAGGTATGATACTGAGGATTTTTTCATACCTGGCCCAAGCTTTTACAGCATAGCTGCTGCCCTCTTTGCCCCTCCCCAGGAGGGCAGAGAGACAGACAAAAGGGGAGTCTTTTTTTTTTCCAATTTAAAAAAGTTCTAGCCTTCCCATTGGCTCTTTTAGCCAGGTGTCCACTCCCTTCCTTTTACCTATGCATAGCAGTGAGACTTTTTATCCCTTTACAGGTAGTGCAATTAGAGAACAGCTACTAAGAGGGATTTTATGGCTACTGGCTGGCTGGGTATCCATAAAAGGAAGCTAACCCCCCTTCATTTATCACAAAAGGAGATAAGCAATGACAATATATTTAATAAAGCAAGAAAAAATATATCATATTCTACAAGACATAACATTTAAAATGGCATAATAAAATAAGACAGACAGCATAGGAAACATAGCATACATAAGTCAAATGGCAGTTACAATATGATGATTAAGGCGCATAGAGATCTCTCATACACATGCATAGAGCCCCAATACAATGGTATATTGCAACCCATCATAAAGTAACAAACAGAGCTTCTATGCATGTGTACAACAAAACATTATAATACATTAAAGAATCATTATTTACAGTAACATTCTGTGAGTGGTGGCCAGACGGTCACAGAATGGGTGGGGCAGATCTCACTCAGGCAGGCATCTGGTTTTTATTTACAGGTACACCCAGTCATTTTTAAAAAAAATTTTGGTGGAAAAATTAGAGACTTACACACTCTCACTCAAAATCCCTCTGATTCATCTCAAGGGGTCCTTCTGTTCTGTCAATTTGGAGATATCTGCTCTGGGGATGGCTGCTGCTGCTGCTTCACAAAGCTCCCCTTGCCACCTGCCCGGAACCTGCTGGTGCTGCTGTGCTGCCTTAGAAGCTACTTGGAAGCTTCGGTTGCCTGTGGGTAGCTGCTTGTGGAAGCCTCTGCTTTTTCTTCAGCTTTATTCCCTTCAGCTCTGCAGCTCAGGTACCCTACATGCCCACACACTTAAGCCTGCTGGCTGTCAGTCTGATATACTGGTTGCTTTCTCAAATCCAGCTCATTAGCATAATCTTTCCTGCCCAATTAGATCCACTCAGCCAATCAGCTTCCAGTTATCATCATAGACGCTCATCCCCCCCTTGCTGCATAGATCTTCCCCTGGAAGTCAATATTAGCATAGATCCTCCCCTTGAGGTCTTGGGAGACATGCCGGGTCATTCCCTATTGAACTCTAAACCTATGTCCTCCACAGAGAATACTTGCAACCACTATTTTGGTTTTCTGACTCTAAACTATCATTAATTCCTACTTATCTAAAGCCTTAATCCTAAAATTAACTACTGTTTTATGCAACCAAAGCGTTATGATACTGTCACCACCACTGTCATGCCAAATCTGGAGAGATACGATTTTATGATGATTAAGCCGCTTTTTCAGTTTTTGTCTGTAAGTCTCTATCCAAGGTGCTGCAAGGCTTTTCAGAGCAGCTAAAAGCAAAATCTTTTGTTATACCCCAGTTACCTGTCTGCTACTGGTCAATTCAGCTTAAGACCACCATTTTGATTTTTTAAATAAAATCATTATGGCTGCCACTTTGGATTTCTAGCTAAACCTGCTATAAACTATCACTATTTAATATTTGTAAAATTAGTTACATCTATATTTTATGCATGTCTAAACATTGATACTGTCACGATTTTTGTTATGCTAATTGGAGCAGGTAAAATTCACTAAGTTTTTCTCCTGCTCTGCCTGCTTCCAGCTGTGTGGGACAGTGCTGTCTCTGGTACTGATTTCTTTACATAGGAGTTAGAACAGCTTAGAAAACTTACTGGATGTGATACAAGAGGCTGTTATCCTGCCTTGCTGAGGGGGTTATGCCCCTGCCCCCATACTCTGCTGCTGAAGAGATTAGACTCCGTCTGGTCCCACTGGAGAAAGTCAAGGAACCGCCACACACTTCTGGTGAACTTTCTGCTTCCTAGGGCAAGGCTGTCTTACCCTATTAATAGATTTACTATCACCAATCTACTGTATGGCAGACACCTGTCATCAGCCCAGCCATGTGGAAGAGGGCTAACAAAACAGTATTATGTCCCGGCCAAGGGGATGGAATTTTTTTCTTCCCATCCTTGGTAGTAGATATTTTTCTTCCCATCCTTTTTTCCTACCAGCTCCTTTGTAGTGGAAGCAGTAAAAACAAGGAGCCATCAACAAGCTTATTCCAAACAGACTCTCTCAGATAAAGAGCTCAAGTGGCTAGAGCTTCTGGGCCAAAAGAGCTACTCCTCTGCTGCTCTGCAGTTTAGGGTCACGAACTATTAAGCCTCGATAATAAAATGTACATGTTTAATCTAATAAAGCATATTTCATTGACTACCTGCTACAAGACCAAAGAGTCATTTTAAGCTCTTATTTGAGAAGGCCAGATGATCATGAAGGCTCCCTAGATTAGATAGCAATCGCTATCATTCAGTGAGCCTCTTGGCTATAAAACTTCCAGCATTCCCAGGGAGGTTCAGAACACAGTGGAGAACCTTTCTTTTGAAGCTCTTCAGTAGCGACACCAACCGCTCACTTCACTCTCAAGAATTCCAGGATGACACAAACTCTTGGGATCTATAGGCCTGCAACAGAGACGATTTAGCAAACTGCAGCCTGCTCAACAACCGTGACCCTTTCAATACCAGACCTATAGAAGTCCTGCAGACCCCTCCAGAAAGAGGTCCAGACCTCACAAGAAGGGGCTCTCACCCTTTATGTTTACCTCCCAGTCTGCACCTTCCTTCAAACAGCCATTTTGACAGCTTGGTCTTGGGTCACAATCTACCCCCTTCTTTGGAGATCATGCTACTCAATTTATCCTTTGGGGACTCTCTCCCCCATTATCTACCTGACTGGGACTTCATCACATCAGACAGAGGGATGCTAAAGGTGGTTTCAATGGGACATTGTATCCAATTCCAATCCATTCCCCCCACCCTTCCTCTTGCCTTCTCATGAGGGTCCCCTAAGCAGGAGGTTCGACCTCTCCTGCTTATGCAGGTGATAGAGCCAGTTCCTCCTGAATTTGTCAGAAAGGGGTTTTATTCCAGGTACTTCCTGCTTCCCACAAGGGCAGGAGGATGGAGGTAATCTATAGACCTGAAGTCTCTGAATACTTTTATTTGTTGGCAATATTTTTATAACTAATTTTGCAAAATTGCAATTTAGCAGCAATAACTCCATCCTTAGATCCTGGGGACTGGTTCGTTGTTTTCAAATCTCCAGAATGCATACATTTACGTAGGTATTCACCCATTTCAAAGTCACCCATCATTAGCACAGATCATTACCAGTATCATATCATCCCCTTTGGCCTTTCATCTGCCCCAAGTGTCTTTACAAAGGTCCTCTCTGTCACCGCAGCTCAGCTGCATCACTGGGGAATAGCTGTCTTTCCTCATCTGGATGATTGGTACCTCCAGGGTCACTACTTCCTTGACATCCAGTCAGCAATCAGCAATGGCCTTTGTCTAAACCTCGAAAAAATTTACTCTCACGCTGGTACAGTGCATAGACTTCACTGGAGCCACTCTGGACTCAACTGCTAGGATCTACCTACCTGTAGAAAGATTTGTCATGATGGCCAGTCTTATCTCTACCCTACAGCAGAGCCCACAATCCATAGCAAGGGCCTGCCTACAGCCCTTAGGCCACATGTTGGCCTCTGCATTTGTGACCCCTCCCCCCCTTCCTCCCACGCAAGACTACAACTTAAATACCTTCAGGACCGTCTCAGGACTGTTTACACCCCAACAGACAGTCTATCCAAACAAGTGACCATATCTCAGAGTTCTCTGCTCCCTCAACTGGTGCAAGGATCTTTTCAAAGTTTGTGTGGAAGTTGCATTTTTTTTGCATTCACCCCCCCCCCCCCCAAAAGGTTCATTACCATGGATATTTCCCTGCTGTGTTAGGATGCCCATCTCCAAGGCTCTGTAGGCCAGGGCAAATGGTCTCCTCAAGAAGCTTCTGTCCACATCAACATTCTCAAACTCAGGGTGTTGCCCTGAAAAATGGATTTTTGGCATCCCAAGCCTACTGCCTCTATCTGTCTTTCCTGAGGTATCAGTTTCTGGAGTTGTTACAGAAAACACTAAAGGACATGGATATAACCTTCCAATAAAGTAATTGACATAGGCAGTACACATTTCCAAAATAAAGTATTTTATTAATGTAGCTAATAATCCCTAATACAATATGATCTAAAAATCTTAAAGAAGGCACAAAACCCCTTACACCAGCAGTTCTCAAACTGTGGGTCGTGACCCCCTTTGAGTGGGGTCGCCAGGGTTGGCGTAGGCTTGCTGGGGCCTGGGGCGGAAACGCTGGCCAGCAGGACTCAGGTTGCAGGCCCCCTGCCTGGGGCTGAAGCCCTTGAGCTTCAGCTTTGGCTCCCCCTCCCCGGAGCAGTGGGGCTCAGGCTTTGGCTCCCCCACCCAGGGCAATGGGGCTTGGGCAGGCTCAGGCTTCGGTGCCCCCTCCTGGGGTCATGGAGTAACTTTTGGTGTCAGAAGGGGTCACAGTGCAATGAATTTTGAGAACCCCTGCCTTAGACTAATTCCTTATTACACGTTTAAAAAGCATTTAAATTATGACAGCATATAGTGTAAATGATTCCAAGCAAAGCACTTTGCTACAAATCGCCAGTTTGTAACAAATCATGGACAGCAGTTCTTGAATTTGTTCTAAAATGTACACAGATAAAGTCTCAATTAGAAACAGTATTTTATGCATTTTTAGTAAAAAACCCCACTCCCGCTATAATTCTAAGTTATAGTTAAAACTAACAGGCTTACTTTATAAATCCTTTAGTATCCTTCTTTGATTGCTGATGCTTGCTGCTGAAGTGGCTTTTCCCAACAGTGTTTTACCAGGAAGGTGACCTTCATGGAAAGGAGGGACAGAGAGCAAGTAGCCAGTGGGTCAAAGGGTGATTTAGTCAACACTGAGAGAACAAGGTTGAAGTCCCACTGGGGGCAACAGGTTGTGTGTGTGGGAAAGTCCTGAGACGCTTCCAAAATCTGGTAGTCAACGGGTGTGTAAATATGGAGTGCCCTTCTACACAGGTGTGGGGGATGGAAGACACTGATAACCAGCTGCTATAGAATTGAGGGCAAGTCCAAACGTCTTCAGGGACAGAAAGTCTAAAAGAAGGGGAATGTCCACTTCCGCAGGGGTGAAGCCCCTATCTGCTGGGTCCAGAGGGCAAAGCGTTTCTACTTGGGCTGATAAAAACACCTCATGGACTCTTTCCTGTGGCTTAAAAGGATGTCTTGTAATGCCAACAAACATTCCTGTTCTAGAGAAGATGCCTATCCAAATACCAAGCTCTAACGTGAAATGTCTGTGGATCAGGATGTCTGATCCTGCTGTTGTGTTGCACGAGCAGTTCCAAGAAGAGGGTAAGGGAATTGGGGGACGGGCAGACGTGGAGAAGTGTGGGAAATCAAAATGGCGGGACCGGAACAGGGCTATCAGGATAGACCTGGCCCTCTCCCGTCTGATCTTGTGGAGGATTCATGGAATAAGAGGGAGAGTGGGGAAAATGTGTAGTTGATCTAGTCCGACCAGCAGAAGATGAGGACATTGCCTTGAGAGTTGATACCAACACCTTCCTGGAGCAGTATGTGCTCTATTTGTTGTTGATGTGAGAAACAAAAAAGTTTCTGGGGGGAGTCCCCCATTGGCAGAAGATGTCATTCACTATGGAGTTGTGCAGCTCCCATTCGTGATCAACGATGAATCTTCTGCTTAGAGAGTCTGCAATCATGTTTTGAGTCTCTGGAAGATTACTTCCTGGTCAGCAGCCTAACTGAATAGAACGTCGTGCCCTGATAGGTCCAAGGGATGTGCTCTATTGCTCCCCTTAGTAGCAAGAAGTCCACTTCTAGGGTGAGGATACTGTCATTAGTGTGGTCCCTGAAAAGGGATCGGGGCAGGGGACATGGATGAGGTAGCGTAGTGAACTCAATTGTATAGTCATAGTAGATGACATCCAGGACCTATGTGTCCACTGTTATTGCACTCCAAGCTGGTAAAAAGGAGTGCTAGACGACTCTCGAAGGGAGAGGGTTGGTTGCATGGTGGTAGGCACGGTGATGGTTGACGACTCTCTAGTGGCACTCAAATGTCATTTTTGAGAGGTTTGAACATGAGATGAAGAACATTGTGAAGGTGGGCCCCGAGGATGGGATCATTGCATCTTCTGGCACTTATGAGGAGGTTTGTATGACCTCTGGTGGAAGAACTGGGGAGTCCTGAACCAGTGTCTAGGCGGCGGGCAGTCGAATTTCCTTTTGGGTGCAGGTGTATAGCTACCCAGTGATTGTAATGTGGATCTGGAATCCTTGAAGGAATAAAGGGAATCATCAGTCTTCTGATTAAATAGATGTGATTCATCAAAAGAAAGGTCCCCAATGGTTTTTTGCACTTTCTGGGGAACCTGGATGAGTGCAGCCATCAATCTCTCCTCATGACAATACCAGTGGCCATTGAGTGAGACAAGGTATCTGCTGCATCTGTAGCCAACTGTAGCGCCATTCTAGCCACCAGCTTGCCCTCCTCCAGGATAGACTGGAAACATGCTTGGTCTTGCTGAGGCAGCTTGTTGGCAAAGTCCTCCAATTTACTGTAGTTAAGAAATTCATATTTGGCCAGCAAGGCCTGGTAGTTTGAAATCTGAAATTGGAGATTTGCTGAAGAGAAAACCTTGCATCCCAGAAGATCCAAGAGTTTGCCCTCATCTTTTGAGGTGGAGCATGTATTTTGCTGTCTGGATCATTCTGTTGCTGCTTGCACCACAGGGGAATTGGGTGAGGGGTGAGAAAAGAACTCTGACCCGTTAGCTGGAATGTAGTATCTCTTCTCTGCCCCCTTGAGGGTAGGCGTGCAAGTAGCTGGGGTATGTCAAACTGTTTGAGCTGGTTGGAGAATGGCATAGTTAATGGGTAGAACAACCCCGTTTGGTACTGAGGAATGAAGGATGTCCAGGAGCTGATGCTGCTTGTCCTGTACTTCCTCCAGTGGAATATACTGTTTGCCTGCCACCCTTCACAGGAATTCCTGAAACTGGAAAAAGTCATCTGGAGGTAAGGGGGAGGCTGAAGGACTGCAGCATCTGGAGAGGATAATGAGAAACACTCCTGTTCCGCTGGTACCATCAGAACTGGACTGAGTGGTTCATCCTCCATAGCTTGTTTGGAGCATCTGCCCGAGGGTGCCCTAAATAGAGATAGGAGCTACGCTTCCTTCGTGGAATGAGTGGGTTCCAAGGGTGGGTACTGGGGCCAGGACCCCCAATAGGGCCAGCAAGACTGATCTGGCAGATGGTGCACAGCGCCACACGGGGAGGGCAACCAGCAGCTTCCATGCTGCTGAAGGGGAGGGTATTGCCACACCACTGGTGGACCTTTCATGTAATTGTACTAACAGCAGTGAACAGGTGGCTCTTGTGCCCTGTCGGAATCAGCCAACTATAAGAACTCAGATCCTGGATCCACTGGTGGTACTGTCGAAACCAGTGGAAGAAACAGTTCTGGGCAAATTGTCAAAACCCAAGATGTTTAGAAACAGTCCCAGGCCCAAGATGTTCCTCTTTCCCCAGTTCTTGTTTACACTGCAACAGATACATTTCAACAGGTACATTGTCATGGCAATACCCCCAATGCTATTTCCTTATCTGGTATTTCTCCATCTTTCTCATATTTTTCCACAAACAGCTCTTGATGGCTTAAAACCTCAAATTCTCGTTTCGGTTATCAACATGCAACTCAGGTCAAACACACTTCATCCACACTAGGCCTATAACATATTACATGGATATATGGATTATGTATGGATATATGTATCCCAACACCTTGTGTCAACATTACCCATTCTATACTGGAGCAGAGCACTGTCCCCGAACCGGCAGATCCCTCATCTTAAGGGAGGCTGACACTGCAGGTGTGCACGGCTTGGTACCAGCAGATCTGTTGGTCTGTGCAATTTTTTGTCATGTTTGTGTGCCTTGGAACGCTGCCACTTCTCTGTGACTGGAACTCATGGAAGGCACATCATCTTTTGGCTTGGAGGAAGATTTACTGCCAGGCTTATGTGCATGCTTCCTTACCTCCCAACTAGGCTCCAGCACGGGGTCTGTAGATGCAGTACCACTGGAGCTGGAATTAAGCTCTGCAGCCAGAGAAACACTCCTGAGTTTCTCAGGCCAATGTATGGGGTGGGGTATTCCTTGGCCTGGTTTTGACTTCAGACTCATGGCAACCTCCATGAGGTGCTTCTAGAGGTGATGAGCCTGGTCTTCCTGGGTACGGCTTGGGAAGGACTTGCAGATATTGCACCTGGATGAAATGTGGGCTTCTTCCAAGCAGCAGAGGTAGCACTGGTGCGTGTCACTGACCGAGAATGAACGTGGACGGGAGCCACAGATCTTGGAACCTGGCATCTTTGTCATAATCTGTGTGTGGGTGCTGGGGAGTGGATGGGAGGGGGAAGAATGGGAAAACTGCTTCCCCCAAAGTCCAAATCCTACTAAAACTGCTACTAAAAACTAAACTATGAAGAAACAGCAAAAACAGTAGACTAAAACTAACTCTATATAGAATTTCTAAACTTCTTTTCTTTAAAAGTACATCAAAGAGGAGAGGACACTAACAGCTCCAACTCAGACCATGCAGCAATGAGAAGGAACTGGAGGCGCAGTGACTCTCAAAAAGACTTGGTGATATGGTGGATAATCCACGGAACATGATCTCCCAGTGTGATGCTGTGGCCAAAAAGGGCTAATAATGTGATTGCGGGATATATAATAGAATAGAGTTGGAGTAGGGAGGTTATATTACTTGTATTTGGCCCTGGTGCAACTGCAACTGGAATTGTGTCCAGTTCTGGTGACCACTTTTCAATAAGGATTTTGAAAATTTGGAGAGGATTCAGAGAAGAGCGACAAGAATGACTGAAGGATTGGAAAACATAACTTACAGTGAGACTCCAGAAGCTAGATCTATTTAACTTATCAAAGGGGGAGACCTGCTCGCAGTCTGCAAGTACCTACATGGGACAATAGACATTTGGTAACAGATGGCTCTTTAAACTAGCTGACAAAGGTATGACAAGATCCACCGGTGACTGCAAAGTTCAAGTTAGACACATTCAGACTAGAAATAAAGGTGCACGTTTTTAACAGTTAGGATAATTAATCACTGGAACATCCCACCAGGGGTTGTGGTGGATTCCCCGCCACTGTAGATTTTAAAATCAAGACTGGATATTTTTCTAGAAAATGTGCTCTAGTTCAATCACAGCTATAGGACTTGAAGCCAGAATTATTACAGGGAAATTCTACGGCCTGTGTTATGTAAATCAGACTAAATGATCATAAAGGTCTATTTATGAAACCTTAAAAATCAAAAACAGTGTCTACATGCTATGCTCTGGTTTAGCCAAGAGTTATTGGGCTGGATGCAGGAATTAATGGGTGAAATTCTGTGGCCTATCGGACTGAAAGACAGTTGTCCCTTGTGGCTTTAATCTTATATGAATTTCAGATTTTCCCCTAATGTATTATATTGAAAAGCATGACACAGGTCACTGCCTTGTAAAGGGCCATCAGATTGCATGAACCACTGATCAGATCTATTATCTATTGTAGCAAGACTGCCAGCTGTTTGCTTACTGAAGTGGGAAACAAAAATAAAACAACCCACAAATTTTGGTAGTTTAAAAAAAATTAAAAGAAAACAGTGAGGTGACTATAAGCCTTGTACTGCTTGTTATGGGAATACCTTTAATCAAAACCTTTGTTTAAGGTATATGGGCAGTCAGAAACCCAATAAATGAAACTGTAGGCAGTCCAGGCTGGATCATATTGTTGCTTACAGTATTTCTTAATCCTCAAAGGAGCTGCACCACTAAGTTTTCATAAAAATCACTAGATAGCTACAGTTGAGGTTATTTTTGTACACCAGGCTTTATTATTTAAACATTAGTCAGTAAATTTCTAAACACTCTTTATCTCACTTATACAGGAAAATAAGCCATATATATGTTCTCATATTTTGCCTGTAAAAAAAAAATACTTAATGCAGGTCATTCTCATAGGGATGGATTTTCTGAACATTGTTTTTCCAAAACAAAAAATTAAAGGTTGTTTGTTGGCGTAACTGCTGCAGTGTTTTTCCATCTTTATTCTATAGTGTCTAACTTTTATCTCTAAGTAACCCTTGTAATCTTTAGCTGACATCTTCCAAACTACATTCTAATTTCCTAGCCCCAAATCATTAAGCTGATCCTTTCTGTGAAAGTGCACTAGAAGCCATCTAGGTTATCTGCTTGCATGGGATTATTGGCTGTATTAAAAAAAAAAAGTTAGAGGTTGCCTAAAATGTAATGCTTTATGTCACCACTTCCTTTCTCTCGTTAATATGAGAACCTGAACAAAGCCCAAGTGCAGCACGAAGCTATGAGTTTCATATAGTACCTCTATTATAGGTTTTTGTGATAGTTCAGCCCAAAGAGACTAAGTCACCTTCAGAAGCTACAGATTTGTTACAACAGGTGAGAGCAAGGAAAAAAGCCTTTTGGAAACCAATAGCTTTCTTCAGAGAAAAATGCCAGAGACTAAAGAGAGGGGAAGAAGAAGAAGAAGAAACAGAAATCCTTGAAACATTGTAAAAACTATTCTTTTGATATAAAGCTTTCTCAGAAGCCTGGATTGAAATACTTGCCTGGGTCTGAACCGATACTACATGAACTCAGAGGATTGCAGGGCACTGAATAAAAGACATTACAAAATCGTAGACTATTACAGATACAAAATTAAACGTCAGATGGGAGAAATTCAACATTAGTTCCTGGTTCTTTTTAGCTTCTGTTTTGAGAAGCCAAAAGGATAATGGTACATTACAGTATGCATAAACTTTAGGTACTTATACTCGTTTGGTACAAGACTGAAGTTGGTATAGCAACTTTACCTTGACGCACAGGATTTTGAACTTAAAGTTGTTTGTAGTTAAATAAAAAAAATCCCCTTAAAGTTTAGGAATACAAACTATTGAGAAAACAATGCTGAAACTAGAGGTTCTGAGTTTCTGTTTTGGATCAAATGCTTTTCACACATTCACTTTCAGATGGAAAAGTCTTCGGGTCACGCCCTGAGCACTGGAAGCTAGTCGTATCTATGGATTAAAGTTAAAAAGTAAAAGGGAAAAATAATTACAAATGGTGAAGTAGATCCAACCACCCTCCTGTGAATAAGAAGGTGCTGGTTTAGATAAAAAGTTAATTCCTGTGTAGTAAATCTAATATCTTGCTTAAAAGGGGCTCAGTTAGCTTAAATCACATTCTTTAAAAACTGTTCTCCCTTAGTTAAGTTGCCATCATCTTAGAAACCTTAGAAATAGATTTTCAAATCAGATTTTTAAGTTATTGGTATGAATGCTAAACAAGCAGTCAGCCAATTTGTTTTGATACACAAAGCTCTGTTTGGGTGCTTAGCTTTTAGGCACTCATTGGAATATAATGGCCTTGGTTCACTTATAATTTTTTGATGTACCTTTTCCTATTTGTAGGTCTCCAAAGGCCATACTTAATGACTTGGAGGAAACTTAAAAAAAATAAAATAAAAAAAAAATCTAGTTCCCCAAATACATGTGCACAATTTTGATAAGTTACAATATAGTCTATATAACTTAGAATTTGGTAATTAACACATATGGGAAAAGAAACGCTTATATCTCAGTAACCACACCTTCTGAATATGGAAACAGATGTTCCTGTATTTATCATACCCTTATTAGAGTCTGTATCTGTTTAGAAACACACACAATAAGTTGCCCCCTTAAGCATACTGAACAGGCAGGCACTCACTGTTGCAGAGATTTCAATTCAGAAGGCAAATCGCAACCTACATAAACTCCATTTGCTAGGCTGTATTCCAAAAGAGCGCTGAAACAGGGATCCTACCAAAAAAAAGTTATGTTTAAATACAGTAGTGCAGTTAGAATTCATTTGTGTATTTCAGAGAGTATTATTAACAGGTGATGCAAGCGTACAGGAGACCTAAATTTATTTGAATAAAATTATTTGTCAAAAAATAGAACCTGCAGACTGGTTAACAGAAGGTAATTAAATAGTGTTGCTGTATTTAGCTGGAATTTACATTTTCTACAGATAGATTCGTATGTGCTCCTAAAAGTATTAGAAGTTTCTGAAACACTGCATTCTGGAAAGGCACACTAACCTTATTTTTTTGATTCACTCTAAATGATGAACCTAATACACACAGGAAGGTAGTGATTCTAAATACACAGAATTCTGATTAGCTGTAGTCCTCCTCATTTCCTTACCTGGAGATGAAAGTGTTTTGGTCCATCCTCTCATCTTGGTCAACATGGATTTACAAATCACTATTTTGTGGGTAACAATCATGTTGTTTAACACGGCTGCTACTCTTGACACCTAGTCTGTATTCACAAAAAGAAAAGGAGTACTTGTGGCACCTTAGAGACTAACCAATTTATTTGAGCATAAGCTTTCGTGAGCTACAGCTCACTTGCATCCGATGAAGCGAGCTGTAGCTCACGAAAGCTTATGCTCAGATAAATTGGTTAGTCTCTAAGGTGCCACTAGTACTCCTTTTCTTTTTGCGAATACAGACTAACACGGCTGCTACTCTGAAACCTGTCATTATGCAAGGCACTGCATTTAGCCGTATGGAGTGGAAATCTATCAACTTCATGAAAAAACTCATACAGATACAGACAGACATCATCTTCCCTTCCAAATGCAAACAGATGGACATCATACCAAAAGGAATGCATCCGATGAAGTGAGCGAAAGCTAATGCTCAAATAAATTGGTTAGTCTCTAAGGTGCCACAAGTATTCCTTTTCTTCATGTTGTTTAGGTTGATTTGGATGCATTGTTAATAGCTTGTTAGATTCCCTTTAGGCTTAGTATTCCCAAAATAATCCAAGGACTCTTAGGGCTTGTCTATACAGTGCCTAAATCCACACCAGCTGGGGTGAGAATTGTAATACGCACCAGCTTGTGTCATGCACTAACTGACCTGTGTAAACTCTGCTGGTGTGCACTAAAAGTTCTATGCATGTTAATGCAGTTCTGTTCAAAAATGGGACTGGTGTGAACTAAGACACACTATAGATAAGCTCTAAGAGCACTCGGATTCTTTTGGGAAGATTAGGCAAAAAGAGAATCTCTCTAACAAGATTAACAATGCATCCAAATTAACCTAAACATCATGATTGTTACCTACAAATATACTGATTTCTAAATTATAAATTCATATTGACCGAGATGAGAGGAGGGACTAAAACACTTTCATTTCCAGGTAAGGCTGTGGATGGTAACTTAAAGAATGATGCTTCACACTGATTTTCTCCATCTAAACACACCTAGAGTTTCCCTATATGGTAGGAAAGATTGTCAACAGGATGGCTTAGACTAAGGAAAATTCTGACTGTCCTACTTCTACGTATTTGCTTACTCTTAAGTCCTTTAGAATATTTAGCTCTTTTTGTCCATGTCTTCTGCATCTCTAAAGACATGTAAGTGATATCTAAAAGTATTTTGACATTGTGGATGACAATGCTCATTGTATTTCTTAGGACATGGAAGTCAATAGCTGTAGTACTAACATATAAAGAGTCCCAGCGCAACTGAAACCACAAGCTGAAAAGTCAAAAATATTGCATATAAATTCCTCTCTCTAACTGGCCCTTTAGTCACAGATAGGAACACAAATTTAAATAAAGAAGATGGCTGTGCACTGAAAAAACTAAATACAGGAAACTAGAAACAGTATGCCAAGGTTCCATCTTGGTGGCATCTCTGGTTTCTAGGTGAAATTTACTCAGTTTACAAGTAAAAACTCCTTCCTCCCCCAAGCAGGGCCGGCTCTAGGCACCAGCAAAACAAGCAGGTGCTTGGGGCAGCACATTTCTAGGGGTGGCATTCTGGCGCCAGCCATGCCGCCCGTAGAAATGTGCCCCCGCTGAGCGTACCACTGCCACTCTGCTTCTCCCCCCTCCCTCCCAGGCTTGCCGCGCTGCGCCCCCCCAGCTCACCTCCGCTCCGCCTGCTCCCCTGAACGCGCTGCCTCTCCCTCGCCTGAGAGGGACGGGGAGAAGCGGAGCGACGGCGTGTTCCGGGGAGCAGGCGGAGCGGAGGTGAGCTAGGGCCGGGGGTTGTATTGGAGGGGGTTGGGGGGGAAGAGCCGCAGGAAGTAATGCGGGGGGGAATGCGGCACGCCCGGGGGAGAAGGCGGGGCTGGAGATTTGGGGAAGGGACGGAGTTGGGGCGGAGCCAGGGGGGCATGAAAAAAAAAAAGCGGGGGCGGCCAAAAATTTTTTTTGCTTGGGGTATAGCAAAAATCCTAGAGCCGGCCCTGACCCCAACTGCCCATCCTCCAAACTCCCTCTGGGATCTGAAAGTCAGGCCAGACTCTTTCACACTTGTGCATCACCACCATCAGTAGGAGATTATACATGCCAAATTCTGACTTTATTTTACAATTGTGCAACCCTACTGAAAGCAACATCCAATGGAACTTCTGCACGTGAGAGCAGAATTTGGCTCCACACTTAAAACAATAAATATGCTAAAAGAGAATCCAGCTCACAAACCTAGCACTGCAGAATAATGCAGCTAACATGAGTAAAAAAATTACTACTTTTAGTGACATTTCACTAAAGTCAAGAGATAAGGTGCCAGCTATGCATAGGGACAGGTATGTGTTAGGTTAGAAGGTGCCATTTTTATCACTTTTCAAACCAGAACTACACTAAAAGAAAGCAGTGCTCAACACTGTTTTGAAAAAGTTTCATATAAAGGAGAACAAAGAGTCATTGTTCTTCACACCAAGTAAATAAAAACTCAAAAAAAAAAAAAACAGTTCATAGCCCCAAAATACCATGCAAATACTGCACACACACTTCTGTTTTTTTTTTAAACAGCGAAAAAACAAAAATACCACCTTACTTTTACAAGAACATGAGGATTTCCCACCATAATAAGCAAAGCCTTCGGTCTGGTAATTGCCACATTAAATCGTTTTGCATTAGAGAGGAATCCCAAGTAATATCTATCATCATCAAATGAACCCTCATTCGATCGTACCTAAAACGAATGGACAAACAAAGCAGCAGTCAATAAGTGAGACGGAAACTCATCAAAATATACTGCAGTCAAAAATTGTTTTCTTTCCTACTGTAGTTAGGATGGATCAGAGAAAACATATAATAAGTACAACTTCACCCCGTCAACTATGTTGCCACTCTAGATATCCCCTACACAAGGCAAGTTCTCCAGATGAGACTGCTCAAGGAGAATGGTGTGTAAAGTGGCCCCAGTGAAGCAGCAATCAGGGGTGCCAATCCTAATTCAGAATGAGAAATTAGTAGTACATATCTTAATGAAGAACGCCATCTTAGAACATTATTTAATTTTATTGGTGAAGGTAAGTAATGCTCTGGAGAAGTTCTAATTGATCGACCCACAGACTAAGCTACTGTATTTGTACATGGAATAGTATTGCATGCTTCCTTACAATGCCCAGACATGCTTCAAACCTAACATGGAGGGACCACCTTCTTCAGACAACTGGTACTCTGGGACCACAACTTATCACGCTTCATGTTGTTTCCTTGTTCTCTCCCAGTATGTTATATCCACCTATTGTCTCCTATTTAGATTAGGAACACTTCAGGGCAGAGACTTTCTTCACCTGTGTGTGTGCACACGCATGCACCCAAGCTCAATGAGACCTTATGGTTAGGTTCCTAGCATGGAACTCAAGAGCTGGGTTCAAATACCTGCTCTACCAGACTTTCTGTGGGCAAGTCACTCATCTCTGTACCTCAGTATCCTCACAGGTGTGTTGTGAGGATAAATATGTTAAAGACTGTGAGGCACTCATACTATGGTAATGGAGCTAAGATCGAGATAAAGTACTATCACAATACAAGTAATATGGCCTGGAAGCATTAGATTTTTATCAGTAAATGTTGATAAACGTCGATTTCACCATACAGAAACCAGTGAAAACATATTTCCATCAATAATTGACAGTCACAGCTTGGTAAAGAAAGAAAAAATGATGCTTGAGAAATCAGAGTTTGATTTAAGGCTATATACTTTGCATATTTTGACATACGATACTGAAATTTGTGTTTTAATGGTTACGAGGCTTTAACTTTCTGAATCGCAAAATCTACTGTCATTAAATAATTATCGTCTGACCCCCCTCATAATTTTCTGCAACTCTGAAATTTTAAATTGATAAAAATTTAAAAAATGCTTAAAAATAAACAGATTATTCATCAAAACTATAAAAAAAAAATCAAATTCTGCCAAGCCTACAAATTTACAAGGTGATAAGATAGTTCAGTCTCCATGCATGTTTGGTGTTGGTGCTTTTGGATAGACTACCAGCAAAGGTATCGATTGAGGCAGTGACTCTGGTCATGTGCACTCCTCTCATTAGGAAGTGAGCTGAATGTTAACTTTCATATAAATCAAATAGCTGTAGACAGGTTCATTATCACAGTGATTAAAAGTTTTCTCCTCTATAGTTACTAGCTTAAATTTACACAATTTTCAATTCCCCAATTTATGTTTAAATGTACTCGAAGTTTGAAGTAAAAAAGTCATACCCTTGTGTAAAATAAACGAGACAATTGTTACAATATAAACGTAAATATTTACCAACTACTACAAAATGATATCTGACATACTGCAGTATTTGCCTGTACTTAGAAAATGAAGTAGTATCTTAGGTGCTGTGATACATAAGTGGTAGATAAAAATACGTTGCCTTTTAAAATGGTGATTACTGTTGTATAAAAAACATTGCACTTTTACATACTGTCGATATGATGATCACCAAGTACTCCTGCCCTTGAAACTCCTCTACAGAACCAACTTTAATATCCATCAAATCAACATTTCGCAGAAGAAACCTAATTTTTTCTACCTATAAAACAAAAATATTTGAAGGAATTTGTTTTTAGATTAAATAACTAGTATCTTTCATACAAAGTGTATCAAAAATAGAACCTAATGTAAAAATTTTTATACCTCTCAAAGTGTTTGCATCTGGATTGAGAGCAAAATGTTCTAACTGGAATGATTAACAAGAGATTTTAGATTAAGTACAAAGTTCACATGGGAAAGTGTCATACCTGTTGCCAAACTACGGGTATGTCTACACTACGAAATTAGGTCGAATTTATAGAAGTCGGTTTTTTAGAAATTGTTTTTATATATTCGAGTGTGTGTGTCCCCACAGAAAATGCTCTAAGTGCATTAAGTGCATTAACTCGGCAGAGTGCTTCCACAGTACCGAGGCAAGCATCGACTTCCGGAGTGTTGCAAAGTAGGTAGCTATCCCACTGTTCCCGCAGTCTCTGGAAATGAGATTCAAAAGTTCGTGGTTCTTTTCCTGTCTACCTGGCCAGTGCATCTGAGTTGAGAGTGCTGTCCAGAGCGGTCACAATGGAGCACTCTGGGATAGCTCCCGGAGGCCAATACCATCGAATTGTGTCCACAGTACCCCAAATTCGACCCGGCAAGGCCGATTTAAGCGCTAATCCACTTGTCAGGGGTGGAGTAAGGAAATCGATTTTAAGAGCCCTTTAAGTCGAAAAAAAGGGCTTCATAGTGTGGACGGGTGCAGGTGTACATCGATTTAACGCTACTAAATTCGACCTAAAGTCCTAGTGTAGACCAGGGCTAACAGGTAAAGTACCCAATAACACAGTTTAGGTACGATTAGTTGTCTATGGACAAAATTAATCTCAACATTTTAACCTGCAACTGATATTTTTTCAGTTTCAAATTAGTTCACACTTCTTGGCTTTTTCCTCACATTAATACAGTTTCTAAGAAATTTTGTAATGTTGAAATTCTTATGGTGTATTTAGCTACTATCCAGTCTCTCCACAATTTTCTCAACTGCTTCTGAAAGTAGGCAGAAGACCAACTGTGATAGATCTGGGGACATTAATGTGGGGGAGAGAAGCAGAATGTGTCCTTTTTCATTACTGCTAGCTTTTTATCTGATAGTTTAATAGCATATTAAATATGATTGACAG
Organism: Natator depressus; assembly: GCF_965152275.1. Taxonomy (NCBI): domain Eukaryota; kingdom Metazoa; phylum Chordata; order Testudines; family Cheloniidae; genus Natator; species Natator depressus. The sequence goes on from NC_134234.1 coordinate 310,192,578, forward strand.
TACAATACATAATGCAGCTAGGAAAGTAGTCCAAAGTTAGCAATAGTTTCTTGCAATAAACAGCACTAGCAGTGAATCAAAAATATGAGTTTAAATACAGAAACTTATCATTTATAAGCATCAGAATCAGACCTGTTTACGATATGGTGTAATCACTCCAATATCAGTCACCGACACTGCATTGTTAACATGTTTTGCAAGAAGGCAACAATAACGCATTACTTGAACTGCTTCTGTAGGATTAAACCAAGAGGGGTTGTGTCCTTCACGTGTTTCAGTGCCCTGCATTAGGAGAGAAGAAAATAAAGATCAGACATTGAGAGTTGTTGCAAATTTAGTGATAACTACCTGCTGATTATCTTCTTAATACTTAGGAGTTGGTTTGGAAAGAAGTCAAATTATACAGTGATGTCGGCTAATTTGATTAAATGTATCTACCTAGTCTAGAATTAGACTGAGGAAAAACAAACAGGTCCTTCTCCAATTACTGCACTTCCAAGCATATGAAATTTATGTTACTAAAGAAGAAGAGTCTCCCACCTATCAAATCTCCCTTAATTCCCCACCCCCATTTTAGTAAGAATATTTTACATACCTTTATGCCATGAAAAATTAGTGGAAACCCCTTCCTCGGTAATTTTTCCCAACCTAACAAAGAAGTTACTACTGAAGTGTCTGCACAAACTTCCAGCTCTTTATGATAAAACAGTTTAGATGGCAACGCAAGCAATGAAGAATGTGATCTGTAATTCTTCAAAAGTTTTGTAACCTGCAAGGAAGAAAACTCAAAATCCATGAAATGAAACTGCACACATACCACATCCTGCAATTCTTGCCTCCTTCTCCCAGCACAGAAAAGATTATTGTCTGCTCTTTTCTCTAACCCCTTCACCTGCCCCAGTGACCCCATCCCATCACCTGATCTCCTCCACACCTACTCTCATCCCCTCACTCTTTTCCTTAATCCCTCTCCCTCACATCTAACTCTTTTCCCCAACAATACAACCATACTTAAGTCTCTTCCATCTTAAAAAGACAAACCAAACAAAAAACCTCTTAACCCCATTTGCCTCTCCAACTACCCATCTCCCTTTTGTCTCTAAAGTTCACTGAATGTGCTATCTACAGTAACTGTCTGGAGTTCCTCTACTTCAGCTGTATCCTAGACCCTGTTCCAGTCCAGCTTATGCCTCTTGCACACCACTGAAACCACTCCTCCTAAAATCTCTAATGGCCTCTTCATAGCTAAAGCTCAGAACCAATACTACATCTTCATGCCCTTTGGTCCATCAGCCCCATTTGACATTATCTACCACACTCCTCTTCCTGAAATAGTCTTCCCTTGTCTTCCGTGACTGTCTTCTCTTGGTCCTCCTCCTACCTCCAATTGTTCCTTCCGCATGTTCAAGAATCCTCTTTCTCCCTCCAACTTTCTCTGTAGGTTCCACAAGGCTCTGTCCTTGGTCCCCTTTTCTTCTTCTACAACTTATCTGAGTAATCTCATCCACAGACAAATTCAGCTACCATTTCTAAGACAACTCACCGATTTGTGTGTCTACTCCAGACCTGTCTTCTTCTATCCATATTAAAACATCAACCTCTCTCTGTGACAGCTCCTTGTGGATGTGTAGCTGCCAGCCCAAGTTGAATATGGCTAAAAACAGCTTCTAATAATCCATCCCAAGCCCTCACCACTACCTCCTCTCTCAATTACTGTAGACAACTTCACCATCCTCTCACTCACACCAATAACCTGTGTATGATTTTTTACTCTGCCTTTCTCTAGGTCCTCACAGGTCGTATCTATATCTTATCTAAGATAAGGACTTGCCTATTCATCTACACAGCCAAAACTCTTGTCCAAACTCTCGTCACCTTAAATCTTGATTACTGCATTAAGGTTCTTTTCCATTAAGAATGCTGCTGCTAAGATCATTTTCCTAGACCATCGCTTTCTTTTGCACCCCTCCACTGGCTTCCCCTTCTCTACTGTATCAAAAATAAGTTTCTTGTCTTCACTTTCAAGGACCTTCACAGTCAAACCCCATCCTACCTATCATCTCTTATTCCCGATCAAGCTGATGCTCCTCCCCAATTGGTCCATGATGCCAGCTTCCATCACTCACTTGTTAAATTTTCAAACAACCACCTTCATGCTTTCTCATGTTCTATCCCTCGGGCTTGGGGGGCTCCTCTCCGGTAAATATCTGCACAAACTACCCCATCATCAACCTTTAAATCCCTCCTCAAAATGCTCCTTTGCTGCGATGCCTATAGAAAACTTGACTATGGTTAGGCTGCTGATGTGCAGAGATCACTGCCTATCACACCAACTCCTTGTACTCCCCTATCTATCGACATCTATCTGTTGTCTCATCTTATTCTTAGATTATAAGCTTATGAGGGCAGGGATCGGTTTGGTTTGTACTCCACTTTGATAAATGGGGTCCTGGTCTATGACTAAGGCTCCTAGGCACTACAGTAACAAACAACACTATTTCATCTCCATAGCACAGCAACAATTCTTGACTGCTCTAGTGCAGGCTCTACAAACTCATGGATCTCTCGTGCTTAAAGAAGAATATAGCTGATTTTTTTGTAATAAAAGTTCTATGACAAGATTTATTGTAGCTTTTTAAAAAAAATAATAAAAACTGGTTTCATTAAATATATCCTTCTTCCCAAATGGTAAAATGTAACTCCCAATAGACTCCATAATATTTAGACTCAGCCAAAATAGACCTTAATGAAAGGGAACCAGTTATGGGACTTTTAACCTTGCTATTGAAGCGTGAAAAGGGGACAAGCTCATTTTACGTGCATACAATTATACAGCCAAAAGCCTAGAAAAAATGGTAAACACAGTCTTCTTGCCCTTCCCTCTCGTCTCTGTGGCCATTATTATCTGCTGTGACCCTGTCTGATCTCAGGATAAGTAAGGGTGGGCTAGTTCAACCTCTTGGATGGGATAACCCCTGCAGGAAGTGGTACTGGTGATTTATTAAATATTTTTCTTTCAAGTGAATCAGTACAACCAATGCTTCAGAATGACTTTAGTGGACACTGTGCTACTTTGGGCAAAATGTACCACAGGCTCAGATCACGTGTGTTACTTAAATATTCTTTGCCCTTTTTGAGAAGAAAGCTTGCACGTCTGAGTGAATTCCAATTACAGTAATCATAATCAGTTTAAGTTCTCCTGCTGTTTCCATTGAACACACTATTAGAGTTTCTTTTTGTTTCAGCTCTGTGGTGAATGAAGTAATTTTACAGCTTTGTTATACAGTAGACAATATTTACATTCACTTCTTTCCAGCAATTCTATAAAAGCTTATTTTCTGCTGCTGCAATATTATCTTTCCACCTTTTATGTGGAAAGATTCACAGGTTTATACCTTCTATGTTAAACGGTGGCCTAAAATTGGGAGGTGGGGCAATAGTGCCTGTGCGGCATCTTTATGGATAGATGAATGTCTGAACATTTTTCCTATGTTTGTTTACATTAATATTAAATACGGGGGAGGATTTCCGAGTTGCTTTTTCTACTAAAAAAGCAAGTCCTGTTTACCTTTGGAGTTTTATGGAGGACTGAGGAATTACTGGAGTTATGAAATCACAAGAGACTGAAGGCCTGTCTACATGAATACTTAGTTTGCAGCAAGATAGGATGTAGATCTGCCCTGCAGTAGCCTAATGCACAGTAAGTGTCCATGTGGACCCTGCTGCCATGCACTAACAGTTTGCTAGTGCAGCGGTTCTCAACCCTCTTTCATTGAGCCCCCCTCAACATGCTATAAAACTCCAGGGCCCAGGGAGGCTTGGAGCTTCAGCCGCAGGGTGGTGGTAGTGTGGTGCGTGTGTTTTTCTGGGATTCTGGCCTGTGGGGCACAGGGCTCCAGCTGCTGGACAGTGCACTTGGGCATAGGCATAGTTTGACTTCTATTTTAGGGAGCAGGGCCAGATGGGGCTCGGGCCAGCTCCACACGCAGGGTCCAGGAAGGGAGCACCACCCTCCACTTCCGACTCACCTCAGCAAGCCACCCAGCCTGTCTGTGTTGGGGGGGGGAGGGGAACAGGGAGGGGGGGAAGCAACTAAAAATCATAACTCAAAGGGCATGCTCAGCTCAAAAAGTCTGAAAAGCACTCGCGGTGCAGGGAGACAGGTAGCTAGGGGCTGTGTGCAGGCAGGGGGACAGCAAGGGGCTGTGTGCTGGGAGGGCTCCCCAGGTCCCCCCCGTGGTTGCTGCTCCCAAAGGGCTCTGCTGGCCCTGGAGCAAGGTACCCCCATCCAGGCTGCTCTTACTGGCTACGTGGGCAGTCAAAGGGGGATGGGAGCTGAGGAGCAGCTGTAGACCTGGACACCAGGAGGAGGAGGAGCACCATGGCTGCCTGCTCCATGACACTAGTCAGAGGAGCAGCCATCCTGTACTGCCCAGCTCTGGCTTCCCATTTTTGACCTGGGCAGGGGGCTGAGGTCTCGGGGAGGGGGGAGAAAGAGGAGGTGGAGGGAGCGTTTGGAGCTTCCCCTGGGACTGCCCCACTCTGGTTAAGGCACTACAGTTGGGGCGGGGGGGGGGCGGGGGAGAGACTCTCCTACTCTGCCCATCGGCTCGGGGTTTGTGCCCCACAGGGTGCCGCGGCTCAGGGCTCACAGATCCTCTGAAACCAACTTGTGGCCCCCAAGGGGGCCATGGACACCTGGTTGAGAACCACGTCCCTAGTGCACTTTAATCTACTCCCAGGAGTAGATGAAAGTGCACTAGCGGAAAAAATGGTTACTTACCTGTTCTGTAACTGTTGTTCTTTGAGATGCAGTTGTACACATGTATTCCACTCAATTATATGCGCAACCAGGACGCTGGAGCCAGAGAGTTTTCTGCAGCAGAACCCATCGAGGCAGTGCTCATACCCTGCACATCCTCAGACCCTCTCCCCCAAGACTATGTAAGAATAGCACCACTCAGACCACCTTCAGATCCTTTGTATCTGAACCTGGAGAAACAGGACTCCGATGCAGAGTGGAGAGAGGTTGGGTCGTGGAAGACGTGTGCAACCACATCTTGAAAACAGTTATAATAAAGGTAAGTAACAGTTTTGTCTTTGAGTGGTTGCACATGTGTACTCCACTCAGGTGAGTGACAAGCAGTACCATTAGGAGGCAGGAATCAGAGTCTATTTAAATAGCGACTATAACACTGCTTTTCCAAAGTTTGTATCAGATCTTGCAACTGCAGTGATGGTGTAATGATGACTGAAGGTATGCACAGAGGACCAAGTAGCTGCCCTACAAACATCCAGTATGGGTATGCCCTTTAGAAAAGCTAGAGATAGCCTGAGATCTCATTAATGGGCTGACAGTCTCTGTGAAGGAGGGGTATTCACTATCTCATAAGCTGTCATGATACAGGAAGTAATCTGTCAGGAAAATGTTTGTGCTGAAACTGCTTGCTGCCTTACTCTGTCAGCACACAAAACAAAGAGCTGAGGAGACAGCCTAAAAGGCTCAGTCCTCTCCAGATAGAAGGCTAATACTGGCTTTACATATAAAGTATGCAGATGAGCCTCATCCCTATTTGAGAGCAGCTTCAAGAAAAAACACAGGTAAATATATTAAAAATTTTGGATGTGCTCTCAAAGCTACTTGGATCTTTGATAAACAGCATATATAGAGGTCCTGCTATGAGACCCTGATGCTCACCCACTCTTCTGGCTGACATAATAGGAATGAGGCAGGATGTCTTCTGATATCAAAAGACAAAAGAACAGGTGGCCATAGGCTCAAATGGAGGCCCATTAAAGAAGCTATAGTCTGGGGGCCCAAATGGAAAATCCTGCCTAAATCTGAAATTTGTAGCATCCATCTGCAGAAATGGTTAACACATTTTTTATGAAGGGATTAATCCCCTGGAGTTATTTGCTTGTGTGCGTGTTGGATTATGTAGTGGTAATTGAGAATTATGGGTGCTTTTGTAAATCATCTCAAATTGCCTTCACGCATTTCTTGAAAAAGTCCAAGTAATGACTCTTCTTTAATGCGTGTGTAATTATACATTGATTTCATCCCATAGTGATTTCATTATAGCAAATTTACTTTAAATATGTTCTCTACTTGTTGTTTTGTCTATATGTGTAATTTATGATTCGCTTACACAATGTAATGTGATTATTTCATCTGCTATTCCAACAGTAACATCTATTGGGTACTGTCCAGTGCTGCCAGCATCAGCTATTGAATGGGATACAGTTTTCACTGTAATGAAGAATGTCAACAAGATGTCTAGGACACTTGGCCAAGATGACGGTGTTTTGACATTTGATGAGGCTATATATTGTAAGGCTAAAGTGATTCAGGAGGTGCCCAGAGGAATTTCAGAAAAAACAATCTTGAGAATGGGTGGTTTCTACATAGCACAGACATTTCTGGCTATAGCTGGAAAGAAGTATGAAGAGTGCTCTGGAAGACATCCTCATAGAATTTCAGTTGCATGGTAGCAACACAGCAAGCAGTCTACTTAAAGGCAGTCATACAACTGTGGAATGTAGGCCCACAAGCTTACAATGGAGGCTCTGTCCAGATTGCGGTGGCAGGCATTTTGTAAATGGATACAAGACAATGAGATTGACTGTGATGTAGACCTTACCAACAGCAAGCTCCAAGAATGTCAAATTCCGGTATCGAAAATGGTGCAACAAGTCTCAAAGCAGACACTTGCCCAGCTCAGTGATGCCCTCAAGAATGTACTGGATGTAGTACACAGATTCTGCAATTTTGGAACAGCAACTTCCCAAACCTTTGCATTCTGAGATGATTACATCAAAATGGTTAACATCTCAATGTGTTTCATTAGAGCAGAAAGTGAAAACAACTGGCACATACATCTTGCAGTGCTTTTAGAGATACTACTACTTTTCGCTTTTGACTGTACCAGCTATGCCTGCTGGGTATCTGTGTACATCAGTGATATGAAGTTTCTGCCAGATTATGCCGCCCAAAGTTCATGATCAATCTGTGCAAGGAACTCATGCAGTGGCTCAGTCTACAAATAAATTCAGCAAAGTCTGGATAGACATGGCACTTGAACAAACAGTAAACTGTGATAATAAAGAAAAAAGGGGATATAGTGGGTTTCACTTTGAAACCAGGATCTTAGATGGTTCATCACTGCTCATGAGTGCTTAGCTATTACAACTTCCACAAAGATAACATGTGTTATATAGTAGACTCAGATGTGTCACAAGGAGGCTGCACCACATTGCATGCAATGTGATGAAGGAGATGTAAATAAGGGAGTTTGCACCATCACTGAATCCATGACAAACCCATTTGATTTGAATGTGAATTGAGAACATTCACCAACATTGCAAGTGGCATTGTTTGTACCCGCAAAGGTTGCTACCAAGCTTGTTACTACAAATGATATAGGAATCAAAGGAATGAAACAGTATGTGGAAGAGATTAAATTCAAATACCACTGGTTTCTTTGAACCACTGCCTAAGCTCAACATCAAAACATTTGCATCTCTAAGCAGGAAGTTCAACCTGAAAGTTAGTAGTGATAAGACAGCGACTATCAATGCAGACAGTTGTTTAGCTGTCTTGTAGTTACTACACAAACAAGAGATACATGAGCATTCCACAGTTCAGTATGTTCTAGCACATTTGGATGGTACCCTGAACAAAACTGCAAAGAGTAAGCTATTGCCTGAATTAGAAAGAGTGAGAGTCCGTATCAACTGCCAGCGTTCAACATGCCCACAACTTGGATAGCAGATGGCAAGGCTGTTATTCAAATGGTCAGGCCAGGAGGTGCAACTAGCTTTGCAGAACTTGCTGACTTGGGTTTCAGAATAGTACACCACTCTCTACAATGTTATGAGAGCTGCAAAAGAACATATATTGTCTTTACTTATATCATGTCAAAGATTCAATTGAAAGTTTCTGGGCATGCACAGAGGCATCATCACAAAGCAATGAAGTCAAAATCCATGGTCCCAATGGAGAAAATTCATTGGAAACCCCAAGAATAAAGCACATCTGGTAAAATTTTTCTCAGAATCATGATGTGATATGTCAGAAACTGTACTTAGTTTAGATCAGAAAATGAGTATTGCTGGTATATTAAAAGGATGGCCTCATTGCTCACATGGTCACTTCAGATGGAGTTGTAGACTATGACAATCTATTCTCATTGGATGAATAAGTAGATATTTGGCTTCTATTTCATGTTGCACATGCTTCACAAGAATACCCTTCTGTAGTGGTGTGTTATTCAGACGCTGACATTGCAGTTCTCTGTGTACATTTTATTCACAAGTTGGAAACAAATTCAGAGCTTTGGTTTCATACTGGTGTGAAAAAGACAACACGTTTACACCAGCCCACACCATAGCAGCTGAACTTGGCCAACAACAATACAGAACGTTGCCAGTAGTACGCATGCTGACTGGGTGTGATTCAATCTGCTGCTTGGCAAGGGTTGGCAAACTAAAGCCATGGAAGCTTGTCAGAAGAATCCACACAAATTTAAAAGCCTTGCCAATTTTGGCATTACGGTGGTTACTCCTGCACAGCTGGCATCAGCAGAGCTTCCGATAGCTCTTCTCTATAACCCAACAGCTAACTCTGTGGGTGCAAATAAAATTGCAATATAAGCTTTTCTGTCACAAACAGGCCCAGAAGGCAGCCTTCCCCCCAGTTTACAATAATCTTCTGCAACATACCAAGCACATAAATTAGCCTTACTGGGAACCATACCAAGGAGGCTCAGCCTGACATCCCTTCCCCAATTAGAAATGGCTGGCATCACAACAATGATGGACACATTTCTCCAACAATTGACTAATGACAGACATCGGTCCCTGATGCAGTCCAGGAGCTCATTACATGTGGGTGGGTGGGGGGAGGGGAGCCAAGTGTGAGCACAACTACTGTTACTCAAGACACAGTATGACAAGCATACAGACTTGACAGAATCCTGATGGTGAGGTTGCTGCCTTGGATTTGAGGGGTGTGTGTACCCCAGAATGTGATCAAACTCATTGCAACCATATTATGCGCGTTCACACACCATGAATTAATAAAATAGACCACCACATAATAAAGGGTTAATTTGAAAGCAGGCTTTTAGAGGCAAGGTCAAAACTAGCTGGCAGTTTCTGCTAAACATAATGGGAGGAGGGGAAAGAAAAGTCAACAACTGAGAAAGAAAGAAATTAAGTGGATGGAAAACCTTGAATTTGGGTGACTGATACAGAAGTATTATTATGATTAAGATTGTTAGGAATGTGTGTTGATAAGTAGTTTACTGAAAGTTAGGAAAGGTAATGATTTTAATAGGGGTCACTAAGATGTATAAAGAAAAGGAGTACTTGTGGCCCCTTAAGAGACTAAACAAATTTATTTGAGCATAAACTTTCGTGAGCTACAGCTCACTTCATCGGATGCATTCAGTGGAAAATAAATTCCACTGAATGCATCGATGAAGTGAGCTGTAGCTCACGAAAGCTTATGCTCAAATAAATTGGTTAGTCTCTAAGGTGCCACAAGTACTCCTTTTCTTTTTGCGAATACAGACTAACACGGCTGCTACTCTTTAAGATGTATAAGTTAGTTATAAAAGATGAGCTAAGACAGTGTATTCTGGAGCAGTCCTCTGAAGCCACCTTGAGAGATGTTTTTCCTGATAGCTTTTCTCCCTGGCAGGTGAACAACTGGCCACTGCGAACATGCTGTTAATTACTCAATACTGTTCCAATCTAATAAACTCCAGTTTTAGATAGAGCACACTTACTTGCATTAATCTTTCATCATATGGAATTGCTGTGTTCCCACAGATTTATTCCTGACACTGCCTGGAGTGAAACAGTGAAGTTACCCCTGCTGTTGTAGGTGGACTGGACTTAGTACTCTAGGTGGAGTCGCCAGAGCCAACAGTGGCTCTAGGGAGGACGAGTGGCCCAGCACGGGTCTCATTGCATTAGTCACTCCCCACTTGTCCCTCTTTGGAACTGGAGAGCGCCCTCTCTTGGTGCGCTGTTTCTAATGCTTCTTCCTCTGCACCAAGGATGGAGAATGGTGCTGGTGGAGTCCTTTGCAGGGAAGCTGAAGTGCTCAGTGCTGATTTGGATCAGCTTGGCACCTAGGCCAGTCTGAGGGCTGCCTCCATACAAATGTGTCTATCTTTCTGAATATGTGGGCTGAAGCTCCTGAAGATCTGGCACTTCTCCTTAATGTGAGTTTTCCTGAGGCACTTTAGACTGCTAGAATGCGGGTCACTCACTGGCATGGGCTTGCAGCAGGAGGCACATGGCTTGAAGCTCGGGGACTGGGACACGACCAGGCCCTGGGATGAAAATCCGTCAACAACAAGGACCACTATTCACCCTATATACACTAAACACTTACTAAGAACTATATAAACTAACTGCAAAAACTATACAATATATTATAAAGTCCAAGGGAAAGAAGTCTTGCAAGAGCAAGAGGGATCATTCCAAGTAACCGTCACAGGTGGTAAGGGTGCGGAGTTAGCGGCACCCCTTATACTGACGCATCTGCATGTGACTCCAGGGGCCACTAGAGCCAGTCCTACGGATACTCCTAAGGGAAAAATCTCCGGCAACTGCGCACGTGGCACACACACCCCCCGAGCACGGAATGGATACGAGCAAGAACTCAAAGAAGAAAATGTGCATCTAGTAGACTGCTCTCTACTATTAAGCAATATTTCCTGAACTGCCACTGAGCAGTCTCTCTCTGTTTGATCTAACTACTCAACAGTCACACCATGAGGTACAGACTGTTTGGATCTGGGTGCAACGTAGGTCTAGGATGCTGGTACAGTAGGCCTGGAAGAATAGACAGAGATGACATGGAGTTTGAATCGAGAAACTGTGAAGATCAGAGATCCAGCACTGTCTTCACCAAGATAGCATTATGAGAATTATCCTGGCCTGGTCTTGTTTTACTTGGACAATAACCTGTGGGATAAGCAGAATGGGGGTAATGCATACATGAAGCTCAGTCCCCATGTTGAGAGAAAGGTTTGGGTTAGCAAACCTGTACTCTGGCTCACTCAGAATGGAACAGAACCGATGGCACTTCTTGTCTTTTGTTGTGAATAGGTCAAATGCTGAAATACCCCAGACCTGAAAGTTGGTTCGGAGCACACTATTCTTCAGGGACCACTTGTGATTTTGGGAAAGTCTCCTGCTGAGGTGATTGGCCAACTGATTCTGGGAACTTGGTAAGTGTGTGGAAATGGGAGCAACCCCTTCTTTGACGCAAAAGTCCCATAGATTTATCACCTCTTGACAAAGCTGATCAGATCATGCTGTCCCAGTCTGTTTAGGTAGTACACTGTGGCTGTATATTTGGTCAGCTTCTAGATCAACAAGCTCTTTACATGAGGCAGAAAAGCACAGCAAGCCCTCTGAATCGTGCAGAATTTGCGGACACAGATGGAGCAGGAGGCAATTCTCCATATTAACTCTTAGGTTTGCAACCCTTCTAGATAAGCACCCTGCCCTATCAGGAGGGAAGCATCAGTAACAATTGAAGGGGGCAAGAAAAGGGTACGCCCTTGCATGTGTTCTTCTGACCCATCCACCACTCTGGAGGCTATAGGACTGCAGGACAAACCTGTACCAGTGTTCTAAGGGATGTCTTTTCGGTTGATACACTGAGTTCAGCCACGCTCGAAGGATGCACAGGCGAAGCAAGGCATGTTGGGTCACACAAGTACATGTGGCAATATGGCCTAAAAGCCTTAGTCATCATTAGATTGTGACGGTGGGGTCTGACTTAAGAGATAAGTACAACTAGTGAATGGTCTGACATTTCTCTAGAGAGAGAAAAGCCATCAAATTTGCAGAATGGAGTAGGGCCCTGTGACACTGGCAGACCAGGTGTCCTCTCATGCCAAGGTCCCTATGTCTCAATTGAACACTGACAAATACATAGCTGGAATCAGTCTGGCTCACTTATGTGTTAGTATTGGTAAAACAGGTATTAAGATTGTAAGCATGCATTTGGTATTCAGAGTTTATTGAATACTTGCAAGTAGCTATGTGAATTAATCTCATTTAGAACATCTGTAGCCTATATTGTAAAGGTAATATTTGAGCAGTTGTATTGTGAGTTGGGAAATCACCAGACAGGAGAGACACATTAATTAGTGTGAAGGGCTGATCTTCAACAGAAGGTATTACGCCCTTCCCCAAAGGAAAAGTCCATCGATACCAGATTGTGGGATGTTGCAACTGGAATTTCCGTATGTACTGTCAATAAGAGGACAAAAGACTTTTGTTGTTCTTCTCTCCTCCCTGTGACAATGAGTCATGCAAGCGGATTCCTCCCATCGGCTGAGTTTGCAGCTCAGACCACATGGCAGGAGCGGCTCAAAATCCCAAGAGAAGGAACTAGGTATCTCTGTGCTGTTTGGACTTGGGGGGAGCATTGGCAGCAAGGTGTATCTAGGCATAGCAAGAGATCCCCAGCTGCTTAGCCTGAGTTAGCCCTAAAGCTCAAATAGAGCTTGCTGATTACAGAAGCCTATATTGCCTTTTGAAATTGAAGAGTAATTCATGCATGTGTCTGTTTGCTTGCTTTAACCTTGTAATTTTCTTTTAATATTTCATGAATCTTTATATACTTTATTATAGAATTGGCTGTAAGTGTTGTCTTTGGTGTTAGATCTAAAGTGAGTAGTGCTTTGGGACTGTGAGTAATCTAAATAGAGTGGTGATTCTTGGTGTAAAGGCTGGGTGATGAGATAGGTCAGAGTACCCAAGGGAATTGTCTGTGATTCCATGTTAGGGTCAGTATAATACCTGAGATGTTTCCACTTGATATTGGTTTGTGAAATTTAAGTTGGAACTCTCAGCCCATTTGGGGTTTGTGCCCTGGTTCTTAACAGTCTGCCCTGAGGTTGGTACTCATGTTCTTCTACCACGGCAGGCAGTGTTACAGCCCCAATTAATTCAAATTTTCCATGTCAGGACTAATGTAGATGGTCTCCTGTTCAGCAAGAGTTCCAGACAGTCGAAGAAACGAATGATATATGGACATGGTGGAGAACCTGATGTTCAGACCTGCCTTGTCCTAACCAATCATTCAGAAGGCATGAATTCTCTTTCTCCTCAAGTAAGTCACCACCACTGCCATGCATTTGGGTATACATGCAGGGCCCACAGCAGGCTAAAAGGGAAGTATTGTGTATTGACAGTGTTGGCCCACTATTACAAGTCTTAAAAACATTCTGTGACTTGACAGTACTGCCACATGTATGTAAGCAGCCTGAAGATAAGATCAAAGGCAGCAAACCAGTTATTGTGGTCAAGGGAAAGAATGATTGACATTAGGGAACTATGTGAAATCTTACATGCCTAAAGAACTTGCTGAGATTTCAAGGTTCAGTATGTGTGTCAGACCTCCCCCTTTGCACGTGGAGAAAGTACTGAGAATAAAACCCCTTTCCCTGATGTTAAAGGAGAATTTCCTCTATGGCCCCTAGAGCTAACAGTCTGAATTTCTTGAAGGAGCACTGACTTGTGAGATGGGTCCCTGGAAAGCGATGGGATTGGTGAGAAAGCAAAGTGGACAGGAATTGGATAGAATAGCCTAGTGCATAGTACTTAGGGCCCATTTGTCCATTGTTCTAGATTTCCAAGCATGAGGAAATGGGATAATCTGTCCCCAAACAGTGTGGGGGAAATGGCAGAAAGATCACTGAGTACTGTATTGCTGTCCTTGAGAGAGAAGTCATATGGGTTCCTTCCTAGTAACTGACTGAAGATGAGCTGGCTGTGTCAAGCTGGGAATTGGTATGGTGGCTCTTTGTAATACTGATGTTAGTACTGACACCCACAGCAACATTACCAACACCTTTTGGAAGCTGGGGCACAGACCACTAATGAATGAAGAGTAGCAGGAGAGTCTTTAAATGAACGTAAAGTTTCATCAGTTTTGTCTGAAAACAAAAATAGATGATCAAATGGGGGAGGTCCTCTATAGCTTGCTGGATATCGGAAGCAATGCCCGAGTTCTGTAACCACAAGGCTCACCTCATTGTTATTGCAAAGGCTATCATTCTAGAAGAAGCTGCAGTCATTCCAGTCTGTGCTTGCTATGACATCTTGGTGACCACGCAACCTTCTTCAGGAAAGCCTTAAATTCCTCCCTTGCATCTTCTGGTAGTTTGTCAGTAAACATGGACCTTGTATCCCAGTTTACAAAGTCATATTTAGCTAACAGTACCTGCTGGTTCACTATATACATTTGTAGAGGAGGTGGAATAAATTTGTCTCCCAAGTAAATCAAGTCTCTTGGGCTCTTTTTCTTTGGGAGCTGATTTAAATCTCCCTTGACACGATCTTTCACTGGTGCACCCATAACTACTGGTGTTTGGGGCAGGATGGGGAATAAAAGCACTCAAAGACTTGTATCTTAACAAGGCATTGTTTGTACGCTTAGCTGTAGGAGCTAAGGAAGCCGATGTGGGCTGCAAGGTCTTTGCCAGCTCTAGAAGAGACTCATTAATTGGATGGGCTACCCTTCCAGGGGCAGCCATTTGTAGAATATCGAAAAGCCTGTGACTTCTCTCGAACAAGCTCAGTTTATATGCCCAAAGCTGCAATCATTCTTCTCAGCAACTCCTGAAAGTTGAATCAGAAAAGAAGAGTCCAGTGGTCATTGAGTCAATGGGCAAGGAGGAAGACAGATTAACAAGAAATGATAGATCCTCCTGTGATGGGAAAGAAACAGGAAACAGTTCCTCTCGTAGTATTGGCTGCTCAGGGGAAGCAGTGTCTCTGCATGTTTCCAACCTAGATAGCTCTGGAAGCTGCTCTGCCAGATGCTCGGCAACCTTCCCCTAGATGGAGCCACTGATAAAGATCTGGGGGGGATCACAAAGCACCCCAAGGGGGCAAAAAAGGCTACTGGGGGTCAGCAAAAAGACATGGGCAACCAGTAATTACTAGGCCCTGAGGATCTCTCTCTGATGAATGATTGGTCCCACTCCCAGAACCATTGCGGCCCTTCAGAGGCTGCCTAGACAACTTGCTAGACTCACTGCACCAAGGACAGGATGGTAAATTACCAGAATATTCCAAGACAGACTCCAAAGAGCCACCTGAGTAGTCAGTAGTTATTGGAGGTTCAAAGACTGATGGGGCCACTAGGCAACCTGACTTATCTGTGGCCCATTATAAAGAGACCAACATCGGTACCTAAGTAAGGTAGTCTATACTGCAGTGGCACCCTGAAACAGCAAAGGTATGGCATCATGAATCTGTGCCGAGAAAGACCTTGTAGTTGGTGCCACAATATCAACTGTAAATCAGTACTCAACTCTGACGATCATTCTGGTACCAGGGCTGAAGAATGTACTGGTGCTGACATGCTGTGTACCGATGCCAAAGAGGGTACAAAGATGCCGAGTCCCCGCCATATTTATTAGCTTGTACAGATACTAGTACTGCTAACAGTCTCTGCACAGAAGCTGAGAAGACAGATGGGCCTAATACAACAAAAGCAATTGCAGTGCAATAGATTCCTGCTTCACAGGAGAGTCTGGAATGGAGATGCATAACAAATCCTTTGCTGCCTCATAAGCTTGCAAAGTTGTCAGTACTGAAACAGCATCCAGAGACTTAATGGCTGTCCTGCTGATGGTACCGGAGTTGACGGCATGGTACAGATATCAATGATATCAGGGAGACATGGGTCAATGGCCCAGCTCCACCATGAGTACCTAAAGAGTTCCAGTGATGTTCTGAGTCCTTTTTGACTAGCATATTTCTTCAACTTCAAGGGATTCTTATTTGTCATGTCCTCTCTTTTCGGTAGGCCCCGGAGCAGAAGGCTGACCCTTCTTTCTCCGTGGAGAAGATTCTCCAAGTCCAGAGGTCTGTCAAGACAACCATAGCGGCAGTCTGCACAAGGGTGGCAGGGTGTTTACTCAAGGGCCTTGGGACTGAGGCAGTCCTCATCACATGCTCCATGAGGTGCTGAACAGGCACGTCTCTGGAAATATGCGTTCTTTTCTGAAGCAAACAGCAGATATTGCACCCCTCCTAATGTGTCCCTTGCCAAGGCACAAAAGGGAGTGTGTATGGTGATCACTATTTGGAATCACTGGGTGGGCACATGATTGGAATGTGCAACCACTCAAAGAAGAACTTTTAGTGAGCAGCAGTTTCTACATACACACAGTGCATAGCAGGCTACTGCGGGGTAGATTTACATCCCAGCTTGCCACGACTAAGTGTTCATTGAGACAAGCCCTGAAAGGTGGTGTGACGGGGCAAGGCCAGATGGCTATAGAAAAGTAGTGGGAGATAGATATATTGGCCCCAGACTAAATAAATCCCTGGTACCAAGGTAAGTAAATGCCAGCTCCTCTAGGTCAATTACGACACCTGGGGCCAATTAAGATCTTTCCAGAAGGCAGGGAGGATAGCTAGGTTGATTGGGAATCCTAAAGCCAATTAGCGGCTGGGTGAAACTAGTTAAAAGCTTCCAGTTAGTCAGCTGGGCGCATGTGTCAGGAACTGTAGGAGAAAGCTGCACTGTTGGAGGAATTGAGCAAAGAGCAGTACAAACCATTTCAGGCACAAGGAAGAAGGCCCTGAGGTAACGGTGAAGTAGATATTGAGGAAGTGGGGGCTGCTGTGGGGAAGTGGCCTAGGGAATTCTACATGTCCTATTTCCAAAAAGTCAGCTACCATAGCTGCTACTATTAGGGTCCCTAGGCTGGGACCCAGAGTAGAGGGTGAGCCTGGGCTCCCTCCCTCCCCTCCCAGTCTCAGTGATTAATCGAGGAGATAACAGAGACTGTGTGAGGGAGGGTTGCTTCTCCTCACCTCCCTTGCTGGCTTATGATGAAAATAGCTCAGTAGGCTATGACCCTTGCCTCTAGAGAGAGGAGAGCTACGTGGAGGGTCGCAGTGAGCCTCTGAGGCTAGCAAAATCCGCCAGGAAACGCAGGACCCACGGAGACAAGGACAGAGCTTTGTCACAGTGGATAATGGGAAAGGGAAGGGATTTTAAGTCAACGTTAAGCATTTTGTTTTTTGTCTAACATTTATTATTTCACTGTCTAAACACATAGTTGAGGGGGAAAACCATCTTTGAAGGGGTAGACATGTTAAATCTTTAATAAATAAGGTACAAGAAAACTCACAATACATACTTGAAATCTTGAAGTCTTCCAACAAAACCACAGAAGACCAAACTTGGTACTCCTTTCTTTATACATCAGAAAGTAACAACAGAAGTGAAACTCCCTCCCTCCGCCCATCCACATATTTTTTCTTCTTAGGGCAGCTCACTTAAAAAAAACAAAACAAAAACAAAAAAACAAAAAACACCCTGCAGTTTAACTTACCAATAGAGGATTGTACGATCCATAAGCACCAAAAGTATCCTCATTTCTCTGATACAGAGATTGTGACATTAGTCTTTCCAACATGGATACATTTAATCCGTAAGCCATTGCAAGTCTAGATTTAATTACTGGTCCTAATTGCATTGGATCTCCAGCGAGCACTATCTGCAGAAGTAGTAAAAACCCTCTTCTGTATTAGAATTGACACAAAGTTAGATGAATACTTTTTTTTTTTAAAAACAAAGGATTAAAAGAATCAACTACTGTTACAATACTGTAGACATTCTAACACTATTCAGTGGGTGGAGGGAAGGTGCAAAGTAATGATTAACTTGATGGCTGACTTTATTGCACAAATCTATAAGAATTTTATTCTTTTAAAGAAAAAATATGATACAATCATTTGCACCTGAAAAAAAACAAAAATCCCCCCCAAAAACAGTTACCCACCTTTTTCGTAACTGTTGTTCGAGATGAGTTGCTCATATCCATTCCATTCTAGGTGTGCATGTGCCCATGTGTGTGGTCATTAGTTTTGCCTTAGCAGTATCTGAAGGGCCAACTGTGGTGCCCCCTTGAGTTCCATGCTCAGGCGTTCGTATATGAGGCGCCACCAGCCCTACGCTCTCTCTGTTCCTTCTTGCCGACAACTCCAACAGAGGGGCAGGGGTAATGGAATGGACATGAGCAACACATCTCGAATATTTACGAAAAAGGTGGGTAACTTTTTTCTTCAAGTGCTTGCTCATGTCTATTCAATTCTAGATGACTTACAAGCAGTATCAAAGGAGATGGGCTCAGAGTTCATGGTCTTGTAGCTTATAGCACTGCTCTTGCAAAGCCAGCGTCATCTCAAGCTTGCTGGGTAAGGGCAAAATGAGACAAACGTTTGAACAGACGAGCAGGTAGCGGCCCTACACATCTCTTGGATTGCTACCTGTCTCAGGAAGGCCACTGACGATGCTTGTGTCCTAGTCGAGTGTGCCATCACGATTGCCAGCGGAGGCACTTTCACCAGATCACAGCAGTAGCGGATGCAGGCTGTGATCCAGGATGAAATTCTCTGAGCAAACACTGGGCAACCTTTCGTTCTGTCTGCCACTGCAACGGTGCTGACTTACAGAACGGCCTTGTTCTATGTAGAAGGCCAGCGCCCTCCAGACATCCAGGGTGTGTAGTCTACTCTCATCTGACACATGAGGCTTTGGAAAGAAGATGGGCAAGTACATCTCCTGGCCAGTATGAAACTGGGAAATAACTTTGGGCAGAAACGCTGCGTGCAGTCACAGCTGGATCTTATCCTTGTAGAAGACCATATAGGGAGGCTCAGAAGTAAGCACCCTGAACTCGGACACCCTGTGGGCTAACATTATCGTGACCAGGAACGAGACCTTCCAGGAGAGAGCAGGAAATCAGAGGCTCAAATGGAGACCCCATGAGCCTCAACAGCATAAGATTCAGGTCCAGGGGAGTGGGAGAATGGGGTCTCAAACATGCGGGTAGAGACACTCCAGACCTTTCAAAAACTGTGCTACCATGTCATGAATGAAGATCAACCTGCCTTGAAACAGTGGATGGAAAGTCGAGAAAGAGACCAGGTGGACCTTGACCAATGAAAGGGACAAATGTTGGAGTTTGAGGTGCAGCAGATAATCCAGGATCTCCTGCAGCAGGGCCTGCTTGACCCAAATACACCCATTCTGAGGCCCAACACGTGAATCTTTCCATTTGGCCAGGTAAGTCGCTCTTGTGGAGGGTTTCCTGCTACCCTGCAAGACCAGCTGGACACGGGTCAAGCATGCCTATTCTTCCATGCTTAGCCATGTAGTAGCCAAGCCATCAAGTGCAGTGCCACCAGGTTCAGATGCAAAAGGCTGCTGTGGTTCTGTCACAGCAGATCCGGCCAGAGAGGCAGCTGCAGTGGGGAGGCTACCAAAAGGCTCAGTAACTTGCCTAACTAGTGCTGGGCGAGGCCACGTGGGGGATATTAGGATAACCTTTGCCTTGTCTTGCCTGATCTTCACAAGGACTCTGTGAATCAGTGGCACTAGTGGGAAGGCATACATCAGCGCTCCCAACCACGGAATGAGAAAGGTGTCTGGCAGGGAGTCCCTGTCCGTTTCCCAGACTGAACAGAACACGTGTCATTTTCTGTTCTGCCTGGACACGAACAGGCCCACCTGGGAAGTCCCCCACCTCTGGAAGATTATGCTGACCACCTCCGGATGGAGCAACTACTCATGGTGAGAGGAGACAGTCCTGCTGAGGTGATCTGCCAGGACATTCCTGGTTCCAGGCAGGTATGTGGCTATCAGATGAATGGCATGACACACACAAAAATCCCAAAGGTGGAGATCTTTTTGATAAAGAGCCAAAGACATGGCAGCACCCTGCCTGTTGATGAAACACATCACAGCAGTGTTGTCTGTCAGGACCTGCACCACCTTGTCCTTCAGGTGGGGCAAGAATGCCTGGCAGGCCAGGCGAACCACTCTGAGCTCCCTGATGTTTATATGGAGGGCCAGATCATCCCACAACCAGCGACCCTGGGTGCTCAGCTCGCCTAGGTGGGCTCCCCAGCCCAGGTCTGAAGCACTGGAGACCACTGTCAGCTACGGGGATGGGGTCACAAAGGGGACTCCCTCCAACATAGATTCGGGGTCCAACTACCAACCCAGGGAAGGCCTGATGTGGTATGGTACCCTGACTACCCTGTCCAGGTCACGCCTGTCAGGAATGTAGACCAACGCCAGCCGTGCTTGCAGGCGCCAGAGATGGAGCAGAGGATGGCTGACCACGTATGTACACGCAGCCCAACAGCCACAGGCAGGTGTGAGCCGTGGTGAGCGGGTGGTTCTTTACATGGGAGATCAGGTCTGACATGGCCTGAAAACATGTTTCCGGAAGGAAGGCTCTGGCTCACATGAAGTCAAGAACCGCCCCAATGAACTCTCTTTCTTGGACTGGCCTTAAAATGGATTTTTTCTTGTTTATTAACAGGCCCAGGTTGTGGCAAGTGGAATGCACCAGATTGAGGATCCTCTGCACTTGCTCCTGAGACCTGCTCTTGATGAGCCAGTTGTTGAGATACGGAAAGACCTGGACCCCTCGGCATCTCAGCTAAGCAGCCACTGGCGCCATGTATTTTATGAACACCGTGTGGGCCGATGAGAGGCCAAAGGGTAGCACTGTGAATTAAAAATGGAGCCTACCCACTATGAAATGGAGGAAGCATCTGTGACCTGGGAAGGGATGATTGTGGCCAGGGAGACCATGTGAAACTTCAACTTTTTGAAAAGGAGTACTTGTGGCACCTTAGAGACTAACCAATTTATTTGAGCATAAGCTTTCATGAGCTACAGCTCACTTCATCGGATGCATACTGTGGAAAATACAGAAGATGTTTGTTTTTATACACACAAATCATGAAAAAATGGATGTTTATCACTACAAAAGGTTTTCTCTCCCCCTACCCCACTCTCCTGCTGGTAATAGCTTATGTAAAGTAATCACTCTCCTTACAATGTATATGATAATCAAGGTGGGCCATTTCCAGCACAAATCCAGGGTTTAACAAGAATGTCTGAGGAACAGGGGGGGGGGGGGGGGAAATAAACAAGGGGAAATAGGCTTGAATAGAGACTGGGAATGGTTGAGTCATTATAAAAAGTAACCTAAGTTAATTGTATCCAATTTGCAAATGAATTCCAAGTCAGCAGTCTCTCGCTGGAGTTTGGATTTGAAGTTTTTCTGTTGTAATATCGCAACTTTCATGTATGTAATCGCGTGATCAACCTTCAGGATAGGTTGTAGATCCTTGATAATGCGTTGGAGGGGTTTTAGTTGGGGGCTGAAGGTGACAGCTAGTGGCGTTCTGTTATTTTCTTTGTTAGGCCTGTCCTGTAGTAGGTGACTTCTGGGAACTCTTCTGGCTCTATCAAGCTGTTTCTTCACTTCAGCAGGTGGGTACTGTAGTTGTAAGAATGCTTGAGAGAGATCTTGTAGGTGTTTGTCTCTGTCTGAGGGGTTGGAGCAAATGCGGTTGTATCGTAGAGCTTGGCTGTAGACAATGGATTGTGTGGTGTGGTCTGGTCTGGATGAAAGCTGGAGGCATGTAGGTAGGAATAGCGGTCAGTAGGTTTCCGGTATAGGGTGGTGTTTATGTGACCATCATTTATTAGCACTGTAGTGTCCAGGAAGTGGATCTCTTGTGTGGACTGGACCAGGCTGAGGTTGATGGTGGGATGGAAATTGTTGAAATCATGGTGGAACTCCTCAAGAGCTTCTTTTCCATGGGTCCAGATGATGAAGATGTCATCAATATAGCGCAAGTAGAGTAGGGGCGTTAGGGGACGAGAGCTGAGGAAGCGTTGTTCTAAGTCAGCCATAAAAATGTTGGCATACTGTGGGGCCATGCGGGTACTCATAGCAGTGCCGCTGATTTGAAGGTATACATTGTTCCCAAATGTAAAATAGTTATGGGTAAGGACAAAAAGTCACAAAGTTCAGCCACCAGGTTAGCCAGGACATTATCAGGGACAGTGTTCTTGACGGCTTGTAGTCCATCTTTGTGTGGAATGTTGGTGTAGAGGGCTTCTACATCCATATTGGCTAGGATGGTGTTTTCAGGAAGATCACCGATGCATTGTAGTTTCCTCAGGAAGTCAGTGGTGTCTTGAAGGTAGCTGGGAGTGCTGGTAGCGTAGGGCCTGAGGAGGGAGTCTACATAACCAGCCAATCCTGCTGTCAGGTTGCCAATGCTTGAGATGATGGGGCGCCCAGGATTTCCAGGTTTACAGATCTTGGGTAGCAGATAGAATATCCCAGGTCGGGTTCCAGGGGTGTGTCTGTGCGGATTTGATCTTGTGCTTTTTCAGGGAGTTTCTTGAGCAAATGCTGTAGTTTCTTTTGGTAACTCTCAGTGGGATCAGAGAGTAATGGCTTGTAGAAAGTGGTGTTGGAGAGCTGCCGAGCAGCCTCTTGTTCATATTCCGACCTATTCATGATGACAACACACCTCCTTTGTCAGCCTTTTTGATTATGATGTCAGAGTTGTTTCTGAGGCTGTGGATGGCATTGTGTTCTGCACGGCTGAGGTTTGGGGCAAGTGATGCTGCTTTTCCACAATTTCAGCCCGTGCACGTCGGCGGAAGCACTCTATGTAGAAGTCCAGTCTGCTGTCTCAACCTTCAGGAGGAGTCCACCTAGAATCCTTCTTTTTGTAGTGTTGGTAGGGAGGTCTCTGTGGATTAGTATGTTGTTTAGAGGTGTGTTGGAAATATTCCTTGAGTCGGAGACGTCGAAAATAGGATTCTAGGTCACCACAGAACTGTATCATGTTCGTGGGGGTGGAGGGGCAGAAGGAGAGGCCCTGAGACAGGACAGCTGCTTCTGCTGGGCTAAGAGTATAGTTCGATAGATTAACAATATTGCTGGGTGGGTTGAGGGAACCATTGCTGTGGCCCCTTGTGGCATGTAGTAGTTTAGAAAGTTTAGTGTCCTTTTTCTTTTGTAGAGAAGCAAAGTGTGTGTTGTAAATGGCTTGTCTAGTTTTAGTAAAGTCCAGCCACGAGGAAGTTTGTGTGGAAGGTTGGTTTTTTATGACAGTATCCATTTTTGAGAGCTCATTCTTTATCTTTCCCTGTTTGCTGTAGAGGATGTTGATCAGGTGGTTCTGCAGTTTCTTTGAGAGCGTGTGGCACAAGCTGTCAGCATAGTCTGTGTGGTATGTAGATTGTAATGGATTTTTTACCTTCAGTCCTTTTGGTACGATGACCCCACACTCTCACAAATCTTGGGAGACAGGCCAGTCCTTGCCTATAGACAGCCCCCCAGCCTGAAGCGAATACTGACCAACAACCACATACCACACAACAGAACCACTAACCCAGGAACCTATCCTTGCAACAAAGCCTGTTGCCAACTGTGCCCACATATCTATTCAGGGGACACCATCACAGGGCCTAATAACATCAGCCACACTATCAGAGGCTCGTTCACCTGCACATCTACCAACGTGATATGTGCCATCATGTGCCAGCAATGCCCCTCTGCCATGTACATTGATCAAAACTGGACAGTCTCTATGTAAAAGAATAAATGGACACAAATCAGATGTCAAGAATTATAACATTCATAAACCAGTCGGAGAACACTTCAATCTCTCTGGTCACGCGATTACAGACATGAAAGTCGCGATATTACAACAGAAAAACTGCAAATCCAGACTCCAGCAAGAGACTGCTGAATTGGAATTCATTTGCAAATTGGATACAATTAACTTAGGCTTGAATAGAGACTAGGAATGGTTGAGTCATTATAAAAAGTAACCTATTTCCCCTTGTTTATTCCTTCCCTCCCCCACTGTTCCTCAGACGTTCTTGTTAAACCCTGGATTTGTGCTGGAAATGGCCCACCTTGATTATCATACACATTGTAAGGAGAGTGATTACTTTACATAAGCTGTTACCAGCAGGAGAGTGGGGTGGGGGGAGAGAAAACCTTTTGTAGTGATAATCACCCATTTTTTCCATGATTTGTGTGTATAAAAACAAACATCTTCTGTATTTTCCACAGTATGCATCCGATGAAGTGAGCTGTAGCTCACGAAAGCTTATGCTCAAATAAATTGGTTAGTCTCTAAGGTGCCACTAGTACTCCTTTTCTTTTTGCGAATACAGACTAACACGGCTGTTATTCTGAAACCTTTCAACTTTTTGAGAAACTTGTTGAGGAGGTTTAGGAGTGGGTGCAGCCTCCTCTACCCTGACCTCTGAGTGTGACTCATGCACTGAGTCTGGTGCTGTCCGTACTGCCAGCTGTTGCTCCGAGGCAGTGGCAGATGAACGATGCGAAGGGGGCATTGTCATGACTGGCATGCCCCATGCACTCCAATAAGGCTACAGCGCTGGCCACTGGCCATGCTGCCAAGGCGGCACCGTTAACATCAGCGCAGCCTTGAGAGCCCAGTCACGTTGGTGGAGTCTGGGCGAGGGGCTGAACTGCCCTTCTGTGCCAGAGGAATCCTCTTCTGGTGACCACAGTGGGCCATCGACGCCTGCGTCTGCCTGCTGACTGTTGCCGCTGGAGACTGGTGCCTGAAGTGAGAGGGTTGGTGTCGGTATCGAGAGGACCAGAGGCATGACAGGGAGTGCTCCCCACAGGGCAGGTGACTGAGATCTGCGCTGAGAGGATGACTGGCGGGAGGATGAATGGTGCTGGCAATACAGAGACTAGCGCCTCCCCTTATGCAATCCACATTGAACAGCAGGGACTGCGATTGCTGTGCTGGAGACCGAGGGTGAACCCCAGAGGATCTGAGCTGCGACTCCGAAGATCTGCAGCTTGGAGGAGAGCACTGCCTTGTCTCAGGGGATTGGTGGAGTGCCACTGCCCCCGAGGGGGTCTTAGCAGCTGGCTTGCCCTCATGGGGAGCCTTCGCCGTTTCCTGCGGTGCTGGCGGAGGCCTCTGCTCTCTTGGCACCAGGAGAGCTTGGGAAGATGTTGACGCTGCCAGAAGTTTGGGTCCCTTACCACTCCTGAGAGTCGGTGGTGGATCCTTTAAGGGGTAAGGGCCCCGACCAGGGAGGCACATCCATGTGGCTCCGGAGTGGCCAGGTGGCCCCAACTGAGTCCTTTGCCAGATGTCTCATGGCCCTTCTTGCTCAGTGCTGGGAAGCCGTGCTTCTTTGTTTTCTCTTGGGGCACTGGTGACTGGGAGTGGTGCCGGGCGGAGTTCAGTGCTGGGGGTGCACTGCACACCGAGGGCGAGGTACTAGGCGAGTCTTGGTGGGACGGCTCAGAAGCTGGACAAAGGGCAGCCTCCATGAGGAGAGCCCCAAGTGAATATCCCGCTTTTTCTGAGTCCTGTGTCAAAATTTTTTTTACAAGTATGACACTTGTCCTTCACATGTGATTCCCCCAAGCACCTGAGGCAGCTGCTATGGGGGTCATTTAAAGGCATAGGCCTGTTACAGTCTGTGCAGGACTTAAACCCCGGAGACCGAGGCATGCCCCACCTGGGGCAAACTCCCCGCTAGGACTAACTTCTAACTACACCTCTACCCCGATATAACGCGGTTCTCGGAAGACAAAAAAAATCTCACCACATTATAGGTGAGACCGTGTCATATCGAACTTGCTTTGGGCCCCTTTGTTCCTTGTTCCCTAACCGCCCCCTCCAGAGACCCCCGTCCCTAATCACTCCCAGGACCCCACTCCCTACTCAACCCCTCTGCTCCCTGTCCCTGGACTGCTCCGACCTCTATCCACACCCCCCGGCCCCTGACAGGCACTCACCGGCCGTGGCAGGAAGCGGAGCAACAGTGGCCCCAGCCTGCTCCACTCCACCACCTCCCAGCTGTGGTGCTCCGCTTCCGCCGCTGGCGAGTGCAGGAAGGTTGGGGAAAGGATGCCCCCCGTACTCACCTGCGGCAGGAAGTGGAGCACTGCGGCTGGGAGCTGGTGGAGTGGAGCAGGCTGGGGCCGGGCTGCTCCACTTCCGCTGCTGCCGGTGAGTGCGCCGGGGGATTCCTTCCCCCAAGCCCCCTCCCCCAAGCGACATAGCTGGGGCCAGGGAAGCTGAGCGGGCTGCTTCCGGACCCCTCTAATCCCCTGGGCCACTCTGGGACTGCGGGGCCCCCAAAAGTGCCCCACCCACAGCTCCTGCCTCTCAGACCGTGGGGGTTGGGGGAGCCCCTGACCGCCCCTCAGACCCTCTGCCCCTTATCCAACCCCTCGGCCCCGGCCCGGCACCCTTAACACACTGCTCAGAGCAGCATGTCAGAGCTTTACCACATCATATGCAAACCCGTGTTATATTGGGGTAGAGGTGTACTTAACACTAACTACTATAACAAACTATTTACAAGGCCCTAAAGCTCCAAGTCAGAAGAGATGAAACTGCTAGCCCTTGCTATGCAAGGAAAGGCGCTCTGACTAACCACCACGGGTGGTAAGAAGGAACTGAGAGGGCATAGGACCAGCAGCACCTGATATACCGGTGCATGAGTGTGGCACTCAAGGGGGCACCAGAGCTGGCCGTACAGATGACGCTAAGGCAAAATCTCTGATGACCGTGCACATGGGCGCGCACATACCTAGAATGGAATTTCATGAGCAACACATCTTGAAAAACAAGTATGTTTTAGCAAGATAGTGTTTATTATGAAAAGTACTCAAAACTATTACTTAAGAGTAGAAAATGCTGAAAATTAGAGCATTTGTTTAAAACTTAAGAGCTTCAAATTAAGTGGCAACATGTATTTACAACATGATATAATACACTATTAACAAACTAATACAAGTTCCCAGAACTGCACGCTCATTTCCTGGAAATAGCAACTTATCCTATCACTAGCCATGAAGTGATCGCGTTAGAAATAGGAAGCTGTTACTGGAAGTGAAGAAAGCAAGCCTAAAACGCTTTAAAAAAAAAAAACAAAACAAAAACAACAACAAAACCATACATATATTAAGATACATACCTGTCCATTAACTTCTGAAATCAACCCAAGCGGAATCAAGCATTCTGGTTCACTTGCCTGTCCTGCTTCATCCACAAATACATGTGTGAAATGCCCAAGCCTAGAGTTAAATAAAATCACTTCAGACAGCTGTTTTAGGGTTAGTATATTCTGCCACCCTGTGGTTGACCTGGTCAAATAATTCTGAAAAAAATTACAAGGATCAAGTATGTGTGCCATATGCAGTCACATCTTCAACATGAGAGGTATTTCAACACTTGACAGCTTTATAATATTGCCGGGGAGAAAGCAAAAGCCTAGTAAACTTCGCCCTCATTTGTGACGTCACATATTTTGAAAGATATATATCAGAAATATTTCCTATCTTTTTCTTTAACTTGGTCAGAATAGAAAATTTAAATTGACATAGAAATGACACTTTTCCTCACCCTCCCTTTGCCCCCCACCCGCCATATAAGCTGGAGAATGTCATTAGTTTAGAGCTGACATTTGTGTTGTGTTCCAGCACAGCAATGCTAGTAATTCCTAAGCTAAGCAGGATGGCATGTGTTGTGCAGGTAGCGGCAAGGAGAACAGAGACACACACACGGTTTCAAGGGAGCTAAGTGCTTTAGCAGCAATAATTGAAAAATGACCCAATCAGCACTACCTGTGATGATGTTGTGAAGGCCAAGACTATAACAGGGTTAATAAAAGAACTAGATAAATTCATGGAAGATAGGTCCATCAATGGCTATAAGCCAGGATGGGCAGGGATGGTGTCCCTAGTTTCTGTTTGCCAGAAGCTGGGAATGAGCGACAGGGAACGGATCACTTGATGATTACCTGTTCTGTTCATTCCCTCTGGGGCACTTGGCATTGACCACTGTCGGAAGACAGGATACTGGGCTAGATGGACGTTTGGTCTGACCCAGTATGACAGTTCTTATGTTCTTACTTCCAAGTGCAGCATGACCTACAGTGTTAACTCCTAAAATGCTTTCAATTACAGTTGGTCCTTGGCAATACACATAACTGCCAGAGAATCACTGCTGTAGGGGAGGGGGAAAAAACCAAAACCAAAACCATAATTGTGCCACACAGTCTTCTCACTTTGATGGGATTTTGATCTTTAAATTACGTATTTTGAAAATAATGTCGTTTGAGATAATTTTGTAGTTCAACTATGCTGGAAGGGCTAACTAAAATTTAATATGGCTGTAAGCTTAGCTGGGAATGCAATGTTTTACTACTTGTTAACAGTTGCCTGGTTTAAACAGATTAAACTACTTTGCAGAGTACCCCCAAATATTTATTTCATAGCCCCAAGCGTCCAAAGCTATTAATGACATGCATCCACAGTACCTTACTCCTATTTGATAAAACATTCCTGCACTGCTACATGTGGTAATTATTATCCTGAACCGTGATGCTTTCCAAATATCTTCACCATCTTTGCAGTAAAGTTTAACTGTATCACCGACTGTCTGCAAACAGAAGACACTTATTTACTCAAGTATTTTTTATAAAACTGCCACACACCAAGCTCATGTGTAAATTCTACAAGCCAGCTTGAAGTTCAAAACCACTAAATATTTAAAACTGTACAAAAATATTTTAATAAGATTTTACTTTAGAAGCTGTACTTTAAGTATTTATTGGACCCAGCAATGCACTTTGAGGGGAGTTCGTCCTGAGTTTGCCCAAACAAGGAGGAGCACAAAATAAAGCACATTTTTATTACAAAAAATAACACTGTATTTTCTTTATTCTTAGTTTTATAAGATCAAATCTTAACATATGTACAACCACGACACAGCACAAATAGAAACGGTCAAAAAGGGCTGTGAAGATAGTCCATATCTCCCTTTGTAAATAAATTTAGACTTCATTAGTCTGGAAAACAATAAGGGCTTGTCTACATGGTGGTGTAATGTGTTTTTGGGGGGTGTGATTTCTGAAGTGCACTAATGTATAGTGCATTAATTGGTCTGTGTAGACCCTGCTGATATGCACTAAAGGTTCCCTAGTGAGCACAACATTAAAGCACACTAGGGAACCTTTTATGCATACCAGCAGGGTCCACATGGACCAATTAATGCTCAACACATTAATGCCCTTCAGAAATAATACCCTCAAAGGGCACATTACCCCTCCATGTAAGGACAAGCCCTAAGAAGAGATGAACATAAAATAATGACTGTCAAAGAAAAGATCAATTGCTCTGTGACACAAAACAAGAACACAGGGACACAACATTAAAGGGTGGGGAAAAAAAAGTAAAGCCAACTTAAAAAAGACAAAATGAAAACTACACAGTGCCAACCCAAAAAAACAGTGCCAACCCCCCCCCCCCCCAAAAAAAAAAAAGTATTTAAAATGCAATGAATAATTGAACAGTGGAAAATTCCTGCTGCATATTATTTGACCAAATAAACTTAGTAAAATTAAAAAGAAGAATTCATACAGGAAAAAAAATCATCAGCAGCATCACTATTTAGGACAAAGATGACAAGGGTTGTCATTACTTCTGTTTTAGGGCATGGCGAGGTGCAGGATTTTAGGCATCCAATGTAAGTCACAACTCAAACCAGGATACCCACTACTGCAGATAGACCATTAGTCTGTTCTGGTATGGATGTTCCTGTGTTCTGAATGTAAGTGAAGAGATTATTAAAATAAGTAAATAGATGTGTATGTTACTGTGACACTCTCAAGAGGCGGATTAAGTTTTATTGGGGCCCTGGGCCCAAAGAACATTTGGGCCCCTCATCTCTGCCCCTGCCCCTGCCCCCTGGCCTAGCTGGAAGCTGGGCCATGGTAAGAGCTGCCCAAGGTACCTGGGCCACTGTGGGGAACCCTGGACCCTCTACCTGCACTGGGTGGTGTGCCCTGTGGGGCAGGGACATGGGCTGGGGGCTGTTCTCGGTCCCCAACCCAGGGAGAGTGGACGGTCCAGAGATCCACACAGCTTTCTGGGCTCCCTGGGCAGCTCTTACCTCAGCCTAGGGCAGTTGTCCCCAAACTGTGGGGCATAGCCTCCTAGGGGGCCAGAGAGGAACATATGTGGGGGGCATGGCAGGGCCCAGGACAGCCCCCACAGGGGGTGGGGAGAGACTACCGCCCAGCCACACCTCTGGCCCCCAGCTCCTGCAAGGGGACGGGGTGGTTGGGGGGGGTGGGTGGCGGAAGCATGACCGAAAAAGTTTGGGGACCCCAGCCTAAGGTGACCATATGTCCCATTTTGGTCCTGGATGTCCCAGCTTTTTTGGCAAAACTGGTTGGCAAGAGCAAATGGGACAAATGCCCAGTTTTGCCAAAAAGGGGCTTGGGGAGGTGGTGAGCAGTGGGGCTCAGGCCAGCCCTACGTGGGGCAAGAGGGGGACTTGGACTACTGGCTTGGACCAGCTACGCACAGGAGGTGGGGAAAAGGGCTTGGACCAGCTCCACGTGGGATGAGGGGCGAAGGGGTATATGCTCACCCTATCCCAGGGTCTGTCTTCCATCCTGCCCAAGGCCTCAAGGAGAAGAGGAAGAGTAGGGTGGAGGGATCCTGGAGGGCAGTGTTCCCTCTAATTTTTCGCACACAGGTGCAGAACAACACATCCTCCATATCGGTGCACATAAAATTCATGTGGCGGGGGTGGGGCCGAGGGGGAGGGAGCTCAGGACTGGGGCAGAATGTGGAGGTGCGGGGGTAGAGGGAGGTGCAGGCTCTGGGGAGGAGGGTCTCAGGGCTGGGCTGCGGGGAGGTGAGGGCTTCGGCTGGGGGTGCAGGCTGCCCCAGGGCTATGGTGGGAAGAGAGGACTCCCCCCAGCTCTTTCCCTGCAGCAGCACCGGGGGGGAGGGGAGGAGAAGAGGGAGGAAAAGAGGTGCCTTTCCCCCTGTTGCAGCAGGGCTGGGTTGGGTTGGGACCAGACTGGGGAGGGGTGCCTCTCCCCCAGCTGCAGCAGGTCCAGGGCTGGGTTGGGGTGCCTCTGCCCCGGCTAATCCGGGGCTGGTGGGGAGAGGCACCTCCCCCTGCCGCAGCAGGTCTGGGGCTGGGGGAGAGGCATCTTTCCCCACTGCAGCCTGAGTGCGTGTGCAGCACTTAGTAGGTTGCCGTGCGGCTTAGAGGGAACTTAGCCAGGGAAATGGGGGTAGAAAAGGAGGAGCAGGAGGCAGGGCCCCTGGGCATGGTCCTTGTGGGCAATCCACCACTGAACATGCTGTACCTTAGAGTGCCACCCTGAAACTCCCATATTCACCACTGTCATATAATTAGGATACGTTTCATACAAAGTATGCCTTCTGAGGTACCATTTTAAAAGTCTTGATCTGTTGAACATTAATATCCTGTTGGATTGTATGTGTTATCACTGTACGTGAGGTTATGAAGTTTTGATATGTATGTGTTACTGAAATATGTTCTGAAGATGGAACACCCACAAACAGCCCTTCAGGTACAACAATGGATTAACCAGACAGCAGTTAATGGCTCATCAACACGCATCAAGGAAAGAATCCACTATCCCAGGAACTGTATACAATGGAGACTTCTCAGAGAGAACATGTAAATAATGGAGACTCCTTGACCAATGGGAGCAGACCCCTACATCACAAACAGATGTTTGCAGCAAGCTGGAAGAAACTATAAAAGAGGGGAAGTGACATCATTACTGGACCTCTCTCCCCCTTCAACTCAACACCTAGAAGAAATGTCTGGTGGATAAAGACTTTGAACTGAGGAGGCTGGTCCCAGGCTGGAAACGAGTTCCAGCCTACCTGCTGAGGATCTGTAACCTGATTGCACCATCTGTCAGGGTGAGACACTGCTTGATTCAAATCCTGTTTAGTGTGTAAAACTCAGACTGCAATTTATTTTTGTTTCTTAAGTATCCAATTTGGATCTCTATGCTTGCTCTTTATATTCATTTAAAATTTATCTTTCTGTAGTTAATAATATTTTACCTAAAACAGTGTGCTTTTTTTGAAGTGCTCGGGAAATCTCAGCTCAGTTTACAAAGGCTAGTGTGTATCCTCTCCACATCGAGGGAGGGGTGGACTGGGTAATGAACTTACACTGATCAGGCTTCTGACCAGAGCAAGACAGTACAGTTCTGAGGTGCAGCAAGGCTGGGGAGGAGCCTCTCTATTGTTGGTTCATCAGTGGCTGGCAAAGCATTCATGTAACTCAGCCGGGTGCAGGGCCGTCTCTAGCCATTTTGATGCCCTAAGCAGCCGCCCCCCTGCGGGGGTGGGGGCTGTGTGGGGACCCAGGCTACTGTGGGGGGGGGGGAGGGAGGGCTGGCTCCAGGCCTCTGCAGGGGGGAAGCTGGCTACTTCCTGCGGGAAGTGGCGTGACCTGGCCCCAGCCTGCTCTGCTCCTCTGGCTCCTACGCTTGGGGGGGAACTGCTCCTCCGCACTCGCAAGCAGCAGGGCTGGGAGCCAGGGGAGCGGAGCAGGTTGGGGCCGGGTCGCTCTACTTACTGCCATCGGTGAGTGCAGGGAGCCCGACCCCTGTAGCCATCTTCAGGGGAAGAGCTAGCTGGAGTGGGGGTGGGGTGGAAACAGGCGGAGGCCATGTAGAAGAAGTGGAGCAGCACGCAGCTGCTTAGGTCACCAGGAAATTTGGTGCCCCAAATTTCCTGGTGCCCTATGCAGCTGCGTACTGTGCGTATGGGTCGGGACAGCCCTGATTGGGTGCATCCCTGCCTGTGGATGGCTGTGTAAATGTAGCGCCTGTCAGAGGTTTGTGGCTTAACAACAACATCAGTATGAGAGGGATGCCCCAGGCTTGTGGGACAAAGGGCTCAGTGGTCCCACGGTCCAGGTTGCACCCGAGGAACCCTGTCACAGTTACATACATACAACTCAATGCATTACGGAGCAGATTCCATCACCCTTTTCCACACTGAGTAGTATCTTACTGTTTGAAGTAGTCCCGTTGACATAAATGGCCTACTTGCAGAAAAAAAAGCATTACACAATGAGTTTAAGTTTAGGCTCAAATTCTAGCACAAATTCCAGCTATTTACCACAATTAACGTATTTTCCCCAATTGATTATCTAGTGAATTATTTTTAACCCTAAAAATATAAATACTATTTTCCTCAGTGAGTCTAATAAACAAAGGAAAGTCCTAGGAGTGACATTTTAAGATTAAAAGTATACATCCTTTTTTTAGTATTTTAATTAAAAAGGATTTACAAAATTTACCTCTTCACACCTGCAGCTAGCATTAACTCTGACCATAGCTCCTGGTTTTAGGAGGTTACTATCATGCAGTCGTAAGCAAACTAAATCCGTTGCACTGTTGGATGGTGCACAGACCAAAATTCGACTGTCTGGTAAAGTATAATGTATCTGCATTTTAAAAAAAGTGCAGCTTTTTAAAACATTTCATTTGGAAAAGCTACATTCATCACAAATAAAGCAAGCACATAGTTCAAATATTTAATATAATTCAGAATACAATTACGAATGTTTCTACATTCGTCATGTTTCAGTTCAGTCAAAACTCAAGGAAACATCTTTCCCTAGACTGGAAATTCAATCACCATCATCAGATTGAAACACACACCATGAATGCAGGGTATGTGCTTTTAAAGCGGTGGTTAAAGCCCTAGTGCAGGGGTCGGCAACCTATGGCACGCGTGCCAAAGACGGCATGCGAGCCCATTTTTAATGGCACACTGCTGCCTGCCGGGGTCCTGGCAGGCAGCAGCATGCCATTAAAAATCCAGCCCGGCCCGGCCTACTCTTCTCCGTTCCCCGCCCCCTCCCACGGGGGCAAGGGGCAGAAGCTTGGTCCTGCCAGCTCCCCTGCCTCTTCCCGCAGTGTGCTGGGTTCCTACCCCACCATCCCTCCCTCCCTGCCGGCCGATCAGCTGATGGCCCTTGCGAGGGAGGGGGAAGGGGTGGGGGAGGAGCGGAGTCAGTGTGCTCGCTGCTCCTGGTGGAGGCAGAGAAGAAGCGGGAGCAGGGACTTGGGGAAGCGGGGCATATCCCCTCCAGCCCCCCTGCCGTGAGGACCCCAGCCTTCTGCCTGACTCCCCCCACACACACCCAGCCCTCTTCCCTGAGCCCTGCAGCCCCGCACACTCCCAAGGCCCCTGCCCTGAGCCCTGTACCCCCCGCTCACACACACCCAGCCCTTTGCTTGACTCCTTCACCCCCCCCCCCATGACCCCAGCCCTGACTCTGGCACCTCCACACATACCAAGGCTCCCCGCACCTTATGCCCTGACACCTGCACCCCCCCCACATGCCCCCAGCCTTCTGCCCTGACTCTTGCACCCCCCCACATCCCCAGCCCCCCCACATGCCCCACATCCTGACTCTTGCACGCCCCACATCCCCATCCCCACCCTGTGCATCAAATGGGAGCTCCTGCACCTCCCCCCCACATTCCCACCTGCACTCCTCCCACCAAATGGGAGCTGCCCAGGTAAGCACTCCACACCCAAACCTCCTGCCCCAACCCTGAGCCCCCTCCCTCATTTTAGCTCTTGGCCAGACACTACACCCCAACCTCCAGCCTGCTCCTTCACCCCCAGCCCTGTGCTCAGTGCACTCCCACCCTCAGCTCAGTGCAGAGAGAGAGAGGAAGAGAATGGGCTAGAACCAAGGAGAAGGTAGGTACCCACTGTATGTGGGCAGGGCCGGGACCCCAGACCAGCAGCGGGCTGAGCGGGTCCAGCAGCTGGGATCCTGGCTGGCAGGAGCCAGCGGATGGAACCCCTGAGCGGCCGGCAGCGTAAGATCAACATTTTAATTTAATTTTAAATGAAGCTTCTTAAACATTTTGAAAACCTTGTTTATTTTACAACAATTGTTTAGTTATATAATATATAGGCTTAGAGAAAGAGAGACACCTTCTAAAAAACATTAAAATGTATTACCAGCACATGAAACCTTAAAGTGAATAAATGAAGACTCGGCACACCACTTCTGAAAGGTTGCCAACCCCTGCCCTAGTGAATAGTATTTAAACAAAAATACTGAATTAAAAAACTGACTATATGTTGTTAAAAGATTTATGAACACAAACTTGTACAGAGATCTTCTCTTGGATTTATTTTCACATGGAGAGAGTTGAACTGAAATACCCTCTAAGTGTTAGCATGTTTTTTTAAAAGCTATTTTTAGTTTTGATTATGATAAGTATCTATGGCAATTCCAGAGATTATTGCTTTGTTGTTCACTATTACCTGTAAGATCGCTTCTATCACTGTTACAGTTTTTCCAGTTCCCGGTGGTCCAAAGAGAACATAAGGAGTTGGACGACATTCACCACTAAGTATCCTTTTCACTGCTAATTTCTGATGCTCATTCAGCACAGGATTGAAAAATTCACAGTCTCTCTGTTCAGGTGTCATGATTCCATTGACTATATTCAAAACAGATAAGCATTACAAATACACAAGGAGAGTTTTTTTTTATAAATTAGTATTTCAGTTAAACAGATTTTGATTTAATGTGATCTAGACTTTATAATATAATCATTTTAAAAAGATAGTGATAGCTAAAAATGTATCTGACAACTCTTTAAATTCCCAATCCCAATAACAATTAAAATAGAAAAACAAGGCCTTCAGTTTCAAACGTGCAAAGGGCCATTCATAGATTTTTAAGGCCAGAAAGGACCATAATAATCATCTAGTCTTACCTCCTGCATAACGCAGGCCAAAGAACCTCACACCAGTGAGCTCTACATCAAGCCCATACATAACTTCTGTTTGATCGTTAGAACATATCTAGGAAGGACATTCAAGTCTTGATTTAAAGACTTCACATGATGAAGATTCTGCCATATTCCTAAGTAAGCTGTTCCAATGATCAATTATCCTCAACATTAAAAGACGTGCCTTACTTCTAGTGAGAATTTGTCTAGCTTCAACTTCCCACTGTTGGATCTCATTATGTTTTTTTCCCCATTAAAGAGTCATCTATAAGAAATTTCTTCCTCATGTAGGTACTAGCAGACTATGATCGAGTAACCTCTTAGCCTTCTCTCAGATAAAGTAATTAATTTGAGGTACTTAAAACTTTCATTCTAAGGTATGTATTCCAGACCTCAAATCATCCTTGCAACTCTTTTCTGAACCTTTTCCAAATTTTTCAACATCCTTTTTGAAGTGTGGGCACAAGAACTGGACACAGCATTCTAGTAATGCTGTATAACAAGGTAATGCTTCTTCCCTACTTCTAACTTGATATTTCCCTACTTATGCATCCAAGGATCACGTTCACCTCTTAGCTATATCATCATATTGCGAGTTCACGTTCAGTTGGCTTTCTACCATGACCCTTAAGTCCTTTTCAGTGTCACTGCATTCCAGGATTCAGTCAACCATCTTGTAAATATGACCTACAGTCTTTTCTTCTAGATAGATGTATGACTTTGCACTTAACTGCACTAAACATGGTGTTCAAAAGATCCAACCTTACCAAATGATTGGTATCATCTAGATCATTCTGGATAACTGATCTATTAATAGCAGTTAACTCACGTGATTAACTCAAAATTAATTGTGATTAAAAATTAATCGTGATTAATTGCCGTTTTAATCGTACTGTCAAACCATAGAATACCAATTGAAATTTATGAAATACTCTTGGATGTTTTTCTACATTTTCATATATATTGATTTCAATTACAGCACAGAATACAAAGTGTACAGTGCACACTTTCTATTATTTTGATTAGAAATATTTGCACTGTAATGATAAACAAAAGAAATAGTATTTTTCAATTCACCTCATACAAAGTACTGTAGTGCCATCTCTATCGTGAAAGTGCAATTTACAAATATAGATTTTTTTGTTATATAAGTGCACTCCAAAACAAAACACTGTAAAACTTTAGAGTCTACAAGTCCACTCAGACCTACTTCTTATTCAGACAATTGCTCAGACAACCAAATTTGTTCACATTTACAGGAGGTAATGCTGCCTGGTTCTCATTTACAATGTCACCTGAAAGTGAGAATCAGAGTTTGAGTAGCAATTTTGTAGCTGGCATAGCAAGGTATTTACATGCCAGATATGCTAAACATTCATATGCCCCTTTATGCTTCGGCCACTATGCAGAGGACATGCTTACATGCTGGTGACGCTCGTTAAAAAAAATAACGCGTTAATTAAATTTGTGACTGAACTCCTTTGCGGCGAACTGTATGTCTCCTGCTCTGTTTTACCTGCATTGTGCCATATATTTCATGTTATAGCAGTCTCGGATGATCACCCAGCACATGTTCATTTTAAGAACACCTTCACCGCAGATTTGACAAACGCAACAAAGGTACTAATGTAAGATTTCTAAAGATAGCTATAGCACTCAACCCAAGGTTTACGAATCTGAAGTGCCTTCCAAAATCTGAGAGGGCCAAGGTGTGGAGCATGCTTTCAGAAGTCTTAAAAGAGCAACACACTGATGTGGAAACTACAGAACCCGAACCACCAGAAAAGAAAATCAACCTTTTGCTGGTGGCATCTGACTCAGATGATGAAAATGACCATGCACGGTCTGCACCGCTTTGGATTGTTATCAAGCAAGACCCGTCATAAGCATGGACGGATGTCCTCTAGAATGGTGGTTGAAGCATGAAGGGACGTATGAATCTTTAGCACATCTGGCACAAAAATACCTTGTGATGCCGGCTACAACAGTGCCATGCGAACGCCTGTTCTCACTTTCAGGTGACATTGTGAACAAGAAGCAGGCAGCATTATCTCCTGCAAATGAAAACAAGCATGTTTGTCTGAGCAATTGGCTGAACAAGAAGTAGGACTGAGTGGACTCATAGGTTCTAAAGTTTCCATTGTTTCATTTTTGAATGCAGTTATTTTTTGTACATAATTCTACATTTGTAAGTTCAACTTTCATGATAAAGTGATTGCACTACAGTACTTGTATGAGGTGAATTGAAAAATACTGTTGTTTTTTACAGTGCAAATATTTGTAATAAAAATAAATATAAAGTGAGCACTGTGCACTTTGTGTTCTGTGCTGTAATTGAAATCAATATATTTGAAAATGTAGAAAACATCCACAAATATTTAAATTAATGGTATTCTATTATTGCTTAACAGCGTGATTAATCGCTTGCCAGCTCTACTATTTACCACTACACCAATCTGTGTCATTTGCAAATTCTACCAGTAATGATTTTATATTTTTTTCCACATTGATAGAGTATTGAGAAAGCTTAGCACTGGGCCAAGAACAGATCCCTGCAGGATCCCACTAGAAATACCCTCTAATGGTTAATTATTCTCATTTGCAATCCTTTGTTAACTAGTTTTAATTAATTTAATAAAGGCTACATTGATTTTGTATAGTGCTCATTAAGTCAAAGGCCTTAGAGACATCCAAGTATCTCACATGAACACTTATCTTTATCAACCAACCTTGTAATCTCATCTAAAATAATATCAAGTTTGTTTGATGAGACCTATTTTCAATAAAAACCATACTGATTGGTATTAATTACATTTACAATTCTTTAATTCTTTTGTGACTGTGTCCCATAACAGCTTTTCTATGATTTTGCTTGGGACAGATGTTAGGCCAAGCAACCTATAGTTACCTAGGTCATCCTATTGACCATTTTTAAGTATTAGTCCAACATTAGCTTTTTTCCAGTCCTCTGGAACTTCCTCAATGTACCAAGATCTGGGTGGTTTTTTTGGTTTGTTTAAAAACTACATATACATACATACACACATCCTCCAAACCAGTTTACCAGTCAACTTTCTAATCCAAAACATCAGTACAAGATGGAAAGAAAGCATTAAAACATACTCAGTTTACTTGTCTGTGTAGCAACAGTCACCATTCGAGGCATGGCCACTATGTTTCTCTCCTTTGGCACCATGCATTTTGTTTGCTCATTTTGCATTTTCTTTTTCTGAAAAGATCATTACAGAAAACACACACACAAAAAATCAAACGTAAGCACGCTGTAATTATTCTCTCTTTGTAATGCTTTTAAGACTGTTAGAAATGTTTAGCACTTCCTCCCATTTAACTGCATATCAACAGAAAAAAGCTGTGGGGAAGGACAAAGAGGAAAGGAAAAACCCAGACAAATACCCTCACATCCTGGCCCCTTTTATTTGAACGAAAGAAAAAAAGTTACTCATGACATCTTAAAGCACTGTTGCTAATTGCACACATATTCTGCAGATCTGGATGAGTTTTCAAAAGTTACCATTGGTTTATCTGTTTTTCTTTCCTATAAGAACTGCCAATATGTACTTTTTTGTCTATTTTTAAGGAAATATTCACCTCTTTTTATGATGTGTTTAATCAGGAGTCGCATCAAGGCTGGATCAATCGCATCAGGAAGCATAATTATGCCTCACAATAAGAATTCTCATTGGCTCCTATAGTCAGTATGATTTGCAGCCCAGTTTTTGTTTTTTTTTATTAAAGGAGCTTACGAAAACCAGTTTAAAGCAAATCTGACAACCCAAACTCGTAGTTTCATAAGCAGTTTCCCTTTCAGAAACCAAAATCATGGACCACGGGTTGATCCACTCAAAGCACTGAACTGTGAAACAAGATCTTTGCCACCAGAAGGAAGACATCATAAATACACCAGATATAACAACGCATTCACTATTGTGCTGGTCCTGTCGAAGACTATATCTGCAGTAGCAAACTGTTGGCATTTAAGTGTAAAAGATAAGAAATACATTTATAGTAGATTTACCTTATCTTTCTTCTTGGTATACTGTTCACGATCAGCAGCAACAGTACGACATCCCATATTATTCCAAGTCTTGACAACTTGTGGGGATTGTAAAACCAGAGTATTTGGAAATAACACTTTGGGTTTAAGGAAGGGAAAAAGAATTTTTTTTTTGAAAATGCATTTTACATGGCTCTATCAATATAGATACATTAAGATACTTACTGTCAGTGTTTAATTATAACTGAATCATCAGCTTCTTTCCTTGCACTTTGAATTAGCTGTGTCCAATTTATGAAAATTTGATGTAAAAAACCCTAGGTATGGTGAGGGAGGAATTGGAAGGTAAAACTGAAATCCATGTTTACATTTCTGTAGTCTGTAGAGCTGATCAGAAATGTGCAACTCTTTTCGATAAAAAGGCCATTATATTTAGCCAACTCTAACAGAGGAGGATTACGTAAAAAGTTAAAAGGGAATTCTGCATCTTCCTTATATTCCCAGCTTGGGTAAATTGGGAAAAATGCAGGAGGAAGTCCTGCAGAACTCTTTCACATTGTGCAAAACAACATAGTGGCACCAGTAGTTAGAAATTGATTAGATATGTTAGTTCTAATTGGAGTCAAACTGCTTTCCTCATGTAGAGACACCACAGAGAGAAAATCAGTTTTCATAGTGGTTGCTCTGTGACAAAGAATTGCTCCTCTCTCAACAAAGATACGGGGTACTTTAGATGAATGAATAGAAGCCCCAGTGAAACACTGCATTTTGAAATCTGACCAAAAGAGTACAGTACATTAACTTCACATCAGTATTTTCTGAAGGGGAGGAAAAATGCCCTCACGCTATTGGAAGGTTACCTTTTTCACCCAGATAGATGCCTTGTTCAACTGCAAACTGGCATCGCCTGCTGGTAGTCCTGTCAACAGGATAGCAATAGTATGGATTAAACTAAAAACTAAAGTTTTCATAGAATACAGCAATACTCATTTCCTCTCTGAATCAATGCTATATATCAAAGACTTAAATGAAATATTAAGCCTCTATAACCATGTATTTCTTCCCTCAATTCCTGTTTTCATGTGGTATTTAGCTGAAGGATTACTTGGTCAAGTTTCTTTTATAGGCATATTTCACCAAACTTTAAAATAGATAGATTGATAAAATATGAAAAGTGTTTCTCATTAAAAGGACAAAATAAGTTACCTGGAATTTCAGAGATAAGCAGGATAGGAAGATATTTTTCCTTAAAAAACAAAAAACCCAACTCGTTTTTATTAAGGAAGATGAAGTGATGAATTTTTAGGGAAAATAATGTTTTCTAAGCAAGTTTTGATGTTGGCAGCATACTAAAAATAACATAGTGAAGTCAATATCAGCCATTCTTGTCCTGCTCTGATGCCACAAAGTTATTTCAATTACAGAGTCCAATTTTCCATTGCCTGGCTCCTAGAATAGTCATTTACATGTAAAAGAATGTGTGTAAAAATGTAAATCACTCCCTTTCTGATTTGATAGCATTTTGCAGAGATATTAATGAGTACAGAAGATGCCAGGCAGTGGACTATCCAGTTCTTAGATTTTGTTTGTCCTTTTCTTTCATGTGAACTTTTCAGAATTAAGCAAATGGTCATGTAATAAGACTAACATAATAAAGGACAGCGAAATACAGCTTTTTAAAAGTCTACAAAAATACCTATTGAATGCAAATTCTACATCCATGGGTTCAGAGTTGTAAGCCTGTTCAAACTCTGGGTTAAGTCTCAGCGTAACGTCTTCATCGTGAATCTGTTTTAAAGGGGGGGGGGGGGGGGAAGACAGTTTATTAGTCCTGTAGGATTTGAGGGCACTCAGCACTCCATAGGATCAGATCCCTTATGTTTGAAAAATCTCCTGGAACATTTGTTCATACTAGTTAAAAACAAAAAATGGATAACATCTACCATATAATTTCATAAAAAGAAAAAAGAAAAGGAGTACTTGTGGCACCTTAGAGACTAACCAGTTTAAGTACTCCTTTTCTTTTTTCTTTTTACGAATACAGACTAACACGGCTGTTACTCTGAAACCTGTCATATAATTTCATATTTCTATATAAGAGTTTTACAGAGTTTGCTTTTAATGGGTGAAATTTGTGGTGTTGAGAAGAAGCAAAAGCTTCTGTCTTCCAAGTACACAGTATGAAATAAAGTAGAATCAATAATTTGGGGGAGAGTAACTGAAATGAATCCAGGTTCACAAAAGATAAACAATTACTCCTTTAACTCTCAGTTTCCCCTTAGTTTTGTGGGCTACTGTTTTTAAGCAGAAAAGCTAACTCACTCACCTCAGTAACATAGGCAATGTACTCTATTATATGCTCAGAGTAGTCTTGACTTTTTAATATCACTTTGTCACCTAGTTTTAAAAAAAGTTAAATACAATGTTTAGTATAAAAATACTGTTACCAGATATTGGAAAATTCTCACTGAAATACTACCCACTGGTGTGTGTGTGTGTGTGTGTGTGTGTGGGGGGGGGGGAAATACAGTGAAACTTAATGAGTTTCAAGGGTCCTGCAAACTCACCAACAAAGGGACATCACTGAAGATGATGCATCTGTGCACAGCTGAGCTCAATTTAGTCTTATGTTCTTAAAATTGGAATACCTAGTTTTGTGTGTGTGTGTGTGTGTGTGTGTGTGTGTGTGTGTGTGTGTGTGTGTGTGTGTAAGTGTAAGTGTAAGTAAGTAATACTTCTAAGACACCTACTGTGGTATGCGACTAACACGGTTTCGGCACTATTTATTGGAAACAACATCCCGCACAATGCAACGGATTTCAAAAATTCTGACCTCAAAAAGTTAACTCCTTTAACCTGGTTTTACATTTAGCCTCTCACATGTTCTCTAATTTAGTATACTACTAAACAGTACAGTATATTTTCTATGTAAAACCCAATCAATTACTGTACATCAGAATCCTATACCAGGACAAGCCATGAAAGCACACAGAAACACATGCACTGTCTCTTCAAAGCATAACATCTCCAGATATCAAACATTCTGAGGCACTGTAATAAAATATATTGGCATAATGTTCTATTTATCTAGGTGCCAGGGTTAATACCTGTCTCTTCAAATGTTTTTTAATAGAAAACATGGAAAAGATAAAATGCATCAATTTCTATTGTGTAGATTGAGAATATTGATCATCTTGCTATTCAGCTTTAACAATTTTATTAAGTGTAAACCATCACCTGCATATAAGGAAGGCCTTCCCTCTGCCAACCCTGGCACTTCCAGCACCAAGAAGTTTCCATTCTTTTTCAAAATGATTCCACTCATGCTAAATTCTTTGATCTCCATTTCAGCATGGATCTCCTCAAGCCACAGCAGGGTAGAAAGGTTTGCTTTATAGTTAGACAGATTCAGTCGCTGAAAATTAAAAAAAAGTAAGTTATGCGTATTGCAATAGTGTCTAGAAGCCGCAACAAAAATCTGAGTCCCTTGTGTTAGGCGCCATACAAAATACATATGAAGACACAGTCCCTGCCCCAAAAGGTGTACACCCTAAGTAGACAACAACAGACAAAGGTATGGGAGAACAGAGGCACAGAATGACATGACTTGCCGAACGTCACAGAGAAGTTAGTGGCAGAGCTGGAAACATAACTCAAGTCTCCCAGTTCAGTGCCTTATCCACTAATGAAAGGTACCAAGTGATAATGGGAATTTTGGAAGAGCATCAGCCTTAATTTACCATTTTCATGTACGTGAACACGGATTTTCAGAAGAGCCTAAGCTGGTTAGGCACCCAAATCCCATTGAAGTTCAAGAATTCCCTTTGGTTCCTTTGAAAAATCTAAGCCACCGTACTTCTACACTTTTTGCATTATAATCTGAGAGATGTCCTAAAAATCATCTTAAAGGGTAAATACAGAAGTATCCTGGTTTTAGCTGTATTGTATTTAGATCACACTACTAATTTTGTAACGAAAACTAGTAGTTCCAAAAATACCTAAGATTTCGTATTTGACCTTTAAGCAAGCATAAAGTTCTCAGAGACCCTTTTTTTCTAAAACCAAATACCGACTCCTGCACCCTAAAACAACATGCTGAACTTCTAGGAGAAAATAAGAGAGAGAATGAACTATTGGAAGAGTCAGAAGGTCTTAATTAAATAATTTTAATAAGAGTTAAATACAAGCAAACATTTTTTAAACTCCTTTCTTTCAAAAGAAGAAAGCAAAATCCAGTACTGGTACTAAAAAGCAGACAAAGGAATTGTAGTTCTTGGTATCAGGGAAGCTAGTGGTTCATAGGAAATGGATAAGGTAAAAAATGTTACTGATTTATGCAGTTCAAAAGACGCTTTTAAAAACAATAGCAACGGCAAATAGCATTCAGGCTACCCTAGTTCCTTGTAACTTCCGAGGGGAAAAGAGCGTGGGACTTATTTTAGACCACTTATTTTTCAACTGGCCAACATTACTCACGTTTACGCTGCCAAGGCAGGCATGCCATTGCACAGCTGGAAGAACACTGGCTGAAAGAATCCCCCTGTCAAACATTACTCCAAGAGGGAACCACTTATGACACTTAACAACAGAGGATGTGGAGAGAGCAGCCCAGGATAGATAGAAATGGTAGAATCTTGTTTGAGCCCTAAACTATTTCGGACAGTGCAGGAAGGATTCAAATTCAGATTACCCTGCGATTCTCACCTTTTTCCCAAATCACAAATAAAACAGAAATGCAGAAGCAGCAGCACTAGCAGATTAACAAATACCGTCACTGCATTCTGTGCCACATGTTTAGCAGCAGATTTAGCTTATCACAGGGGTTCTCAAACTGTGGGTTGAGACCCCCAAAGTGGGTCGTGATCTTGTTTTAATGGAGTCGCCAGGACCGGCATTAGACTTGCTGGGGCTCAGGGTCGAAGTAAAAGCCCAAGCGCTACCACTTGGGCCAAAACCAAACTCTGAGAGCTTCATCCTTGGGTGGTGGGACTCAGGCTTTGGCTTCGGCCCTGGAAGATGAAGATCAGGTTACAGGCCCCCACCCAGGGCGGTGGGGCTCAGGGCTTTGGTCCCCACTCCTGGGGTCATGCAGTAATATTTGCTGTCAGAAGGGGGTCGCGGTGCAATGAAGTTTGAGAACCCCTGGCTTATCACAAGGCTAAAATACAGAGATCATTCTTGGCTTGTGAAAGACTGGCATGCGTCAGAGCATACAGGTCATTTGGAGTTTCTTGGAAGCAGTCTCATGGCCCTGGTGTCTTATTGCAATGCCTCAGTTGTACCCTTCAGAAGCCACTTGTCAAGTCAGACAACAGATTTTTTTGTTAAATCACAATCGGGATTTCAGAGTCCTAGGTTAGAGCCCTCTCTGAGCTGAAGCAGTTATGCTTAGACCATAAAAAGGTAGCTGGGTGATTCTGAAGGAGACACAAGGGCATGCTGAC
Source organism: Natator depressus (assembly GCF_965152275.1). Lineage (NCBI taxonomy): Eukaryota > Metazoa > Chordata > Testudines > Cheloniidae > Natator > Natator depressus. The sequence continues at coordinate 310,237,558 of NC_134234.1, forward strand.
CAGAAGCCAGGACTTTGAGCTCTGTAGACAAAGAGCTGCCATGTTTATGGCTGTTTGGAGTTTATAAAAATTACCAATATGCACAAAGGGAATGTGACCAGAGAGTTTGCTGGTTTACGTTATGTTGGTTGAACAGCAGTCCTTTAAAATAATCCAGAAACCAGAGAGGATTCCTCCACCCCTCCCAAAAAACCAATAACCCCTCAAATCTTCTGTGAACTCTTTCTCCAACCATTTAGACTCAGGCCTTGACACAGGGAATTTTGGGGAAGAGCTGGGACACTGATGAGTTGTGAAACACTGTATCATCCAGACAGCAGTATAGTAATAAACTCTCTAGAGCTGCTCCAGCCTACTTCACAAACCCTGTCCTTCTCCTCCTACCTATTCCTGTTAATCCTGTGCCTACTTCCTCTCTGTTCTTCCCCACAACCATACACTGCTAGTTCAAGAAACATGTTCTTTTGCAGCTCTGGCATCTGAGATGGCCTTTTCCATATGGCACTCTAATATACTCCCCAACCATTTTCAAATTCTCACTTGCCTAGGCCTTCTAATTTCTTCTCTGGCTCAGGGCCTGCAATACACTGACTCCCACTAAAGTCAAGAGAGCATCTACCAGGATCAGACTCTTACTTTGTAACTAGATTTTGTAGACCTACATGATAACTATTATTAAGGCTACATTTTAGTCACAGGTATTTTTAGTAAAAGTCATGAACAGGTAACGGGCAGTAAACAAAAATTCATGGCCTGTGACCTGTCCATGACTTTTACTATATACCCCTAACTAAAACTTGGGAGGGGGGGGGCAACGGGGGCTTTCAGGAAGCAGTGCAGGGGCACCATGGGTACTGGGGGGTGGTGGCCCAAGACCCCCACTAGTGCGGGGGGGGGGAGGGGAGAGGAAGAGAAACAGCGGCCCGGGACCCCTGCTGGGACTGTAGGAAGAGGGTTGGAAGGGCTGGCAGGCTCCCTACCTGGCTTCGTGTGTCCCTGCAGCTCCTAGAGGGAGGGGTCACAAGGGGCTCTCTGCACGCTGCTCCCAGCACAAGTGCCAGCTCCATAGCTCCCATTGACCGGGAACAGCAGCTAATGGGAGCTGCAGGGGTGGGAACTGCAGAGCCCCCTGGCCCTTCTGGCTAGGAGCTGCAGGGACATGCCGGTGGGAGCCCCCCCACCCCAAGGTAAGTGCTGCCCCGCACCTCAACCACCTGCTCATAGCCCTGACCTCCCTCCCACACACCTAAACTGCTGCTGCGGGCAGCCCCTGAGCCAGCACTGGCCACTGCAGAAGTTACAGTGGTCACAAAGTCATGGAATCGTGACTTCCATGACAGACATGCAGCCTTAACCAATATATATATATATATATATATATATATATATATATATATATATATATATATATACAAAAAACAAAGAAAGCAGCTACACAGGAGTATTTTTTGTATGTGTTCAGGTTGGCATTCAAAAAGATGCAAAGAGATATTTTACACTTGCATATATGTGTGCACTCATACCTCTGCAAGGAGAGGTTGAAAAGTCAGTATGTCCGATTTTTGCTCCACACATTTTCTTAATCTATCCGGTATGGGATAGTGTGGTAGGAAACTTGGAAGAAATCTTCTACAACTTCTAAAATAAGAATTCAAAGTTACTTCAAGTCAGTATTTTTAGGTTGCACAAAGTAGTTCTTACAAACTGAACTGAGCTGGTTAGTGTGGATTTCTTTACTAAAGAGTAAGAACAAAACTCAAGATTCTGTAGTTACTAAAGTAAGCATAAGTTTGAAAAAAAAAAAAAAAAAAAAGATTCACATAAAGGACCACAAGTTAGCAAACACCATCCTCAAGGCTACAAAGACAGCAATACGAAAGCGCAAGTACAGTAAATGAAACTTTTCCAGTTTAGGTTCAAATAAAAACAAGGAACAGAAGTTTGCTACACTGGGGTGGGGAAGAGAATGTTGTTATAGAAGCATGTTTTACTTTCAAACGTTATGACCCCAACTTTTTCCTCCCTAACAAAGGTGTCATGGTGAACAATTTAATGTTAGTTACAGTTTTAGAGTATCTGGTTAAAATGTATTTTGTCTGTTGTGAAAATGTACTTATCTAAGGACCGCTTCCAGTTTTTCATTCAAGAAATTTCTAGTTTGTATTGCCAAGACCCAGTTACATCAAATGACTTGACCAATGTCTCACGTATCAGTAATTCAGTCAAGGGATTTCCTGGGTTTCTGTCTTGCTGTCTAAAACACCATTAGATTGCACCACTCCTACCAGTGCGTGCACTCTGGCAACACCTTTAGTTTTAATTAGCCTCTAGCTCATTCATAAATGTATAACATGCAGCAGTAGGACAGTTTGTGAATCATAAGAAAAACATCTATAAAGAAAGTTCAAATAGTTTGCTGAACAGGGAAAAACTATTTCAGTCAACGGAGCTCTGAAGAAAAACCCCCGTTTTTATTTCTTTTTCCAGTTTCCCTTTCCATATCCTTCATATTTGACACAGCTGAATGTGGATTATTTGCTAGTACCTTTTGCGTTCTGTTACAGCCACTGTAGTCTTCATGTGCTGTAACTCCGGAATAACTTTATGCTTTCTTAGGGAGAATGGTTCAGTGGCTGCTATTAGAGATTCCTCTTCATTTATTACAGTTACTTCAATGTAGCGTCCAATAATAAAATCAGAAAAACAAAGCAACAGAAGTTCTTTGCAGCGGCCAAGGTTTCTTTAAGTAAACAAGCAAAAATAAGTTAGGTTTTTCAAAACGACAGATTTTACTTATCGGTTCAGTGATCACAATATTGTTGAAAGAGACTGATTAGGTTTTGAGGGACCTCCCTAAATATCAAGTAATGGCTGATATAGAAGAATTCGTCACATTCACAAAATTTTAAAGAGTTTTAGTTGAGTCCAGCTAACATTCCCTAAAAGTAAAGTTTAAAAAAAATCTAAGCACTAAAAAAGTCCAAATATTAACAAGCCTGACCTTGAAAAAAAGTTTAAAGGGGAACTGTGCTTTAGAACAGAAGTACCAGTCTGAAAATTTTGTACCTACTATAATCACAAGTACACCCTTGTGATTACTAAAACTGAATGGAGTTAGCCAAAAGTATATCCTGTGTACAGTCACTCCACTGCTGAAAGGTCCTCATCCAGGATGCATCTCATTACACAGCAGCAAAAACTCTGCTCTTCTGGAGGTCTATGTTCCTCTGCATGGACCTCCAGGAGCTGACAGAGCTAGTGAGGAAGAGGGAAGTCCCAGCCTGACCCCTCAAAGACAAGCATTTCCTGTCAGCAGAGGAAGTGGCAACAAGGGGAGTGCAAATTCCTGCAAAGGAGAGTTTGAGGAGCTTATGCTCCAGACTATCAGAGCTCTTATCCACACAACCTATCCTTTAATTTCTTTCCAGGTTCTGTCCCAGCACCAAATTTTCTCCTCACCTCTTCAACACATATAACTTAGTTCTGATCCTCTACCCCCAACCCCCAGCTGTCTGACTCTTAACTAGCCCTCCCACTGAAATTTACAACAAACATTAAGTCCCAGATCAACAAAGGTGTGTAGGCTCCTTACTGTCACTGTAATTAGGAGCCTAAATATCTTTGAGGATCTGGGCTTACGTGCCTATAAAGGTGCTCAGCCTTATACAAAACAACCACCCAATGATTTCCAAGCCCCCCACTTATCCCACACCTGTTGCCTCCCTAAAGCTTCAGCATCCTCTTACCATTCTTTCTCATGAAGATATGTAGAGTTATCCAATCCACATATAGTAGGGTCCCAATCTGTATTTCTCCTTCAGAGGTGGGTTTCACAAACAGATCCTACCCTAAAAGAAGGTTTTTCTCCAATTTCTGTAAGGCCTACTCTATCTTAAACAGCTCTCATAAAAACTGGAAATTTAAGTTGCTGCACCATTGTTTTCGTGACAGTGCAGCAATGGAGATAGTACAATTTTATCCTGTTTTTCCATGTTTTAAATTAGAATCACACAAGTATGATGCACATTTATAACACTGTTTCACAAAAATAAAATATTTTGCATGGCATGTGGCTCCGTTATTAAACTGAAGAGTTTTCTTTAAATCAGCTAACGTCATAGATATTTAGGTCAGAAGGGACCATTATGATCATCTAGTCTGACCTCCTGCACAACGCAGGCCACAGAATTTCACCCACCACTCCTGCAAAAAGCCTCACACCTATATCTGTGCTATTGAAGTCCTCAAATAGTAGTTTAAAGACTTCAAGGAGCAGAGAATCCTCCAGCAAGTGACCCGTGCCCCATGCTACAGAGGAAGGCGAAAAACCTCCAGGGCCTCTTCCAATCTGCCCTGGAGGAAAATTCCTTCCCGACCACAAATATGGCGATCAGCTAAACCCTGAGCATATGGGCAAGATTCACAAGCCAGATACTACAGAAAATTCTTTCCTGGGTAACTCAGATCCCATCCATCTAATATCCCATCACAGGCAATTGGGCCTATTTACCATGAATATTTAATTACCAAAACCATGTTATCCCATCATACCATCTCCTCCATAAACTTATCGAGTTTAATCTTAAAACCAGATAGATCTTTTGCCCCCACTGCTTCCCTTGGAAGGCTATTCCAAAACTTCACTCCTCTGATGGTTAGAAACCTTCGTCTAATTTCTAGTCTAAATTTCCTGGTGGCCAGTTTATATCCATTTGTTCTTGTGTCCACATTTGTACTGAGCTTAAATAATTCCTCTCCCTCTCTGGTATTTATCCCTCTGATATATTTAGAGAGAGCAATCATCTCCCCCCTCAACCTTCTTTTAGTTAGGCTAAACAAGCCAAGCTCCCCGAGTCTCCTTTCATAAGACAAGTTTTCCATTCCTCGGATCATCCTAGTAGCCCTTCTCTGTACCTGTTCCAGTTTGAATTCATCCTTCTTAAACATGGGAGACCAGAACTGCACACAGTATTCCAGGGGAGGCTCACCAGTGCCTTGTATAACGGTACTAAAACCTCCTTATCTCTACTGGAAATACCTCTCCTGATGCATCCCAAGACCGCATTAGCTTTTTTCATGGCCATATCACATTGGCGGCTCACAGTCATCCTATGATCAACCAATACGCCAAGGTCCTTCTCCTCCTCCGTTACTTCTAATTGATGCGTCCCTAGCTTATAACTAAAATTCTTGGTATTAATCCCTAAATGCATGACCTTACACTTCTCACTATTAAATTTCATCCTATTACTATTACTCCAGTTTACAAGGTCATCCAGATCCTCCTGTAAGATATCCCTGTCCTTCTCTAAATTGGCAATACCTCCCAGCTTTGTATCATCCGCAAACTTTATTAGCACACTCCCACTTTTTGTGCAAAGGTCAGTAATAAAAAGATTAAATAAGACTGGTCCCAAAACCGATCCTTGAGGAACTCCACTGGTAACCTCCCTCCAGCCTGACAGTTCACCTTTCAGTAGGACCCGTTGTAGTCTCCCCTTTAACCAATTCCTTATCCACCTTTCAATTTTCCTATTGATCCCCATCTTATCCAATTTAACTAATAATTCCCCATGTGGCACAGTATCAAATGCCTTACTGAAATCTAGGTAAATTAGATCCATTGCGTTTCCTTTGTCTAAAAAATCTGTTACTTTCTCAAAGAAGGAGATCAGGTTGGTTTGGCATGATCTACCTTTTGTAAAACCATGTTGTATTTTGTCCCATTTACCATTGACTTCAATGTCCTTAACTACCTTCTCCTTCAAAATTTTTTCCAAGACCTTGCATACTACAGATGTCAAACTAACAGGCCTATAATTACCCGGATCACTTTTTTCCCTTTCTTAAAAATAGGAAATATGTTAGCAATTCTCCAATCATACGGTACAACCCCTGAGTTTACAGATTCATTAAAAATTCTTGCTAATGGGCCTGCAATTTCTTGTGCCAATTCCTTTAATATTCTTGGATGAAGATTATCTGGGCCCCCCGATTTAGTCCCACTAAGCTGTTTGAGTTTCACTTCTACCTCAAATATGGTCATGTCTACCTCCATATCCTCATTCCCATTTGTCATGCTACCATTATCCCTAAGATCCTCTTTAGTCTTATTAAAGACTGAGGCAAAGTATTTGTTTAGATATTGGGCCATGCCTAGATTATCCTTGACCTCCACTCCATCCTCAGTGTTTAGCGGTCCCACTTCTTCTTTCTTTGTTTTCTTATTTATATGGCTATAGAACCTTTTACTATTGGTTTTAATTCGCTTTGCAAGGTCCAACTCTACTTGACTTTTAGCTTGTCTCACTTTACCCCTACATGTTCTGACCTCAATAAGGTATCTTTCCTTGCTGATCCCTCCCTTCTTCCACTCCCTGTATGCTTTCTGCTTTTTCTTAATCACCTCTCTGAGATGCTTGCTCTTCCAGCTTGGTCTACAACTCCTGTCTATGAATTTTTTCCCCTTTCTTGGGATGCAGGCTTCCGATAGCTTCTGCAGCTTTGATTTAAAATAATCCCAGGCCTCCTCTACCTTTAGATCCATAAATTCCTCAGTCCAATCCACTTCCCTAACTGATTTCCTTAATTTTTGAAAGTCAGCCCTTTTGAAATAAAAAACCCTAGTTGCAGATTTATTTTTGTTAATCCTTCCTGTGAAGCAGAATCTGTGTGCTCTACACAGTTAAATTACAGAAATCCAATATGTAGGCAAACAAAAAAAGTAGAGTTTCCAGAACAGCTCAGTTTTGAGTATCCCAGGACAGAGTATTTATAAAGCTCAGGATCTTAAAAACTATCCATAAAAATATACACTCTGGGTATTTTTTGCTCAAAGACAGACCATGTCTTACTAGTGTTATTAAAACATGGACTCACTCATTCTGCTTTGTCGATTTACTTCTTTACCCTCAAAAAAAACCTGAAAAAACTGTTACGCATCTTTTCCTAACTGTTGTTCTTTGAGATGTGTTGCTTATGTCCATTCCCATGTAGGTGTGTGCACGCCACGTGCACAGTCACAGAAAGATTTTTCCCTCAGTAGTATCTATTGGGTCAGCCCCAGTGCGCCCTAGAGTTGCACCCTCATGGCGCTATATAGGGGCCTGCCACCCCACCACCCCTTCAGTTCCTTCTTGCAGGCAACTCTGACAAAGGAGTAGGAGGGTAGGCTTGGGAATGACACGACATCTCAAAGAACAATAGTTATGGAAAGGTTAGTAATAATTTTTTCTTTGTTGTGGGCTTGCTCATGTCCATTCCCATGCAGGTGATTCCCAAGCAGATAGACGAAGTGGGTTCAGAGTTCAACAACAAGCAGACTGTAGCACTGCTTTGCCAAATCCAGCATCATCTCTGGCCTGCTGCGTGATGGCATAATGGGTTGCAAAGGTGTGGACTGAAGACCATGTGGCTGCTCTACAGATATCGTGGATGGGAACCTGTGCCACGAATGCTAGTGAAGATGCTTGCGCCCTTGTGAAGCGGGCTGCCAGTGCCAGAGAAGGGACCTTTGCCAAGTCATAGCACATGTGAATACACGAGGTAATCCATGAAGAAATTCTTTAGGCTGAGACTGGGAGGCCCTTCATCCTATCAGCCACTGCTACAAAGAGCTGAGTAGTCCTCCTAAACTATCTGACCCTATCTAGGTAAAAACCAGCATCCACCTGATGTCTAGCGCATGGCACCTCTGCTCCTGGCTATTGGCAGGTGGCTTCAGGAAGAACACAAGGAGGAAAACCTCCTGGTTATTGTGGAACTGCAATACCATCTGTCAAGGCTGAATCCCCACTCTGTCACTCCAAGTGCAGAAAGTGGGGGCCTGGAAGGATTCTAAAAATGAACACTTGCCACTCCAGGCTTATATTAAGCACCCAAGGCCACAGCTTTTCTCTGCCCTTGGTTTGGTAAATGCTGCCACCACCCAAATGCAAAAAAACCCCAAACCCTTGGACCCAGGAAGAAACACTTGGGAATTCCTCCCTGTGGGGTACCCTTAAGCTCTCCCCCCCCCCGGCCCCGGGGAAAAGCTGAGAAAGAAAACAAAGGAAATTAGCTGGTGGCAACAGCTAATCAAACAGCATATGCACAAAGCTCTTAGGACACCAAAAATCCAATCCCATAATTAAAAAAGGTAAAATTTATTAAAAACAAAAATATATATCTGGAACTTAGGCTTTTGCTAGATTTTAAAAGAGCAATTCCAAAAATCAAGTACTCAAAATAGCTTTCTTTGGGGGTTCAGCTTAAAGGTTACAAGCAAACAAAAGCATCCGGAGTTAGCACAGAAGAGTCCACAAGCCAACAAGAAATAACCCTAATTGCATCTTTTTAGACATTCACTAATTTTCTTACATATCTGAGGCTTCAGATAAGTAGGTTCAAGGTATGAATTGATCATACCTGGCTTAAAGCTGCTTACAGCATTGCTGCTCCGTGGCCCTGCAGCCCAGAGACCACCACACAAAGGGAAAGTTTCTTTCCCAATTTTAAAAAGTTCTACCTTCCCATTGGCTCTTTTGGTCAGGTGTCCACTCCTTTTCTTTTACCTGTGGGACTGTTAACCCTTTACAGATAAAGCAAGCAGAGAACAGACCAAGAGGGATTTTACAGCTAACTGGCTGGCTGGGTGTCCATCAAAGGGAGCTACTCCCCCTCACTTCATGGATCACACGCCTCCCAAATCACAGACAGTGCTGGCCAGTCTGGTTCAGGTTGGGTCCACACCAGCTGGGATTTCTTCCTGGAGGTTTAGGAAAGAGTTAATAAGATACATGCACCTCTAATTTTACTAATAATTACATGAAGAACTAAACAGTACTTTTTACATTTTAAGAACTACAATGACTTAGAATGCAGGGACATTTTTACCTGGCTGATTCTGGGAAACCTTCCCAGGAGAGTGAATCAGCCACTTTGTTAGAGGCTCCTGAAATGTGCTGTATTTCAAAATCAAAGTCTTGGAGAGCTACATTCCACCGAAGAAGTTTCCTGTTAGTCTCTCTGACTGTGTGAAGCCACTTCAGTACAGCACAGTCAGTCTGCAGGTAGAACTGCCATCCCCAAATATATGGGCGTAGCTTCTCCAGAGCATACACAATAGCGTAACATTCTTTTTCTGAGACTGACTAGTGGCTTTCCCTCTCAGAAAGTTTTTTTGCTGAGAAACACGACAGGATGGAATTGTTGATCTGGTCCTTCCTTCATTAAAACTGCTCCCACACCACGCTTGGACGCATCTGTGGTTACAACAAACGGTTGGTTGAAGTCCGGGACCCTCAGTACAGGGTCCGCCTTAAACTGGTTAAAGGCTTTCTGACACTTCTCAGTCCACTGAACTGCATTTGGCTGTTTTTTCTTGGTCAGGTCTGTCAGTGGGCTGGCAATTTGGCTGTAGTTTGGTACAAATAGTCAGTAATACCCGGCCAAGCCCAAGAAGGATTGGACCTGCTTTTTGACTGAGGGACAGGCCAATTATGGATAGCATTTACCTTAGCCTGTAGGGGGTTGATAGTACCTTGACCCACCTCGTGTCCAAGGTACGTTACCCTGTTTAGGCCTATCTGACACTTTTTGGCCTTAACAGTTAGTCCTGCCTCCCTTATGCGTTGGAAGACAGTTTGGAGGTTTTCCAGGGGGTTCTGCCCATGAATCTGAGAATATAGCCACATCGTCAAGGTAGGCAACTGCAAATTCCCCAAATCCAGCCAGGTTGTTATCTACCAATCTCTGGAAGGTGGCGGGTGCCTAAGCAAAAGCTTAAGTTCCACATGTATTTTTTTCCTTTTTGTTTTTAAATAAAATGTACCTTTTTTAAGAACAGGATTGGATTTTTGGTGCCCTAAGAGGTTTGTGCTTGTTTGATTAGCTGGTAGCACAGCTAATTTCCTTTGTTTTCTTTCTCAGCTCCTCCCCGGGGGTGTGTGTGTGAGAAATAGCTTGAGGGTACCCCACAGGGAGGGATTCCCAAGTGTTTCTTCCTGGGTCCAAGGATTTTTTTTTTTGTCATTTGGGTGGTGGCAGCATTTACCAAGCGAAGGTCAGAGAAAGGCTGTAACCCAGGTAAAGCAAGCAGAGAACAGACCAAGCTGAACCTTGTCCTTGATGAAAACTGTGTAGGGTGGTTCTGAAGTGAGGGCCCTGATTTATGAGACCCTCCTGCCCGCTCTGATGGCTATGAGGAAAGCCACTTTCCATAAGTAGAGCAAAGAGCATGCCACCAAAGGCTCAAATGGTGCCCCCGTCAGTCTTGAGGAGGGCCAAGTTAAGATCCCAAGGCGGGACTGTCTATTTTACCTGTGGGTAGAGTCTGTCCAGTCCTTTAAGAAAACGGCTACAGAACACGATAGCAAAGATGGACCTGCCACTCAACCTGGGTGGAAGGCCAAGATAGCTGCCAGGTGCACCCTAATCGAAGACGCAGACAATCCTGGATGTTTTAGATGTAACCAATAGTCGGTATTGTAGTTCAAGTGGGCAAGATCCCCTTCTGTCCAGCCCAGATAGAGAACCTTTTCCATTTCACCAGACAGGTGGCCCTGGTGGATGGTTTTCTGCTCCCTAACAGGATCTCCTGAACCGGCTCCAAGCATGCTAACTCCAAAGGGTTCAGCCATGGAGCTTCCAAGTTCTCAGGTGGAAGGATCTGAGACCCGGATGAAGGAGATGTCCGTGATCCTGGGAGATCATGTCTGGAAACAGTGGTAGGTGATCAGTTCTTTGACTGAGAGCTGCAGGAGGGTGATGGACCAATGCTGGTGGGCCATGCCAGCAATACCAGGATCGGGCTCGTTTTGACCTTCAGCAGAACCTTGTCTATGAGCAGAATGGGTGGGACTGTATAGAGAAGATGGTCCTTCCAGGGAAAAAGGAATGCGTCTGGGAGTGAGCCTAGACTGTGATTCTGGAAAGAGCTGAACTGCAGACACTTCCTATTGTATCTTGTTACAAACAGATCTATATGGGGAGTTCCTCACCTTTAGAAAATATCCCCTCTGACATCTGGGCAAATGGATCTCTTGTGATTGGAGAAGGATCTGCTGAGATGACCCGCTAACTTGTTCTGAACTCCTGGAAGTGTATTGAGTGGGTTATGCAGAACTCCCATAAGTGGAGAGCTTCCTGGCATAAGTGAGAAGAGCACGGTCCACTCTATCTATCTATCTATCTGTCTGTCTTTCAGAGAGAGAGAGAGAGCGCGAGCGAGCGAGCGCGCGCCCGCATATTACTGTCATGTTATCTGTAAGCACCAACACACACCTGCCCTCTAGACAGGGCTGGAATGTTTGGCAAGCAAGACACACTGCTCTGAGTTCTCTCACACTGATGTGTAGCAGGAGCTCCCTGTGGGACCAGAGACCTTGAGTTCTGAGGTCCCCCAGGTGAGCTCCCCATCCCAACTCGGAAGCAGTGACGGCTGCAGTCTCCTGAATGGAATGCCTGCACAAACCACCCCTGGATCCAGCCCCCATAAGAGGGAGTTGATCACCAAAGGAGAAGTGTGAAAACTCTGTCCAGGAGGTTGCAGCCTGGCCAGTAAACTGTTGCTAGCCAGGCCTGTAGAGGTCTGAGTTGCAGCCTTGTGTGCTTTACCACATATATGCACGATGCCATGTGCCCCAGGAGCTTCAGGCAGGTCCTCACAGAGGAGGTGGAATGTTTTCTGAGATGGTCTATGATAAAAGTCAGTACCTGGAATCTGGCTTCTGGGAGGGAGGCCTTGAGCTGGACTGAGTCGAGAACAACCCCTATAAACTCTATCCTTTGGGTGGGGACAAGGGTCGACTCTTGTGTACCATCTAGAAGGCTGACGGTATTAACTGGATGTGCTCTTTCACCTGAGCTCTGGACTGGTCTCTGACCGGCCAGTTGTTGAGGTAAAGATACACCTGTATTCTTTGTTTTCTCAGGAAGGCCGCAACTATTGCCATGAACTTTGTGAAGACCCGAGGGACCTCTGAAAAGCCGAATGGCAATACAGTGAACTGGTAGTGCACCTGTCCCATCATGAACAGCAAGAATCGTCTGTAGTCCGGGACTATAAAGATGTGAAAATATGCCTCCTTCAAGTCGAGGGCAGCATACCAGTCTCCTGGATCCAGAGAGGGGATAATGGAGGCCAGGGAGACCATGTGGAACTTCAGCTTCTTCATGAATTTGTTGAGGTTTCGCAGGTCTAGAATAGATCTGAGATTTCCTAATTCCCAAGGCCAAGGGCAGTATCAGGACTAAAAGCCCCTGCCCCTTAACTCTAGAGGAACCTCCTCTACCATTCCCAGTTGCAGAAGCATTCACAGCTCTTGGAGTAGGAGTTGCTTGTGAGAAGGGTCCCTGAAGAGGGACAGGGAGGAAGGAGGGGAATAACTCAATTCTAGAGCGTATCCCAGTCCTATCACGTGTAGCACCCAACAATCTGAGGCGATATGGGCCCATGCCTGATAGAAGTGGGATAGCTGGTCCACAGAAATAAGGAAGGTTGGATCCAGGTGAAGCTCTATTACACTGTCCTCGGGCAAATCCTCAAAACGCCTGTTTGGCGCCCAATGACTGCCTGGTAGGTCCAGATCCCTGGGTCGAGTAAGGCTGGGGAGAGGTCTGCTCTTGTAATTCCTGCCCCTCCTTCTATTGTAGTCCTGTCTCAGTTGTGATTGCTAGAACAGAGGTAATGATTGTGGCTTGAAATGTTTTCTCAGTGGGTCCAGGGTGTGCAGACCCAAAGATTTCAGCATGGTCCTGGAGTCTTTCAAGCTGTGCAGTTTAGTGTCTGTTTGCTCAGAAAACAGCGCTGTGCCTTTGAAAGGCAAGTGTTGAATCGTCTGCTGCACCTTGTGAGGGAGGCCCGAGGCCTGCAGCCGAGAGGATCTCTGCATCACCAACGCCGATGCTATGGTGCTCGCAGCTGAGTTGGCTGCGTCCAGAGCTGCCTGCAAGGACACCTTTGCCACGGCCCTGCCCTCCTCAACCAAAGAGAATTCTGCTCTGGACTCTTGGGGTAAATAGTTCTTTGAATTTTGTCATTGCTCCCCAGTTGTTAAAATCATAATGACTAAGGAGTACCTGTTGATTAACAGTGAGAAGCTGGAGCCCCCGTGGCATAGATCTTCCTGCCAAAGAGGTCCAGCTTTTCTGCATTCTTAACCTTTGGGATAGGTCCCTGCTGCCCTTGTCTCTCACACTCATTTGCTACCGAGACTACAAGGAATCCCAGAGGGGGATGTGTGTAGTAATATTCAAACTCCTTTGGTGGCGAAAAGTATTTTCTCTCCGGCCACAGTTTGCAAAGAGGCTGGAGTTTGCCACAGCACCTTAACTGGCTCTAGAATGGCACTGTTTCGCGGCAGGGCTACCCTTGACAGCTCTGATGGTGTCAAAACGTCCACCAGGGTGTGAGAGGTTTCTAAGAGTTCCTCCAGCTGGATCTCCAGGTTGTGAGCGACCCTCTTTAGCAGTTCCTGATGCGCCTTGGGGGTCATCTTGTGTGTGTGTCAACGAGGTTCCTGCAACTGCCTCGTCTGGTGAGGAAGAAGAGGATCCTCAGATCGGTACTGGCTCTTGTTCCTGTCCATCCAGTCCTGACGGGGCCCATGATGCTGGTCCCTGGGGCATGGTACTGGGCTTGGTCCTGTCCCGGACTGTTAGAGGTGGTGGTGGGGCTCAACCCTCCAAAGTCACCGAATCTGACCTCCTTGACTGAGGACCCTGAGCCTGATGAAATGCCCAAGGAGTCCAGAAGGGCCCCTGCACCGGCACCTGCCATTGTACTGGCCAGCCCATGAGTGGGAGTCCCCGCCTCATCTCGTCCATCCGGTACCATTAGTGCAATCGGTGCCGGCTCTTTCTTGAGACATAGGACTCAGGTTCCGAGTCAGATGCTGAGTATTCACTCCTCGGACACCACGGGGGTGCGATGCCAGTTGGGGATACTGCATCATCACCGGCTTCCCTTTTGACGGTACCTGCTTCGGTGTCGCAATTGCTTTCGCCTCTGGTACTGGCTCACATCTAGGTGGTGACGGTGGCACCGGGAGGGACATCAGATCCCATGCCGCCCAGAATGCCTCCAGTGTGGACGCGAGTGCCATTCCCATGTTCCTATGGCTCTCCCTGGGGGGAGAGTCCAATAGCACCAGACTTGATGGTTTCTTTTCTGGGGCAGGAGTCAATGGTGCCGCAGCAGCGGTTGTTGAGCCCAAGTGATCTTGCCTGCCGAAGTCTTTATGGCAGGTAGGTTTCAGGATAGGGAAGTGCCCCTATCAGTTTTCCGCTGCTTCTTGCACAGGACCAGAGAGTGGGAGCGGTGCCCACGCACTCTCCTGTACTGACCTCCTCTACACTGGCGAAATGTGGCGGTGCCTGGAGTCGTGCCATGCCAACGAGGAATCTTGCCTCAGTGCTGGGAAGGCCGGGCTGCAGTGCCTGTCCCCCATGGAAGCCAGTGTGCACCTTCTGGAGTCAGAGGTGCTTGGTGCTGAGTTGGGGTGACCCAGCTCCAAGAAGGACAAAGAGCCATCTCCATTAAGAGGAATTTAGCCTCTGCTCCCTTTCCTTGAGTCTGGGGCTTAAAACCTCTACAGATCCTGCACTGATCACGCAGGTGAGATTCACCCAAAGACCTGAGACAACTAGAGTAGGGGTCACTGAGAGGCATAGGTTTATGGCAAGCTCACACAGCTTACACCCTGGAAACCAAGGCATGCCCCGATGCCTGGGTGGGAAAGAACCTGTTAAGCGGGATCCTTCACTACACTAACTGTAACACTAACTACTAAACTTTTCTATAACTATTTACAGGAAAAAGTACAAGCACAAGAAAAGTCCACTGGGGAGTACTTGCAGAGCAAAAATGAGCAGTTCCAAAAACCATTACAGGCAGAAAGAAGGAACCGAGGGGGGGGGTGGGGAGAAACGTGTCGGCAGGCCCTTATATACAGCACCATGACGATGCAATTCCAGGGGGTTCTTGAGCCGACCCGACATATACCGCTGAGGGAAAAAATCTTCCGGTGACTGTGCACGGGCTGTGCACACACCTACATGGGAATGGATATGAGCAAGCACTTGAAGAAGAACTAGATGTTTAAAAGGCAGACTGACCTAAAAGTTAAAGCATTATGTTGCTGCCTTGTAAATTCAAAAAGGATTGGACCAATTCTGCCTTCACATATACACATGCACTTCCCACTGCAGTCAACTGGAGCTGTGCCTGCAAATCTGAGGGTAATATCTCATCCTTAAGCTTCCTTTGGCATAGCAGCTGAAAAAGAACAAACACACACATACACTGCGGTACATATGATCACAATGGAAGTCTTTCCCTCAGGTGGTATGAAGATTTCCCCACTAGCTTCCGCCTCAACTATTGGCCGTTCTTCCACACTTTGTCCATTTTCTCCACTGCACAGATTTTCATCTTCTCTGCTACCAGGATCTTTATTCTCTCTTGCTAAATTTGGATCCTTAGGATTAATTCCTTCTGTAGTAAACAGACAGATAACAGTAAGCTTTAATTACTGTATGACAGAGGTTTATAAAATCATGAATGGTGTGGAGAAAGTGGAGGTGTTATTTACCCCTTCACATAAACACACGAACCAGAGGCCTCCCAATGAAATAGGCAGCAAGTTTAAAACCAACAAAAGGAAGTACTTTTTCCACACAATGCACAGTTAACCTGTTGAACTTGTTGCCAGGGGAAGTTGCTGAAGTGAAAACTAAGTGGATTCAAAAGGGAACTAGATATATTTATGGAAGCTAGGTCTATCAATAGCTATTAGCCAAGATGGTAAGGGATACAACCCCTACACTGGGTGTCCCTAAGCCTCTGACTGCCAGATGCTGGGACTGGACAACAGGGGAGGGATCCTTGATGACTGCCCTGTTCTATTCATTCCATTTGAAGCATCTGGCACTGGCCAGTGTTGGAAGTCAGGATACTGGGCTAGATGGACCATTAGTCTGACCCAGTATGGCCATTCTTATGTTATTTACTGACAAGTGGGGCATGCAAGGTCCTACTGAAGGAACATACAGGCCTTTAAAGAGTTAGACATTACATACGTGTATGTATCTCACACATACCTGGTGGGGTTCCATTATTCATAACAAATGCGCTATTCAGTGGCTGGCACATAGGTTCGCTACTGTCATTGAGTGAATTGATGTTCCCCTTTGACAAATTCTCTTGTTTCACAGGAACAGATGATGACAAAAATGTTGTTGGAGTCTTCTGGCCTTTTTCAGGCAACTGAAAGCTAAACTGCTTCTCTTTTTCCCAGCCAGCTAGTCTGCAGCTGATTAAGGAATGTGGTACATTTCCCTTATTCCTAGAAACAATTAAACAGTTATATGTAAACAACATTTATGAGAAAAAGAAGTTACTTGCAATACAGAACACACAAATCAAGACAGAATCAAATTCAGTTACACTCCAATAAATCCACCCTCACTGAAGCATGGCATGGATATCAACTCCATTGAGAAGAATTTTCAGGATAACTAAAATAAGATAAATATAAATAAATAAAATAAAAAGAATAAACCACTGGATTAAGTTATCTGTGAAGTTTTAATATAAGCTAATGTAAGTAGAACCCATGGATTAGGTTCTAGTACAGCATAACAGATCATCAGAGCTTATACAATATTCCTCTGTATTTAGACTAGGAAATAGCTGTGGGAACAGAGTCCATGATGTGCCATCTATTTGTAAAGGTTGAATGTTTAATGGTGACCATTAAGGTGAGCAACATGAATGCAACTCAACTTTGATCCTGTCAGATATGTGCAAGGTCTGAAATTCAGAGTGTCAGGAATGGTATAAGAAGAAGAAATAACACAGTCAAAAGGGAAAGAGTTGTAAGAGAATAATTTAGAGAGCTTACTCTATCCAAATGACCATGTTTTTACTCTCCCCTAGCTTAAGTGTTCCAAAGTTAGTCATTCTTGACACCTCCAGTCCTCCTTTGTCTCTCATTAAATTTTCATATGACTCATCCAAGTTCATTTCACTAGTGGCAGATAGTCTGTAAAAATCATGACACTGTGTTGAATCAAAGTTAAATGGTTAGACTCAGGAAAATATAAAAATAAATATTACATTTAAAGATCCAACAAAACTTAAGAATTTTCCCTCAGTGTTTGAGTACAGAAGTCCAAAAATGCTTTCTCAGCCATCTACCATGACCCCCAAGCTATTAAGTTGCATTTACTAGGGGAAGCAATGATTTAAAAATATATATTATATATATATGTATTACACATACACAGCCTTTCTTTAGAGAGGTCAAAATCTTGGATGTAGCCTGTAACGGCTTGGAACCAACCTACTCATCCTCAAAGGCCTGGTCCAACTCTCACTAAAGTATATGGAATGACTCCTATTGACTTCACTGGGAGTTAAACCAGGGACCAAAATCAGCAAAGAGGGCAGTTTTTCCATGAGCAACTTCTTATGGCCCAATACCAGGAGAAGCTTTAGAATCAGGTACAAAGTGAAATGACTGGGTTGGGACAATTCTCAAGTTTCCTTCTTCTGCTGCTGGCTTCATGGGAGTCCCTTTATGTATGTCTACAACATTTTTAAGGTGACTGCGGATTTCAGCCTAAACTTTAAAAAGAAGGTAACACAACCCACACCAAAATCAAAAAATACCACCACCTGCAGTTTCCCATCAGTGTCAGTGATTGCAACTTTCTGGCTATGTCTAAATTATCATTAACACCCTTGGTATTACAAAGATGTTCAACTCATATTGAGGGAAATTTCAAAGCAGTAATGAAAAATACCTGAAATTACATATTCTGATTGAAATGAATTTTCTGTAGTTATCTAAGGCAACAGAAGAAAAAAAAAAATCAGTGCAGCTTTTCTTTAATAAAAAAGTTTGTGTTTGTTTTTTAAATTCCACCCAACCCCCACTAGATGTCTCCCACTGCTATGACAGTGGACAGATATTCATCCCTACCTTTTACAATACTGGGGAAGATGCTACAATTGGCAAGTAGAAGACAACCCATGAACTCTGTTTTTAAAAACAGATAATTAAAGCACCAGTTTACTATAGGGACTTCATCCAAAAATAGTAAAAATGACAAATTTAGAAAACAAAATAAGGAAGACTACAAATTAACTGCAAGGTAGTACAGAGTATCAACAACATAAGCAGGAGCTTTAGGAACACCAAAACAGCTGTATTATGTTGCTATCACAAGTGACCATTAGTAGGACATAGTGCTACAGGAAGCATTTCAAGGCGATGAACACAGTTCTGCAGCATGTCCCTTTAAACCAATTTAAACTGAACCATGGTCAGAATGAACCTCCTACTAGGGCTCAATGAGGGTTTTTAAAAACTGGTTTAAGAAGTTGTGGGAGCATAAATCATGTTATTTCCTCTCCCTTCTTAAAAAAGAGTTATGTTTAACTTCAAACATGAGAAGTTTCCTGTTACCCATTCTTGTCTGAGGGAGCCATGCAGAGTGCTCTCCAAATGTAACATGACTGGTTACTCTCCACAACCACCACATTGACCAGGTCATGTCTACGAGGTGAATAACCATCAGGAAGTCTCAGAGAATCCAGAATGAAAAATATACTGTCATCTATTACGCCAATTCTTCCACAAACACTGGAAATACGAACCTGTAACATTTACACAATTAGTCTTATTACATGTCACATGCTTAAATTTGCTTAGGCACTAATTTTTAAAACAACCACCACAGAAAAGTACATGTATCCTATATGTTTATTATTGAAGAAAACTGACACCCAGGCATTTCACAGTATGTCTATAGATTTAGTATAGATAGTAATCACCTTAGTGTTTCCTTAAATTTAAAAGTACCCAAACACAAGCAACTACATGTGCAGGGTAAAAATCATGCTTTAACTGTATGCTATAGTACATTTATGGCTGGCTATTGAACTTCAAGATACCATAGCCATCAAAGAGTTCCCTCACCCTTCCATGGGTGTAATGGAATCGAGAGAACAGTAAAACCTAAAGCTTTTCACCATATTGGTAAACTGACAGTTTTATCTTTTAATTGGACACTCAACTGACATAACACCTGTAAAGACTTATTTGTGGATATACTGGATATGTGGTGACTCAAGAAGGAATAGTAACATTTTCACTCACCAAAAAAGACAAGCGTCCTTTTATAACCCAGAGTGTTTGGAAGACTTTTAAAGCAAACGTAATGATAAGCACATCCATTGAATAAATGATATTCATTAGTTTTGCATCAAGTGTATGTAAGTATAGATGTTTTAATTCTGAGCAGGTCTGTGTACAGACAGTATGATTTGGGTATTTGTTACCTTCTCAACAAGTGGTTGGTAGCTAAAACCACAAAACCCAACCAATAAAAATAACAAAATTTCCCATATGACACATTTAACTCCCCCTGCCACCACACACACAAACTTTGTTTTAGAAATAACCCTACATCAATTCATGAGCATTAGAATGAACTTAATTTTCTTTTATCTTTCAGATGAAAACTTGTCCAATACTTAAGCCCCTTCATTTTCAGTTTAAACCAAAAAATCCTGGGTTTTACAAAAACTATTATTCGTTTTTTCCCCCGATTTTCATCCTACTTTTGTATTATCCAAATATATAAAAAATAACTTGCTTTATTAGGAAAAATACAATACATTGCATGAGATATATGTATTACGATAATACATTAGTTTGTGTGTATATGCAAAACTGCCTGCTGAAGTAAGGCTATGTATTAATCTGGAAGATACACACAAGAAACAAATGGGCACGCACGCAAGCTCTGAAGTGCACGTACATCTGAACATATTGATAAATCTTACGCCTACCATGTACACATTTCAAGCTGTTAGCAGATAATGGTTTCAACATTATGTTATATTTAAGGATTAGAGATATATTGTTTTCTTAAACTCAAAGGTGGCATTGTTTTGAGTTTGTTTTAGTTATACAGCAAACCACACTGAATTCCGTTCAAAGCATTAATCTACTGATTACTTTTTTCTCCGTCCTTACGTCCACCAAAATAAACCCCGATATTTACCTAGAAAAATTATTAATAGTTTTTGCACCGATTTTCAGTAGTTTTTGTTGTTGTAGTAATAAACACCGATAAATTCCCAGGAAAAAATTAAATAAAATAAAAACTGAAAACAAAGGGCACTACCAACACTGTAGTAGATCTACAAAGATAAGCAGCCATTTTTCCTCCCACAGTACAGCGTGAATATTCCCCTGCCAAATGCCCAGAGCAATATGCAAAATACATACTTTGTCCACTCGCTTATATCTCAGTGGCTTTACAGAAACTGCTTCACTGCTCCATGTTGTTGGGTTAATAAAATATTCAGCTTGCACCCAGTCACCTTTACAAGGTTTGAAGCCTATAAAAACAGTGACATTTTTGCAAGTTAAATTGTCATAAAAAGACACTTTGCGTAACTTTGTGGAAGCATGTCGTGTTTTTGCTATAAGAGGGCACTGTGATTTGACATAATTTAAGGAACTTTAAAGTTACCTGCTAAAATGTGTTAAAAGTATACTTATTACAACACTATATATTGAGTGCTACACGTAACAGGAGATACAGAGAACTTCAGCACTTAACTTTAACTTTATTTTTTGTGTCCACCAAAAAGCAGGTCCATGAGCTCCTACCCTGTTGCCTGATGGACTGTTGCAACAGGCTGAGACTTCACTGGGAGTGCAGCAACTTTTTGACAGGGGAGGAGGGAATTTAATTCATAAATTACACTTGCGAGGGATAAACCTTTGTCTTTAATACTTAACACAGTTTAAGGAGTACCATTCTGAAGACACAGAAATGTTGGCCCTAATCTGGCAATAAATTCTGCACAGGAAGCCCCCTACATCTGCGCAGAACTCCACTGAAGTCAGTACAGCTACATGGAAGAGCCAAGTGTCTACACAAGTGGCTTTGGATATCCCACCCTACTTTGTGAAGAAACATTCACTGTTCAAGCTGTCATGTTAGCCAGCAGCATGAAACCTATGCAGAGCTGGCCACACAGAGGATTTTAAAGCTAGTTTAAAAAAAAAAAAAAAGTTACTGAATTTTACTAAGTGTCAAATAGGATTTTTAAAAGTTCATTGCAGTAAACAATGAAGATTAATTAAAATGTAATTAAATGTTACAATTTATAAGTTTTCAGATGGCTAGCAACAATGAAAGATCTGTGATCAAACTGTGATCCAAAGAAAGCCACAACAACATTTGCTAATCACTTATAGGGGAGTTGTTTAAAAGGTCAAAGCATCATCAAACTCAGGCTATGGCTACACTAGAGAGCTTACTGCTCTGCCACTGTAAGCTCTCTAGTGTAGCTGCTCTAAGACAACGGGAGAGCGCTTTCCTGTCAGTTTAATTAACCCAGCCCCGCTCCCCCGTGAGCAGCGGTAGCTATGTTGGCAAGAGCAGCTCTCCCACTGACATAAGCATCAGTGTGGACAATGTTAAGTTGACATCAATTATGTCCTTCAGGGGCATGGCTATTTCACACTCCTAAGTGACATAATTTATGTCAACTTAAGCTGTCGGATAGCCATAGCTTCACATACTTAATACTTTTACTTGTGTTACAGCTTTACTCCCACTCAACAGTAAACTTCAGGAGTCACAGTGATAAAACAAAGATGAACAGACTTTGGACTACAACTTATGTATTATAAATTTGGCGAAATCTTAGCCACAAATTAAAAAAATAAAATAATCCTAATTTTTAGATATAATTTATTTTAAAAGTTCACGTTACAGTAGTGAAAAATAGCACCTGAAACAGAATCTATTTTGTAGATTTAATTTTGTAGATTCTGTAGATTTAACACAATAATTATGAAATCACACAGCTGCATTCCCTCAGGAAGGGGCCTTTTACAACAAGTTTCAGCCTGTAGCAACATTTTTTTTTTTTTTGGATAAGTGTAAAACCCCGTCTGAAAATAGGGTTTTAATATGAAATGTGTGGGATACCCTGAGTCAAAGTTAGGAGTCAGTCCTTTTTATATACCAACATGTTTATTTTCAAAAAGACGTATTAAATTTCACTAATTTCTCTATATTTAAAATGAGTAAGGGTAGGCTACACTAACTGTGAGAAGAAATTACCTCTCACACAAAGCAAGCCTACTTTCAATGAAAGTAACTTAGAGCTCAGTTTACAGCACTCACAAATATGAAAAAAAACAGCTGTCTTCATCCCAGTTATTACTTTTACTCTAATAAGGATTATCTGCTATTTGAAATATAAATTCTTGTACTGTGCACTAGACACTTAACACACAAGACTTTCGAGACCATTAAAATGGTTATGAACATGATCAAGATTTTTTTTTCCAAGTCATACCTTCACAAACCCGGTCCATGGCAAAAGAAGTTGTCTTATTAATATAGCCACCATCTTTAGTAAGAGATGTAATATTGCCAATTAACATTTTAGTTTTTAATTCAGAAGAGTCGTAAGTAGGACTGCTATAGTTTTCCCATTTGTCTGAGACAGCTTCTACCTAAAGAGTGCAAAAATACAATATTCCCATAGCTGATATTTCTACTTCACAAATTATTAGGTTAGCAGCAAAGTTAAAAATACACTCAATATGTCCTGTGTGATGTACCAGATTTCAAGTATTTTAAACTACATTTTATAGCCAACCAAAACTACTATTTACAGGATTATATACCCATTTTAGTTGTCAAAAACTCATGTCTTCCCCCACCACAAAAGATTAAAAATACTATAAAAATAAAGGAATCACTAGCAGTAACAATGATATAAAGGTGCTAAGGAACTTCACTGTCACAAACAATTGTTTCAATTAGTTGCACCAGTGCTGATATTTACTATTGTTGTTCATTAATCTATCTGCCTTGTCCATCTCACTTTAAGATCAAGGCAGTATCTTACAGGGTCTCCTGGCAGATTGGGAGAGAATTTGTTTCCAAACACTTTAATTCTGTGCAAAAAATGACTGGAGCTAGAGCACTTCCCATTCTGTGAATCAGTAAACGCAAGAATTCTTACCATTTGTCATCAGTTTATACACTATAAAAAAATTTAAAAGGGACATTCAAGTGACAATTGGTAATTTTAAATTAATGGGGTTTTTTACCTCCGTGCTTTTAAAATGTACTCTTTCATTTTATTAAGCAGGTAAACAGCTCCAGGCTGGAGCTGTTTGCAGCTTAATTTTTGCAGTTTGCAAAATGTCAGCCTGAGAAGGGTCATGTAAACACAACCAGTCTTCTGCTGTGCTAGAAGAAAGAAGCAGATACCATAGGCTTCTTAGCTGTCTGACCCATGGAAGCAGTAATGATTCCTTAATTACTTGGGAAGCTTAGGGTAGAATTAGGATTCAGTGGCCTGAGAGAAATACTCCCTACAAGGGCTAAGCAGCAGCTGCAGCTTTAAGAACCATGCCCTTGCTTCCAAGGAGTCACTGTTGTCACTAGACCAAAGTCCCCACTACACAAGTCACTGATCTATCAGGAGAGTTCCTTCATCCCACAAGGATTTCCCCCCTCCTCAAGGAGGTCTCCAGCACTCATAAGCCCCCTTCTCACCTCAAGAGTAATAGTTACTGATGTCACTGGCCAAAAGCCCCTTACACCTCCAAGCAGCAGTTGATGCTAGACTCTCACAATAAACCGTGTCTGGGTATATATGAGGAAACTGCACAGTGTAAGAAATTGGTCAGGGCATGCAAAAGGACTAGATAGGGGAAAAATACTCAAGCAGGTATTGTGGAAGTAAAGAGATATGGGATTACTGTAAGGAAAGCAAAGTGAAATATATTTTAGTATTAAACAGTGATATAATAAAAACTCACATATGTAATAAATATCCCATTACATAGTTTTCTTTTAAAATGAATAAAAGGGAATACAGGTAGACTTTCATCATGTTCAAGCACTGCTGTGTTATCACCAATCTGGGGCACAGGAACTAACATGATCTGTAAACAAACTTTATTGTTTTACCTAGAAATGAGCTTGTAAAAGGAGGGTTGTAACACTGGAGAAAGCATGCAGGTTTGAAGACAAAAAAAAATAATCAGTTTTCATTTTCAGAAAGGTTATAGGATCATAACCATCTAAAAAGCTATTTACATAAAAATAATTTGACTTGACAGTGTCCCTTTAAAAGGCTGATCGTGGCTTAAGCCTTAATTTTTCAGCAACCGCACATCCCAGGAGGTGAAGTGTACAGAGACAACAAGCTCAAAGACCCAGCAGAAGAGTTAAGTGCACCACAGTTATATAATATTAACCATTATTCATAGGTTGCAAAGCTTTTAATGGCTTGTTTATCAGAAGTCTTGCTTCTAACTTCTGCACTGAACAGATACAAGTTTTTCCCTAAAGAATAATTACTAAAGTAGATTTTAATTTTTTAAATAGATTTTTAAACCAAGCAAAGAAACACAATTAGTTTACATACAAGTCCAGATCCTGTTTTATAAATAAATAAAACCTGTAGAACACTCAACTAACTCACATATCCTTGTTTCACAATAGACAACTCTTGCAGCTAGTAAGTTTCCTCACTTCTTCCCCGCAATTACTTACAGGACATACTAAACCCTCAGCACTGCAGCATAGAGGGAAGAAGATTGCAGCAATGTGCTTGAACAGTGCTATCCAAGCTGTGATCGATACACCATTGGTAGTCTGTTAAGCACTAGATACTCTGGACCTTCTTTACAAGCCTCCAGACACTTCTTCAGAAAGTAGCAAACAAAAAACACCCACAAACCACCACACAGACCAAGAAGGAGGAGCCATGTTAGCGGTCTCTCCTGGGGTTGTGCGCTACTCAAAGAGGAAATAAGCACCACCCTTTGAGCATGGACCCTCTGGTAATGCTAGAGCTGCTAAAAGCAGCATGAGAGGGATATCCAAGGGAGAAGAGGACAAGGTGACTAGCCAGCATGTGCAGGGAATCAAACAGCAGGAAAACACACCGAGCAAAGTAGGAAGAGGAGAAAAAGAATGCATGGGGAGATGAAACAAAAATTGTACTAAGGCAGCAATACAGTAGTTATTGGACTAATGAGAGGTAAAAATACAGAAAAGATGGTATTTTCAAAAGCACTTAAGTGTTAGTCAACTCTACCACTGGAATTAATGGCCATTGATTTAAATGGGAGAAGAGTTTGGCCAATGCCATGTACTTTTCAAAATATCACCCTAAATACTTACCAAATATGACATTTTCAGGCAAGCAACTGCTGCAGTTTCTATAGGGATATTATACAATCATATATAGTATTTCTCTCATGGACCACCACCTTGTATTAAGATGGCATACCCACTATGAAAAATAGTTTGGGAATTAGAAAGTGAGTCTGAACATACTACGAGGGTTAAAGAAGGTTAAGAGATATGATCTCAGAACATAGTCTATAATCAAATGGTAGTTTGGGAAGTCCATAAGAGTCACAGAAAAGGGTCATCCCAAGCTTCAAGGGGGGATTCACTACCATAGTGCAATGCACCCTCCACAAAACAACTCAAACTATGACTGGAAATCCATCCTAAGTTACTGCCGGCAACTGATCAAAATGTCCTGCTAGTGTTGCAGAGTAGGGTGGGGTTGCATACGAAAGAAAAGTATTCAGAGGCAGGTACCCTGTATGAATCACCTAAGATTTAGGTGATTTGGACCTAATTCTCCTGTGGACCCTTAGCACATTCAGCAGGCTAGTTCTGTACTGCTGTAAACCCTGCCCCAAAACAACAGAAATCAAATATTATGAATTGTGGTTCCTAGTAAAATGTCAGCATTTACTCAACAGATATTACACCATTATTGCCTATTTCAAAATATATGCAAAACAATGTAGTGCCTACTTTCCCTCAATTTCTTCACAATCAGCCCACTCACTTGCACACACAGCAGTCAGGCCTTCCAAAGCTCTAGGGCAGGGATTCTCAATCTTTTCCTCTCTGAGGCCCACCTCAACATGTTATAGAAATTCCAAGGGGGGAAGGGGGACTTAGGCCTTGGCCATAGATGTACTTTGACTTCTATTTTGGGAGAGTGGGCAGGGGCCAGCAGGGCTCAAGCCACCTCCTCATGGCGGGGTCCAGGGAGGGAATGCCACCTCCACCCCCGACTCACCTCATCAGGCCACTCAGCCTGTCTGGGTTGGGGGAGGGTGCAACCAAAAATTAGAACTCAAAGGTGGGGGGCTTAGCTCAAAAAGTTTGAACACAGCTTAGGGTGCAGGGAGTGGGTAGCTAGGGGCGTGTGCAGACAAGGGGTAGCTCAAGGTACAACTGGGGTTGTGTGCATACAGGGGGTGGCTTTGGGTGTAGGGTGGCCAGGACTGTGTGTGGGCATGGGGGTAGCTCAGGGCGCAGGGAGAGGGGTACCTGGGGCTGTGTTCAGGCATGGGGGTAGCTCAGGGTGCAGAGAGGGCATAACCTCAGGGTGCAGGGAGAGGGATATTAGGGGCTGTGTGCTAGGAGGGCTCCCCTGCAGTCCTGGTTCCTAGAGGGGTCTGCCAGCCGCAGAGCCAGGTCTCCCCACCCAGGTGGCTCTTACCAGCTGCCTCTGCGAGAGCAAAAGGGGCTGGGAACTGAGGAGTAGCTTCAACCCGGGGCACCAGCAGGAGACGAGGGAATGCTTCCGTTGCTTTCTCCATGGCACCAGCCAGAGCAGCAGCTGCCCCACACTGCCTCCGACCTGGCCAGGGGGCAGGGAGAAGAGATGGGGGGGACGGGAGATGTGGAGCTGTCCCTGGGACTGCCATGCCCTTGCGCTGCAGTTTGGGGAGGAGGGGAAAAGCCTCCACGTCCCCAAATGTGCCCATGTGCTCAGGGCTTCTGCCCCACAAGGAGCACCTATGCCTCCCAGCTTCAGCCTCATGGTGGGCGCCGCGGATCAGGGTTTCAGCCAAACGCCTCCCAGCTTCAGCCCCGCGGGGGGCGCTGGGGCTCAGGCTCTGGGTTTCAGCCACGGGGCCCTGTGGCCCCCTTGAAAAGGCTCATGGACCCCAGGGGGCTATGGTCCCCCTGTTGAGAACCATTGCTCTAGGGAATAGTAAGCCTTAGGAAAAATAGTTGAGTATAGATCAGGGGTTCTTAAACTTCATTGCACTGCAACCCCCTTCTGACAACAAAAATTACTATATGACCCCAAAAGGGGAGACCAAAGCCTGAGCCCACCCGAGCCCCATTGCCCTGGGCAGGGGGGCCAATTCCAAAGGCTGGTGGGGACAAAACTGAAGCCCAAAGGCTTCTGTCCCAGACAGGAGGGCCTGTAACCTGAGCCCCACCACCTGTACGGGGAGACTTTGGCAAACCAGTAAAGTGCCTGAAACTACTATGGTTTATTGCTAAAAGCAGCCAAGTCAGCAGGCTGTAAATTGGCCATTCAGCAGTCTCACTTTAACCAAGGCAGGAGGAGAATGGGTTTTCTGGGTGCCACAGAGAAGGCAGCTTGGCGCCGCATCCTTCCTGATAAGAACTGTGTTGAAGCTGCTGATACATGCATTTTAGAAGAGCAGGGTGTGCCCCAGGAATGTCCACTGGGGCCTCAAGGCTGCAAACTCTGGAAAAACCCACACCTGGTTAATCGATAATCAGAAGGAACCTCTCGCTTGACCATTGAAACTGCTAACTTAACAAGTTTGCTTTAAGGGACATGTCATTCTATTACTAATGTATAAATGGGGGAAAAAGTTTGAGGTAGTGGGACTCTTCAGGACTGGACTCTCCCTCTGGATACATCTTGTGTTCCCCACCGGCAGACGGGCTGCCGCTGTGCCACTCGAGAACCACACTCAACTTTGGTAATTATCAAGGACTGGGGGTGTTTTACTAACCTGTTGCGGACGGGTGTATAAAGTGGTTGAGACTAAGTAAAGTTTAGCTTTAAGCAAAAGCACCCTTGTGTTGTCCTGTTTGTGCCAGCCATCTATGGGTCGAACGGTCGTGTGTCTTCTGATTTATTTCCTGACACCACCTCGCATAGAGTAAAAGTTACCAAGAGCTTTGGGTTGAAAGAACCCCAGGTAACACACCCAGGTCTGAAGCCCTCAGGCTTTGGCTTTGACCCCAGGTGGTGGGGCTTGGGCTTTTGCCAGCCCTGGCAACCCCATTAAAACGGGGTTGTGACCAACGTTGGAGTCCCAATGCAGAGTTTGAGAACCACTGGTATACATGATTTTATTGTTTTAAAATCTGCTCTCTCTTATGTTGTGCTGTGTGCCTACTGCTGAGATTAAACAGCGTTTTAAGAAAGTTTTCTGGTCACTGGTCATAGCTCCAAAAGGGAAGCTATGGGTGCTAAGCCCAGTCACACATGTAGAGAAATCAGGGTTGATATACAGGAGGCTGTAGCCCAAGACTCAATCTAAGAACGGGGAAAATCAGGGGATCTCATCCTAGGACAAGTGAATGAAAGAAGCCTAACACCTTGGGGAGAAGCACCCACAGAGACGAGACAAAGGTGCAACTAGATCCATAACCATTACAGGCACTCAGATGGTAGGCCATCAAAGTACATGGACAGATACCAGATACCACTGTGCAGTAGCTATTGCAAAATATTTAAGTTTTCTTCTTACACATTTTTATATAGGAAGGTAAAGATATTATTATGAATACATTTACACTTATATGAATTGATGGGTACCAATACACTTTTCAACCTTAAAGAAACATTCGGTAATCTAAATGATTAACAATACCCAGGTCTGAGTAAGATATGAGTGTCTCAGCGTTTATTTTATATCAATTGGGAGTAGTTCCTAATCCAATTTGCTTTCACCTTATTTCAGTGTGTGTCACTCATCTTTGGAGAAGGTGAAGAACAAATAAAATTTGAAAAGAAACGGAATACTGATCCAACTCTCATAAAATAAAGGGAAGATATGTGTTCCTATTCTGCTCCATGTGGAAACTTATACTGAAACAGTTTTGTCATTTTACTTACTCTAATAAACAGTGTAATGGGACAAGACAATAAGATACTTTTACTTGCTACTGGTTTTATTTTGAATGACATTTTCTGATCAGTAGAATGATTCTTATACAGTTGCTTTATTTCTAAGTCAGAATCCCACTTAAAAAAAAATCCATAAACCCCATGCCCATTTCCGAAATCAGGGCCATCTATATATGTATTATCCTACAGCACATGCCAAGCAAGGACCCAATCCTGCAAACACAAAAACACTCCTTTTTCTCACAAATAATGGTTGCCGGATCAGGTCCTAATCTTCGATATCAGTAGGGCCCTACCAAATTCACGGTCCCTTTTGGTCAATTTCACAGTCATAGGATTTTTTAAAATCATAAAGTTCGCTATTTCACCTATTTAAATCTGAAATTTCAGTGTAATGGTAGGGGTCCTGACCCAAAAAGGAGTCAGTGCCATCCTTACTTCTGCAATACTGAAACCCCCCAAAATAACCTTGTGACCCCCCCGCAACTCCCTTTTTTGGGTCAGGACCCCACAATTTGAGAAACCCTGGTCTCTCCCATGAAATCTGTATAGTATAGGGTAAAAGCACACGAAAGACCAGATTTCACGAGCCATGACATGTTTTTCATAGCTGTGAATTTGGTAAGGCCCTATCAGGAACAGGGAATTCATTTGGGATGTCCAAGGCACTGAAATTAAAAAAAGTTAGGAGGCTTAGTTTCCTACATATTGTCCAGCTATGATTTCAGTGAAATGTATCCTCCTCTCTTCTCCCTGGCATTTTGGACATTCCCTACCCTGCCCATACCTACAACCTTCAATGGGAAAAAGGGTTAAATGAATATTTTGGACGCAAGTTTGGTAGTGTGGGACCCCAATAATTAAAGGCACTGTGACAAGTCAACCTGACCACAGTGATACAAAACACCTACTTCAGAAATCACCCAGACAGAAAAATCTTTAGAGACGTTTCCTTACAAAGGCAGTTCATAATACAAAATGCTAGACCAATTGCACTACTCATTCATGTCTTACCCTGATCGCCTTCAATCCATTAGATGTTTTATCCTCTTCAGCAATAGCAATGACTTTCTGTCCAACATTCAGGGGCACACCGCTCATCACAGCATCACTTGTGAAGCAAATCAAGTCATCTATCATCCCATAATCATGGCAAAATCTTGTCACTACTCCTTGTACAGTTTTTAACTCTTTATCATCTGAAAGGGGAAAATATGTTTATATGCTTATATAAAAACAAAACTAATTTTTTGATGAAAATGTATAACTGTGGTAGTTATCATAAATGCCATGTAATGGAAACAATTCCCAACTGTGCTTGCAACCAAAATACTGCCACACTGAGAACCTGAGAAATTTATTTTCAAAGTCAAAGTTGCAAGGAATGTGAACAGTAAGCAATCAGCATAAATAATATATAAAACTGGATTCTGAAAAATAGTTCCAATAACCTAAGACAGTAGCTCTCAACCTTTCCAGACTACTGTACCCCTTTCAGGAGTCTGATTTGTCTTGTGTACCCCCAAGTTTCACCTCACTTAAAAATTACTTGCTTACAAAATCAGACATAAAAATATAAAAGGGCCACAGCACACTGTTATTGAAAAATTGCATACTTTATCATTTTTACCATAAATTATAAAATAAATCAATTGGAATATAAATATTGTACTCAGATTTCAGTGTACAGTTTATACTGCTCTATATATTCAAGTCACTGTCTGTATGAAAAAAAACAACCAAGTACATTCCAACAGTACCTTTTATCTTGTACTTTGAAAACAGAAAGGAAGCTTCATAATACCCCTGCAACGTAGGTGCTACACATTTTTATCCCAATTTCCAGATGGGGAATCTGAGGCACCAAGGATAAAAGATGTGAGAGCCCATAATCACACAAGCCAAGGGCTGTCCTGGAGCTCTGGAACAAGATCCTTGCTTCAAAAAACTCCCTATCCTGTCTCAGACCATTAGGCGCTGCCTCCTAAGACTAGAGAAATGACACAACAAAGGTGGTGTCTTTGTGTTGCTGCCACAACAAGCTGATTTGTGTCAGGCAGGCCATACCTCTGTTGACCCGCATGTTGAAATAAACCAGACAACAGTTACTTGGTTAAGACCAGGTCCCCTTCTCCCTGCCCCGCAGAGATCTCGCCAGGCCAGGGGCCCGTCCAGCTCAGAGTTAGGGACAGGATCTCCCTGCCCGCAGCACAAGGCACAGCTGCCATCAAATGGCACAGGCTGGAGCCACCCTCGGCTCTGACCAGCCCCAGGGACTCCTGCTCCCCGAGGGAGGCGAGTGACGCAGGCGGCTGGGGCTGGAGCATCGCGCCGAGAGGAGCTGGCCTCACAGGCCTGCGCTAGGGCCCGCTGGACTCCCGGCTGCGACGAGTCAGGGAGCGATACCTGTGGCCGCCGGCCGCTTCTCTCCGGGCCCCTCCCCTTCTGCCCGTCTCCAGAAGTAGGCCAGGGCTCTGGACAGGAGCTGGAGCATCCCCAGCCCCGACTGGGACGCGAGCGCGGAAGCCCGCTCGCCCGCCCGCGCCACCTGCGGCCTCCCGAAGCCAGGCAGGAGCCTGGAAACGTCGATGGAAGCTTCACGCCCCCCACCCGCTCTACTCCCGGCTTCAGTCGCCGCGCTCCGGAGTCACGTGACGGCACGGCATGCCTCCCTCCCCCACGCGGGCGCTGCGGCCGTCCGTTGCGGGGGAAAAGAGGGGGCGGAGAGCCTCACCTTGCGCAGGCGCAGTAGCGGCCTCCGCGTGCCTCGGGTCTAACAACGGCTGTCTTGTCCCAGCCCGAGGCCGTGGTAGAAGCGGCAGGGGTGCAGGTCCCGAGGTCACATGTAGGGGAGCCCCGCCCCTCGCACGCGGAGCGCCGGGCAGGAGGGTTGTTCCCTGCTGTGTTGGCCAGCCAAGCTCCGCCCCCTGCTCTGAAGGTTGGGGGTGGATCTTTCTCCCTTCGAGACGAGCCTCCTTCACATACCCTGGGGAACCACCACCTCTGAACAAGCCGTCGTGGCCTCTTCCCCCGGGGGTGCCCCACTTCCTGACCTGCCTGGGGGTGCCTGCCCACAGCCATGGGGTGATGCACACAGGGGCAGGAAGCCTGTGGGTGTTACCAGGCAGCATCTCTATACTCTTGACCCAGAAGGACCGTTGTTATTCGCAGGCATGAGCCAGGAACTCCAGATTCTAGTGATAACAAGGCCTAGTCGCAGGAACCTTGGCTGGTGCAGGGCCAATGATGCACATGGACAGGGAGGCCACAATTTACAAGATGCTGGTCTGGCTAGCTGTCAAGGATGCGGTGGAGGGATGCCGAGTAGCACTACATCCAGTGCCTTGGTCACCGGAGTTGGACCCAAACCCTGTCTCCTTCCATCACAGGCATGGACTTATGCTGGAGAAACCGCAGAGCTAAATGACAGGTTTCAGAATAGCCGCCGTGTTAGTCTGTATTCGCAAAAAGAAAAGGCGTACTAGTGGCACCTTAGAGACTAACCAATTTATTTGAGCATAAGCTTTCGTGAGCTACAGCTCACTTCATCGGATGCATTCCGATGAAGTGAGCTGAAGCTCACAAAAGCTTATGCTCAAATAAATTGGTTAGTCTCTAAGGTGCCACTAGTACTCCTTTTCTTTTCACAGAGCTAAAGATACCCTTGTATCCTCCCATTGGTGTGCTCCTATAACTGTCTTTCCATAATTTTGTACTGTGCTAGGGTTGCCAGCTTTCTAATCGCACAAAACCAAACACCCATGCCCCGTCCCCTGTCCCGCTCCTTCCCTGAAGTCCTGCCCCTTCTCAGAGCCCCCCCCCCCCACTGCATTCCACCTCCCTCTCTCACTCGGTCTCCCCCATTCTCACTTTCACCCGGCTGGGGCATGGGGTTGGTGTGTGGGAGGGGGTGAGGGCTCCAGCTGAGGGTGTGGGCTCTGGGGTGGGGCCAGAAATGAGGGGTTCAGGGTGCAGAAGGGGCTCTGGCCTGGGGGAGGGGGTGCAGGATGCGGGCTCTGGGAGGGAGTTTGGGTGCAGAAGGAGGCTCCGGTTGGGGGCAGGGGGTTGGGATGCGAGAGGGAGTGAAGGCTCCGACAGGGGTTGTGAACTCTGGGGTGGGGAAGAGGGGTTTGCGGTGCTGCAGAGCTGGTGCTTGGGGCAGGGGCAGCACGTGGAGCCCCACTGGCCGCCTCTGCGCCTAGGAGCCAGATGAGCTGGACATGCCAGATGCTTCCGGGAGCCACTCAAAACCAGAGCAGGCAGGGAGCCTGCTTTTGCCCCACTATGCCGATGACTGGACTTTTAGTGGCCTGGTCAGTGGTCTGACTGGAGCCATCAGGGTCCTTTTTCAACCAGGAGTTCCAGTCAAAAACTGGATGCCTAGCAACCCTATACTGTGCCTAGGATGTTTGCACCCTTATCTGCCAGTTCATATACCTGCCCATTTGAGGGTGATGTATATACCTGCCCATTTGAGCATGTCTGTCATTACATCCACTAGAAGTGGTACATAAACACCTTGAGGGAAGATAGACAGGCATAGAAATGTAGCATGTTATTATATAGATTATTTATTCTCATGTCATCTACATTTTACAGGATTTTATCAGAATTATTGGTTTTGCTTGTTTTGAAACTTGGCATAATTAAATTTTAGACCAAATATTCTTAATCAGATTTAGGAGGAAAAATATGTATTTTTCCTTCATTGTTTTTCTTTCAGTTCATGTAATCTAAAATAGGAGCTGCAATGATTCCAGGGAAAAGTAATTTTAGTGAATCTGCTTACCATATTTTTATCAGTTCTTTTAGTTCAGTATCTTGAGTTTCTATTATGCATTTTTCCCAGTCTTTCTTTTTTAACTGAGATTGAGTAGTGTTCTTCAAATATTTCTTACGCTGAGTCAGTGAACTCTAATTGTTTTAACACCATGGTGAATTGCAACATAGGAACTAAAACAAAAGACTTTCCACAGTAGGTGGTACCAAGAAGTTTGGCAGAACTGCATATCTTCATTAAATACTGCTGCAGTGATGTTTATTGTTGAAAAGGGTGTGTATGATACAAGATGAATTGACAACAGCAGTTGTCTTTGAAACCTTTTATTAAGTGTTTCATAACATTAAAACAGTTCCACTTTATTCCTGCCAAGAGAGAAAGAATAGAAATTAGATTTAGACCACTTGGTATACTTAAACTGTATACAATATTATCACTTATTAAGAAAGTAAACAAAATATATTTATTCTCATTATTTATGTGTAGTAAAAGAAGGCCAATATCCATATACAATAAAGAAATATATTAGTATAAGTGATCATCTGGCAAGCATGAATGCATATCAAAAGGGAAATTAATACATTTTTGCACATATACAAATATTAAGTAAATATAAGATCCTAGATTGCTTCCCATAGAGAGGAACGTGACTGGCACAGTGAAGAAGAAAAACCATATGGGTGCCCTTATAGAGTTTTTTCCAGGGCAAATACTTCACTGCAAAGCAAGAAAAAGAGGAGTTGCAGGGTTTGACTCACAGCTTCTCTGGTCCCAAGAGATTCATATAGGTATTTTTCTGAATGCATTTTGCAGTAACCTGTACATTTAGATAATCTTAAACAGCGTAAACTGATCTAAGGCTTTACATTAGTTAAAATTGATATTGGACCGTAGATAGTTTTGAATATCAAAAAACATTAATTCAGAAAAGCTTACATTGGAGTCACAACAAAGAGTCTGGAGATCTGAACTGGGTCTCTGGATGCAAGTTAAGAGATTGCAGTTGAGGAAAGCTTATTAGAAATAGAATGAACTTCCACTGCATTCTGTCTCAATTCCTCCAGCAGGGAGGAGGAGTATTAAGAACCTGCACACTCAGAGTTAAGAGGACTGAAGAGGCAGATGCTTCATAAGATTTCAGCTTCCTTTCTCCATGGATCCTTTCTTCTTCTGCAGCCCTAAGATCTTTTCTCCTGAGGTAGAGAATTTAATGGAATTTCTCAGGCCCTCTGTCCTCAGAGTTTTACTGCAAGATGTTTTGGCTGTAAAAAAGGTCAGAATTTCATCTAGATGCCTTTGATCATTATTAGTATTATAAATATACTTGTTAGGGCCATAAAATAAGAATTAATTTGTATTTTTGACAACACAAAATGTACAATGCATACATTAGATAGACCAAATGCTTGTATGACTTATACACACAAAAAAGAGAGGGAGAATTATGCATGTCCTATTTTATCCCCATCAGAGTATAAATTATGTGGAGAATGGCAGGTGCAAAAAAGATCTTGGAATATGATTACTATTGTTATGGTAGGGGATAGGGCAAAACCTCATTTAAGCCTCCCTTCATTCAAGATAAATGTAAGAAACAATCAAGCTCCAAGCACCTTTATGGAACCAGGCAGCTGAAACAATAGCTGAAACCACTCAAAACACCAGCAAAGCCTGAGTAGAAGCTGAACCATGTGGCCCAAGGGGCTTCCCTGGAGACTGACAGAGCAAACACAGGAGCTGAGGCATTGGTTTGGAAGAGTAGTGTGTGCCCCTGTGTGAGAGAGATGAGGTAAAAACACTCAGAAGGACACAGAGATGGAGAAAAGCAGCCTCATGGAGAGCCAGAGAAGCCCTGGTAACATAACCCTTTCATAAAAGCTAAGAGAGAGAACTTGTAGGTAAAGTGCTGACTGAAAGAAGCTTGGAATTGTGACGAATGAAACCAGTCTCCTGTTGTTTGATTTCTGATTTATTCAGGGAAAGAGGACTTCGTACAGTCTTTATAAATAAGCAAGATTACATCAAAGAAATACGCAATTTCATTATCAGTTTCTCTCACTAATGGAAGCAACCTGTCAGTCCCATAATATTTTATTGAGGATCACACTGTGCAATTATTATCTATTTTATCATTGGAGAAAGACACAGATAGTAGAAATATTTGCATAGTGTTCTTCTATGAACAAAGAGGAACATAGGATTAATTATTTAGGGCCAATTTGTGCTAAGCTTCAACATAAACTGCAGTCATTAATGATACATGATGAATTGCTAAGTCTTTAGTCTGTTCAAAACAATTGTCAAATTGTAATTATTTGATTTTTTTTGTAATAGTGGCAGATATTCAACTTTTTTGTTGAAGATTTTACTGTTAAATATTAGTACGTATTGAAAAGTGATGGCTTTTCTGAAGTTCTTGAAGCATACTCTCAAAGGTGCTGGTTTTTCAATATACTGCAGTTTGAACTGTTTATTGGTTACAGTGGAGTTTTAAGTGTGTACAAAAGACCCAGTAATTGCTGAAGTTGTCATGATGCCAATATCTTCAGGGTAGATGCATTCCTGTATTTTTTCGTTTCCTAATCAGCAGAAAAAAGGGATTCAGTTGGACCATGACTATTGCATGTTACTGTTGCCTGCTAGAATTTTAATTGTATTGTTTGACCAAAACTGTGTTCTGTAAGGCTCAGTGCCAATATGAGTCAAATGTGCAAAGTTTATCTGAACATTCTGAGAAAACCAGGATTTAGTCATCAAAACATATTCACAAAAATTTAATTGGAAAGAGGCAAACTGAGGTTTAAACTCCCTGAAGTGCAGAAACTTTTTCTCTGAAAACTTTTTTTAAGAAAACATTATACTTTCAAGTGTTCTCTCTCCTGTCAAATAAGAACTAAATTATTTGGAAAGAACTTCCATGCAAAACATTATTATTAGATATGGTAACATATATAACTTTGTTAAATTTATTATACGTACTTCATTTAAATGTCTGTTATAATGTAGCACACTCATTTAGAAAAACATAAAGTTTAAATGTTTGCGTACCTATGGGTTTGATTTGGAATCAGGCTTATGAGAATATAGTACAGTCATCTTCTAGTGTATTCTCTTCATTAAAATTCAGGAGGCATTACCCTGTTCCCTGGCTTAACTGCAGTTTTTGCTGTGCTTTTGTTCCGTATGAATAGATGTTGTTGAAAGCCAAAGTGGAAGAGCAAACTTTTCAACGGTAGAATGAATCACTAAGCAGTGAGAATATCACAAAGTGTACAGATAATTCTACTCACAAAACTATTTTAAACTGACAACTAACTTTTCAATTTAAGGTAAGCACACAGGTTTTTAACTGTTGAAAACTGTACAATAAATTGTAATAATCTGTCTATTACTGAAGGCATCAGAATGGATTGGAAAAGAGAGAAGTGAACAAAACCTAATGATTGTTACTAGATACCATTTTTAAAAAGCAATAAAATACATTATAACTGAAGTATTCTGAATAAATGAGTCCATCAGAATCATTTTAAAGTCTAAATATAATTTTTAGATCTCTGAGGTTGATGCCTAAAGCCAAATGAAAATTAGGAAATAAACATGTTTAGAAAATCTTCACAGTCTCTTAGTAATGTTTAAAAGAAAAAAATATTTTAGTTTTAGATATATCTACAAAGTTTACACTTAAATCATTAAATGCTAATTTTCTTTTGCTCTAAATCTTCTTCTAAAGATCTTTCTTAAATCCAATTTTATAAAATTAACTACAGTGTAAACAAAAGAGTGTTTTAGACATACACACTTTTATTTACACTACAATACAGTATTGTTGACTATGGATATAGGAAATTCTCTTCTTGTATAGAGCTTAATTAATTAATGTTTGTACAGTACTTTGAAAATGTAAACTGCTAAGCATTAATTATTATTATTAGTAGTAGTAGTTTATTATTTTATTTATTAAATTCTAACTAGACGAAGAGTGGTTTTAGTGCTCATGTGCCTAAGGATGTAGAAAAACAAGACCATACTTTTTGGTATCTGCTTTTAGTTTGCATTTTCATGGTTTTTAAAAAATTTACCTCTATAAAGCGTTATGACCAGGGAAGAAGGTTACAGAGAAGAATTTAATTATGACAGGATGCCAACTTTGGAGCGTGGAAAGCAAGAGAATGGAAATTATGTACCAGATATCAAATCTAGTGACCTTCAGATATCAAAGAGATTTCATCCTTGCTTTAGTTATAGAACATGGATCTTTTCTTTGTTGATGGGGGTAAGTATTTTAAACATACTATTGCATTTCATACTGCAAGGAAAGTCTTGATAACTGTGAAGTTTTTCCTTTTGGGAAAGTTAATGAAATTAGTCTCTTCACTGACGGCGATGGTGTTCAGGAGATGAAAATGTATAAATATTAAAATTTGATGTTCAAACAGAAACATATTTAGCAACTACAAATAGATTTTCTAGCTAAATACATCACTTTTGTAAATCTGTTCAAGGCAGTGGTTTTATAACAAGGCTGAATTTGACCTGTAGTGTCCAAACATCATAATCTGAGAAAATAAATCTTAGTGGCAAATATCAGGACATATTCACTGTAAAAGAAATTAAACGTATTTTAATACTACCCAGGCAGATCAAATGTTTCAAACTTACAGTATATTTCTAACCATTATGTTAGTACTTTGCTTGCTATAACAATATTTTTTGTTTTTAAAATATGTATACAACATTTAATTGTCATTTTCTCTTTATATTAGAGAATGGAAAGATCTTTTCCTAAAAACTTTCAGTAATGAGAGTCATATCCTGCCTTGTGTGTGGTTTATGCAAATCTCATGTCAACTTAATTGAACTTTCATGGATAGAACCATGGAAGGATATGATTTTGAAGGAGTATTGTATGGGTCCTTGACATTCTGACCAGTAATGACTAAAAGAACAGACATGATAACTATTAGAACCTATATTCCTGGTGTTTTTTCTTGCTGGTGGCCTCTGTGTTTTGTGGAATCACTTTGCAATGACTGAAAAGGTGATTATTTTCATTTTAGGACATTTATTTATTTGCACAGTGAATAAAAACAAAGTCTCATTTTCACTCAGGTCCCTGACCTTTTTTCTCTTTCCGACAAATTAATTTGCTTGAACAGCTTGAATTTACTTGAAATACCTGATTACATAACGAGAAGGGGCAAAAGAAGAGCTGGGTTTTTTTATATGGATTTTTTCAGTGTGCTTTCAAGCATTCACAGAAAGAAAAGAATTTTCTGTCTCATTCTGGGGTGCAGTCAAGACCAGTGAGGGGTTGTGTCACTGCCTGCCCTGTAAACTTGGGTGCTTCATGATGCTTTGCTGTTGTGGCTCCCAAACTGTGCCACTCACAACCAGCCTTCCAGCATATAGGTCACACCCTGAGTTTCTGTGTGCTAGACAGTCCTGGTTCAGTGCTCTGAACCCAGCATCTCATCTACAGCCCCACTTTGGCTTCCACCAATCTTAGTTACTCCTTGAAAGGTTACCCCAACACACTGCCCGTCCTGGATTTTTCCCAAACTGTGTGTTATTCACTGTCAAGCCCTTTCTTGGACAGTTCAGATATTACAGTTTGTTGCTCCTATAAGGAGACAGTATTCAAGAGTTTTTTACTTTAACTGGAGTTACCAAACCATTCGGTTTAAAACACACTACTGGATTGGTTTAGATTAAAAATAAAACAAGTTTCTTAATGAGAGAAGACAGGATTTTAAGTGAATTCAAGTGTAAGAGCTAAAGTTAGAAATGGTTATAAGCAAATACAAGTGAAAACACAGATATAAAAGTCTAAAACTTAATCTGACAAGTTTTGGTTCAAGTCTTTCTTTAAAATGGCCTTTCTTACCTACAGTCTCCCAGCAAGATGGTGACTGATCCTTTCCTTGGTCAGGATCTCTCCAGAGGCCCAAAGGTGTTGGTGCCTTTGTCTTCTTAAGTGAAAGGGACAACTTGGGGTTTTCTGCCCCTTTCTTTAATAGTCTAGTTAACCTTTGAAGAGGATTCTTCTGAAGGTTACCCCTCAAACCAAAGTTTATCCAGACAGTGAGGAAGGCAACATGGAGTCTGGTGGTGAAGGAGGCTCCATTCTCTTTCTCCCCCCACTTGTGTTTGCTAAAATGGAAATTGTTTTGTTTCCTGCCGTCTGCTTCCGCTGCTCTTTTGAAGATCCTTGTTAACAAATTGCTTTGGTTAACAAAGGAACAACCAGACTGCTGGAGAAGTTGAATAAGTTGTGCCAATTCACAGAAGAACTGCCAGAGAAAGGAGGCAGGAAAATGGTATTATACCATTTCTTTTTTATGGGTGAACTTCAGTGGATAATGGCTCAGACTACCGTATCCATGATGAAATCCAAAGTGGGTCAACAAGGGAAGGTAATGTGGATGCTTGTCACTCAAAGACTTTAAGGCCAGAAGGAACCATCATGATCTAGTCTGACTTCCTGCACATTGCAGGCCACAGAACCTTGCCCACCCAGTCCTGTAATAGACCCCTAACCTCTGGCTCTGTTACTGAATTCCTCAAATCATGATTTAAAGACTTCAAATTACAGAGAATCCACCATTTACTCTAGTTTAAACCTGCAAGTGACCCATCCCCCATGCTGCAGAGGAAGGTGAAAAGCCCCAGGGTCTCTGAAAATCTCACTTGGGGGAAAATTCCTTCCCAACCTCAAATATGGGGGTCAGTTGGACCTTGAGCATTTTGGCAAGACCCAACAGCCAGACACCTGGGAAATAATTCTCTAGTAACTCAGAATCATCCCCCATCTAGTGTCCCATCACCAGCCATTGGAGATATTTGATACTAGCATTCGCAGATCAACTGCATGCCATTGTGAGCAGCCTCATCATAACATTCCCTCCATAAACATATCAAGCTCAGTCTTGAAGCCAGTTAGGTTTTTTGCCCCAACTGTTCCCCTTGGAAGGCTGTTCCAGAACTTCACTCCTTTGATGGTCAGAAACCTTCATCTAATTTCAAACCTAAACTTGTTGATGGCCAGTTTATATCCATTTGTTCTTGTGTCCACAATGATGCTTAACTTAAATAATTCCTTTCCCTCCCATGTATTTATCCTTCTGATGTATTTATAAAGAGCAATCATCTCCTCACAGCCTTCTTCTGGTTAGGCTAAACAAGCCAAGCTCTTTGAGTCTCCTCTCATAAGGTAGGTTTTCCATTCCTCTGATCATCCTAATAGCCCTTCTCTGCACCTATTTCAGTTTGAATTCATCTTTCTTAAATATGGGAGACCAGAATTGCACACAGTATTTCAGATGAGGTTGCATCAGAGTCTTGTATAATGGTACTAACTAAAAACCTCACCTGATGCATCAAAGGATTGCATTAGCCTTTTTCATGGCTGCATCACGTTGGTGGCTCGTAATCATTCTGTGATCAACTCATACATCCAGGTTTTTCTCTTCCTCTGTTGCTTCCAACTAAATCCCCAGTTTATAGCAAAAATTCTTGTTGTTAGTCTCTCAGTCCATGACCTTGTACTTTTGCACTATTAAATTTCATCCCATTTCTATTGCTCCAGTTTTCCAGGTCATCCAGAACTTTTTGTATGATATTCTAGTCTTGGTATTCTTCTACATATTTTAGATGTCTAGATAGTCTTCTGGTTTGGCAATACCTCCAAACTTTGTGTCATCTGCTAATTTGATTAGCATACTCCCACTTTCTGCGCCAAGGTAATTAATAAAAATGTTAAATAGATAGGTCTCAGAACCAATCCCTGTGAAACTCCTCTCGTAACCTCCCCCAGCCTGACAGTTCGCCTTTCAGTATGGCCCATTGTAATCTCCCTTTTAAACATTTCCTTATCCACCTTTCAGTTCTCATGTTAATCCCCATCTTCTCCAATTTAACTAATAATTTCCCATGTGGAACTGTGTCAAATGCCTTACTGAAATCCAGGTACTGATTGCATTTCCTTTGTCTAAAAAATCAGGTTGGTCTGGCATGATCTACCTTTTGTAAAACTATGTTGTATTTTATCCCAGTCACCATTTACCTCTATGTCCATAACTACTTTCAAAATTTGTTCCAAGATCCTGCATACAATTGAAGTCACACTAACAGGCCTGTCGTTTCCTGGATCACCTTTTTCCCCCTTTCTTAAAAATAGGAACTGTATTAGCAATTCTCCAGTCAAAGGGTATGACCCCTAAGTTTGTGGATTCATTAAAAATCCTTGCTATTGGGCTTGCAATTTTATGTGCCAGTTTCTTTAATATTCTTGGATGGAGATTATCCAGGCCCCCCATTTTGGTCCCATTAAGCTGTTTGAGTTTGACTTCCACCTTGGATGTTGTAATTTCTACTTCCATGTCCTCATTTCCTTTAGCCACCCTAGTGCCACTACCACTAAGATCTTTATTAGCCTTATTAAAAACTCGGGCAAAGTATTTGTTTCGCTGTTGGGCCATGCCTAGATTATCTTTAATCTCCACCCCATCCTCGGTGCTTAGCGGTACCTCTTCTTTCCTTGTTTTCTTTTTATTGATGTGGCTATAGAATCTTTTACTATTGGTTTTAATTTCCTTTGCGAGGTCCAACTCTGCTTGGCTTTTGGCAGTTCTCACTTCCCCCCACACTTTCTGATCTCTAAGAGGTAGTTTTCCTTGCTGATCCATCCCATCTTCCATTTCATGTAAGCTTTGTGCTTTCTCTTAATAACCTGTTTGAGATGCTTGCTCATCCAGTTTTGTCTGCAACCCTTCCCTATGAATATTTTCCCCATTGCTAGGGATGCAGGCTTCTGATAATTTCTGCAACTTTGACTTAAAGTAATTCCAAGCCTCGTTCACCTTCAGATCCTTGAGTTCTTCAATGCAGTCCACTTCCCTAACTAATTCCCTTATTTTTTTTAAAGTTTGCCCTTTTGAAATCAAGGATCTAGTTACAGATTTAGTTTTGTTTATCCTTCCATTTAGTTTAAACTGAATTAGCTCATGATCACTCAAACCAAGGCTGTCCCCTACAACCGGTTCTTCTATGAGGTCCTCACTGTTCATCAGTACCAAATCTAAAATGGCATCACCTCTTATTGGTTTGGTGACTATTTGGTGGAGAAATCTGTCAGCTATCATATCCAGGAAAATCTGGGCCTTACTATTATTAGTAGCACCTGTCCTCCAATCTATATCTGAGAAGTTAAAGTCTCCCATAATCACACAATTCCCGATAGTATTCATTTCCTTAAAACATTAAAGAGGTCTCTGTCCATATCGGATCGTAGGAGTCTATAGCACACCCCAAGCACTATCCCAGGGGAGCCTCTGGTAGCTTTCTCTCTGAAAGTGATTTTGACTCAAACAGACTCTGTTTTATCCATTCCATCACTTCTAATTGCTTTAGAGTCTACCTCATCATTAATATACAATGCTACTCCACCATCTTTACCTTTATTTCTGTCTTTCCCAAACAGCACATACCTGTACTCCAATACCTGTACTCCAGTCATAACTACAATTCCACCATGGTTTTTTATCCCTGTAATATTTGGTTTCACTTCCTGAACCAGTAGTTCTAGTTCCTCCATTTTGTTATTCAGGCTCCTTGCATTGTATACAAACATCTTAGTTGTTTCTGCTTGGCTTTACTGAGATTCCTCACCAATTAGGTACAGTCATTCTCCTGCCAGTATCACCTACCTGACTGGTAGCTTCATTGGTATTGACACTCTCTTTCCTCTTTCTGTCCATTCTCCTACCCATTGCTGTTCTTTTCTCCATTGCTGTATTCTCTCTTTCTTGATTTTCCTCCTGGTCAATATTAGAATCAGGTGTGGAAATTACAAGAGCATCTCCCAACCATCTTCCCCAGATTCCTAGTTTAAAACTCTTTTATCAGTTGTGCCAACCTCCACCCCAAAAGTCTATTTCCCTCCCTGTTCAGGTGGAGTCCATCCCATGAGAACAGTCCTCTGTCTGTGGATGCTTCCCAGTGGTCTAACATCCTAAAGCCCTACTTATAGCACCACTGTCTGAGCCATCCGTTAATCATCATAACCTTGTCTCACCTTCATTCTCCTCCTCTAGGGAGAGGAAGAATACCATTGAATGTCATCTGAGCCTCCATTTCTTTAAGCATCTTCCCCAGCCTGGCATAGTCTCCCTTGAAGCATTCCAGTGAGAATCTAGCAGTATC
The DNA here is from genome assembly GCF_965152275.1 of Natator depressus. Classification (NCBI taxonomy): domain Eukaryota; kingdom Metazoa; phylum Chordata; order Testudines; family Cheloniidae; genus Natator; species Natator depressus. The sequence continues at coordinate 310,281,519 of NC_134234.1, forward strand.
ATTTGTTCCCACATGAAGGACAATCATGGATTCTTTCCTGCTCCAACTAGGATACTCTTCAGCCTCAGGTCCACATCCTGTATCTTAGCTCCTGGCAGAGAGCACACCCTTCTGTTCTCTGGATCAGCTGTGGTGACAGGCCTGTTAGTTCTTCTTAGTAGAGAGTCACCAATCACATAGACCTGCCTCTTCCTGGTGTTGGTGTGATTCTCTGGCCTTTCTCCTGTTCTTTCTTGCTGCAAGTCCCCTTGTCTTTTGTTCTCCCTTGCAATCTTCTACAAGTCATCCTCTGTCCTCCGGGGCTCTGAACTCTTCCCCTCTTCTTGTAGGACTAGCCGCTCTTCTCTTCTTCCTTGTCCTCTCACCATCAGTTACTGCCTTCTGTGCTCCTCCTTCATTTTCCAGCTCAGCATATTTTCTCTTGAGTTCTATTTCTCCTTCACTTGCTGGTCTTTTCCTCTGCTTCGTTCTCATAGTCACATGGCCGATGGCCACTTTCCTCACCCACAGTTCTCCAGTCCAGCTTACATTGGCAAGTCCTGACTTTTCCCTTCAGCCTCCTCTTGCCTTCCCTCAGTCATCATCTTCAATTAACCATCATTTCTATCTGCATCCATTAAGCCATTTCTTTTAAGGGTGTACTTCAGCAGATAATAGCTCAGACTACCATGATGAAACCCAAAGTGGGCCAACAAGGGAATGTGATGTGGATGCTTGTCTCTCAATGTGGGCTCAGTCTGAGGCCCTGCTTAGGCCAGTCAGTCTTATGTGTTCTTCATGGGATGGGCCAGTTCACTTCCCAGGGCACACTGATATCTCCCTTTCATTGGCCATCTGACAAACTGGCTCTCTGCTCAGAGTGGGAAGATATGTAAGTATCACACTAAAATGCAGCACATGAAAGCACCTCCAAGATATAGTATACATAAAATATAAGAATAATTGGGTGGTATAGTGGTTTAAAACAGTAGAAGCATGATAATATCTGCATTATTTGCTTGGATCTTGGTGTATCTGCAGTTTTAGGGAGTGGAAGCCGCAATCTCTTCCTCTGGGGAAGAGTAGGTAATTTTGCTCCCTCACCATAAGAGGAATTATAAAGAAATGCTGCAAGTTGTTACCCATAGAATGTGCACTCCCCTACATGGAAATAAATCAAGAAGGCAATAATGGGACATAAATGTATTGTTGTTCCTATGTTCTGAATCTATTAGGCCCATTAATCTTCTAAGGTCTGAGTTCATTCCCACCTAAATACAAATTATTGTTTTACTGTTGACTTCAAGTGGACCCGGATTAGATCCACAGTCTGTGAATTCAGTAAAACAAATAAGGGTAATAATCAAAATAAATATCTATTTCTTAAAAACAAAACACAAATCCCCAGATGATTTAAAAGGGTATTTAGGTGGGGGTCACTGAGATACATCAGATTCACAGGGTAAACTGCCAGCAAGAAAAACACAGCAGTATGGTAGAGAAAGGTAAGAAACCAGTCCTTTCATCAGTGTATACAAAAACTCATACTGATTTTAATTCTGCATATAGAGTGAGGGCCAGATTGGGTATAACAATTAATACTTCCATGTGTGCATATAAATAGTATTCTGGATTCTGCCCTGTAAAATTGAGTATAAAGTGAGACTGTAATTCTCCAAAGTGGTTATAATAATTCACACATTCCTAAATCAATTACGAATTTGTGAGGGCCTTAGTATAAATATAACAGGAAAAGCCAAAACTGAAAATCAGACTCTACATTTATGATTGGTCAGCTTTGTACAGGTAAATTTTTTCATAACCCAAACCTCAGCACACGGAATTCTTGAATTGCACGTACGAGGTTTGGAACAATGTAAAAACCTGGTTGTTCAAAACTGTATGCCAAAAAGCATTCATATACAATTTTGTGAGCATAAATTTAGAGGTTTAGTTGAGAGCCCTTTGATATTTTGGTCCTAAAAGGTTCATTTTTATCATCAAGCTATTTCAGCCCAAAATTCAATTATGATGTGACTACCTTCTAAGCATTTCTTTATGTATTTGCCAAGTCATCACACAATACTTAGCTCAGATGTGCTTCGACAATCCAATATTGTCCTAACAGCCAGTAAAACATGTTCTTTTGACCTGTACATCTTTTGATGTATTGTTTCATTATCAATTGTACAAAGACTGTGTTATTAAAAGTTCAAAAGTACTTTATTTTGAAAGGACTACTGGTTTTCGTCTGTCCATTTGCTCTTTTTATACATTTTTGACATTAATTTATACCATATTTTTGCTTTGCAGACTTGCCTTCTTGTTACTTCTGGATTTTCACTTTATCTGGGAAATGTTTTTCCATCTGAAATGGATTATTTACGTTGTGCAGCAGGTTCAGTAAGCATTCTTAATTAATTGCTGTGGCTGTCTGAGAATGCACACTATAATAAATAATTTTATGAACTTAATTTCCTTTTAATCTGTCTGTCTTCTTCATGCTCAAACTTTCTCCACCCATGTCATCATTTTATCCAACATTATACCTCCTCTCCCATGCACACAATAAATGTTCCTTATGTAGGGTTTGGCTGTAGATTAAAGCTAAAGGGTTTTCACAAAGAATTGTTAGTAATATCATGCTTGTTAAATAGCTGCCTTGTTTCTCACGAAAAGTGGTTGTTTTTCAGTGTGGGATGCAGTGATGCCCATGTATATTTTTTATATTATAAATTGTCTCCTGCTGCAGAGAAACCTCTAGGGAGGAAATTTCAGTTAAGATTCCCTTGTGGTCCCTCACCCTATATTTGTATCTGGTGGGTAGATGCTATTATGATGGATGGATTTCATTCGCTCTCTCTCTCTCTCTCTGTCTGTCTCAGGTTTTATAAGGTGCACATTACCAAGGTATCTAAGTGTTAACAGAATGAAAAGTGTTCTATAAATATTATTACTTTATTAGTAAAATCTGTAATAATTTTACACTCTAACAATTGAACAACAAAGATAGAATTTTATGATATTGTTCCACTGCTGGTGGTAATTTTTTTCATCTATCAAAATTTTGCAACAGACACCAGTTTGAGATTTAAAGAATAAGATTGGCAGAACAGATCACTTTAAGCTATACACAACCATGGTCAATTTTTCCTCTGGCATTCATCATCTCCATTTTAGATCTCTGTGGGTATGATGAAGTTAGCTCTGATTCCTCCGTACATTGAAATACTCTACTGTGCCATTGTTATTTTGGTGATATATATATCAATCAATCTTTTTTCTAATTTAGGGCAAGACTGGTATTTTATTCTGAATAAGGGACAGTGTAGCTATATGACCACAGAAGCAGCTCAGGGAAGAGATTGTGACTCAGAGTGCAACAGGAGAAAAACAAAAAATATTCTAAGGTTCACTTTGCCTCTTCCCTTTGCGTCTTGCATCAAGTGCAACTTGGCCAGACTCATGGGTCAGAAAGAGAGCATAAAGTCTTTACCAACATGTTACAAATTGGGAATGATCCTGCTGCCATTGAAATCAATGGCAAAACTCCCATTAACTTCAGTGGGAGCAGGATTAGGCCCTGTGTTAATGTTAACATGGGGGAGGGGAAAGGATTGTTGTTTTCACTCATTTAATCATTTTTCTTCCTTTAAAAATGTTCCCCCCTTTTTTGCTAATGTTAAAAATTGTAAATTAAGTGCTGAAGAGACACTATCGAGCATGTTAGCTAAATGCTAACCTGCTGTTATACTTGTTCTCACTGGCAAATTGACACTGTACAAATGTGGGACTCAAAGGGTGAACCCTGGCCCCAGTGAAGTCAATGGTAAAACTTCCATTGGCTTGAGTGGGGCTGGGATTTCACCCCAAGTATCCCTTGGACACAGAAGATGATTAACAGAACTAAAAAAAAAATTGTTTTTTTTTTGGTTCAGTGGCTGAGCTAAAAAAGTAGGAAAAAAGCATTTTAGTTTCGACCCAAAGTGAATTTTTTTTTCTCATTGAAACAAGAAAAACAAAAAAATGTCATTCATGTTGACCACAGTGTTTCAAATGGTGATTCAAAAGGACATTATGAAATGAAATGTTAATTTGAAATGACATTTTCTAATGAAATATTGATTAAAATGGATGTTTTCAAAACAAAGTGTAGAAATGGGTTGTTTTGCAAATGTTGAAATGAAACATTTCGACATTTCCAAAATGTTTTTTCTTAGGGTTATTTTTTACCTGAATTTGCAAATAGGTTCTGTGCCCTCCACAATGCATTTTTCAGCAAATTTACTATTTACTGAAAAAAATTGCCTAGCTCTAATGATTAGTGAAGGAAGCACAGAAGATGTGGAATTAATTTTTTTGGCTAAAAACCATTTTCTATAACTTTATTTTCATAGTTTTCTGTTTCACATATAAATATCTTCTAACACTGCAGTAACATCCTAAATGTGTGGAATGGAATGGAGCCTGCAATGAGATAAATACCTCATAAGGGTGACACTTGGGAGATAATAAGATCCCTTCAGGAAAGTTTTCCTTTATGGAATGTAGACTATTTTTCCCCAGTACAACTGGCTCACATTCTGCCCTCACATATACACAGCTCCCAGTGAAGTCATGGGGGTCACAAGTACAGTTCTGAAGACATAATATGACCCTACAAATTAGTTTTACAAAGACCTTCAAAACTGAACTATCATCAAAGCTGGTCAATTTTTAGGTCTAACAACTTTGGCTTTGTCTCTTTAAAATAACACTAAGGGTCCAGGGTTTCTTTTGTCTGCTTTAGAACTTTAGGCCTGCTGGAATTAATTTAAACTAACAAAGACATTAAATTTCTCCAGAAAGACTGCTGTTCTTTCATTGAAAGCCTAGCTATTGCAGCATACACTTAACAGTGAGAGACTGTAGTTCATTACTGCTCTGAATCCCTTGGAATATTAAAATACAACCCTTAATTGTTGAGTTTGAGACAAGTGTGGTAGCCTTTGCTTTGAATCTCCAAGCTTTTGTTTGCTTGTTTGACCCTTCATATTATTTTAATATATGCTTATGTTTTATTTCTCCTTTTTTCTCCATATTATTCATTCACTTTTCAATTCAAAATGGATAAAGAAAAACTATTACAATATGTACCAGATCCTCTAAGAAACATGTATACTATTCTTATTAACATACATTTATGCTGTTTTGTAAGCAATTCTATTAATCTTTTGTTTCATTTATTTTTTCTAGTGTATTCCTTCAGCAGTTGTGAGTTTTGCTATAGCAAGAAACAAAGTTAATGTGGTAAGTGCTTGTAGTTTAATTGATTATTAATCTTTTATTCTTTGGTTATCTGAAAAAAAATCTTTTTGCAATTGTTTTACAGATACCCAATTTCCAGATTCTATTTGTTTCTACATTTGCTGTAACAACAACGTGTTTAATTTGGTTTGGATGCAAACTTGTCCTTAATCCATCGGCAATAAATGTGAGTTATGAAAAAATTATCAGCCAACTCTGTATTTGTCTTTCTCATAGACTTAGAGAGTTTAAAGCCAGAAGGGTCCATCATGATCACCTAGTCCAGTGGTTCCCAAACTTTGGTTCGCGGCTTGTTCAGGGTAAGCCCCTGGCGGGCCGCGAGGCACTTTGTTTACCTGAGCATTTGCAAGTACGGGAGCTCCTAGTGGCTATGGTTCGCATTCCCAGCCAATGGGAACTGTGGGAAGCAGCGCCACCAGATTTTTCCAGGGGCTCAAATTGGCTAGGGCTTGATGGGCCGTGTGGCAATCTGCCACTGCCCCCACAGCGGTGTGAGGTTTGGGAAGGCCTAGCTTCCCCCAGCCTCCATTACATGCCGCCCATGTGTAGGATCTCTTTGGATCATTGCTTTTGTCTCTGTAGAAGGCTTCCCTATTCAGAGGAAAGGCTGGCTTGTTATAGAGGGTTATAAAAATTATATGGGTGAAAGCTGTACAACTAACTTGGAAGAAAAAAACATATGCAAATCATTTTCCCAATTGTCTTCCTATATTGGTCCGTATACCCAGATTCTTGAATTAGACCCTCACACGTGCCTTCAAATTGATTAAATGGAAGTTTCTCTAGCTCTTGCCTGGAATAATGCTCAGAAAGAGCCATTGGAGAGAGTAAGATCAGAAGAGAAAGGAAAAGCTGACTTGGTGGACATCTTTAGATTAGCCAAGTGTTAATTTCTTTTTAATGATGCTGGAATATAAGAAATGAGGAGAGGTCCCAAACCTTGGTATTTTAGTGCATTGCATCTTCAGGCTAAGTCTGATCTTTTCCTTGTTCTTCTTTGACTGATATGTTTGTTCCTGACGTCACCTACAAAAAGCCTTTTATGACTAACATTTCTTTTGGAGTTCTTCACTGGTTAACTGACATCCAGTCAATGAAGTTGACAACAGTCAACCAAAGAAGAATTCATCCACATCAGAATTGTTCTTACATTCAGCAATCACCATTAAAAAGTCAACGTACAAAACAGCTAATGTATAGTGGTATCGAATTCACACAATATTCCCTATACCTAGAAAAGAAAATACATATGGTATCTCAGATACAAATATGAGGTAATGTTGCTAAATTTTTATTTATTTATTTTTAATGGTGACCACTGTATCTTACCTCTGTGGCCATCTGCTAGACATTTTAAAAGTATAACAGAAAGCCATCAATATATAAATAAATAAAATGGAAATGAATGTTCTGTCCTTGCCCGTTAGCTAGTGTATCTCTGAATGTGTTTAACATAGTATTGTAAATTGCTTTGAGATTTGTACAGAAAGAACACTTTATAAAAGTTAGTTGTTATTTGTATTATATAAGGCTTTCCCCCAAAAACATTCCGACTATTGCTATCCCCAGTACAGTTACATCAGATTAGCAAGAGCAGAAACACTAATATAGAAAAAATATTGGCAGTTCTTTAACTGTTCTATCATCCGCACCATTAGATGGTGGCTAAAATCCATACTGAGGCACCTAAATAACTGGTCTGATTTTCAGAGGTACAGAGCTTTCAAGTTAATAGTAGCTCTGAATATTTACTTTAGAACTTTTGAAAATCAGATCACTTTAATATATGTGCCTAAATTTAGACACCTACATTTGAAAATTTTAACCTTTAGCCCTAGTTCCCTTTGAGTGATTGTGTACCTATACATTCCACTGCAGGTGTATGTATGCCCAGAACACTCTAGTTGGAGACTGTTGACAGCAGTACCACAAGGTGGTACATGCGCCATTGTTCACTGAGCATAGGGTGTAAAAGAGCAATGTCCACAGACTGCCTATCAGTTCCTTCTCACCCCGCATGGCAAGAGTTGCAGCTCCCTGTAGCTTTTGCTCAGGTTTGTCAGCTTTTGCGAAATTACTCCTTTATAATGTATACAGTTAATTTATTAGTAGTTTATAGTGTAGTTAGTGTAGTTATAGACTGGGGCCCTGGTGGTTTTATTATGAAGGAATCCCCAGGCTTCAAGCAATGTGCCTCGTGCAGGGCCATTACCCTGTTAGGATGGACACAAAAAGCTGCTTGATCTGCCTTGATGAGGTCAGGTGCCTTGGAGGGACAAATACCCTATGGTACCTCGTTCCCCACTGGAATGAAAAAAAAAAACAGAGAGATTTTCACCTCCAAGTGCATTTGATGAAGGAGTCTGTGTGTCCTGTGTCAGAAACAAACCTTGACTAGTAGAGATCAGATTCTGCTTTGACGAGGAATGCCCATCCAGCTCCAAACCATAAATCCTGGGATAACACCATTCCTTGTCCTCCATGCCATCCTCACTGAAGTGCTCCAGGCATTCCGACTCTGATAGACATTCAAAGTCCCAGTCCTTGCCTCACAAAAAGTCCTCAAGTAAGTCTCTGGTGCAGAGTCAGAGCTTAAATACAAGAATAGGCCTTCCCCGGTGCTGTCTGATGCAGCAGTATTGACTCTGGCTTCCACAGGGCCATCAAGACTCGTGTCTTAATCTTTACCATGTCTGTCTGTTCCGCATCCAACAAAGTGGGCACTGATGCCACTGTCACTGAGCACTTACCTTTGACTCCGCAGGCCTTTCTAGTGGCAGAGGACCTGCAGTGCCGTCCACTGTTGCAACACCCAGCACTGCCATTGGCATTGTCGGCATAATCCATGGCAGCATTGATGTCTTTGTCTCCTCACCCTTCCATGTTGGCACCGCTGGCTCTGCCAACACCATTGGCAGCTCCTTCCTATTAATGAAGCCTTGCTTGAACCCTTTGGCAGATTCCAGTTTCCGTCCTACCAACATCAGCCCATCTGGCTACTCCATTGTTGTACCTGAAAGGCTGGGTTTTCCCAACCTCACAACATATTTCAGTAACACACACACATAGCAAAACTTCATAACTTAACATACAGTGATAGCACATACAATCCAACAGGATATTGATGTTCAACAGATCAAGACTTTTAAAATGATACCTCACAAGGCTTACTTTATACAAAATGACAGTAGTGAATATGGAGGTTTCAGTGAGCTGCTATGAGGTGCAGAGTGCCACAGTGCAATCTTAATTATCTCCCTGTCACAGAAGTTAGACTTCTACTGACTACCCATTACTCCTGAAGTCATCTGCCTTTCATTTAGTTCCTTGGGGGTCCACCTGGCTCCCATAACTGCAGTTCACCCACCAGTTGATGGGTTTTCTATTTTCTCTCACCCTTTGGTTTCAAGATTTCTCAAGTGTCTAGTCAGTGTATGCCTGCTTGTGTCTGACCCTGTACCTTCATGGGACCTTAACCGTCTGGGACCCTCTGGTGACAACATCACTAACTTTATTGTCTATGAAGATGGCATTTCTGGAGGTAACCACTTCTTCAAGGCGAGTTTCAGAACTTCAGGCTCTTCTAGCTGACCCTCCTTTCAGTCTTCCATGAAGACAAGGTTTCCCTTAGGCCACACCCACACCCTAAATTCATGTCAAATGTAGTGTCAACTTTCCACCTGAATTACGCTATCCATCTGCCAGTGTTTTACACAAAACCCCACTCTTCATAGGTGCTAACTTTTGTTTTTGCTGGTGGGTGCTTTTAAAGGGGTGTGTGTATTGGGGTGGGGGGACGACACTCTGCCAGTTTTGGGAGGAGGCTATTTTCAGTATATTTATACACTTCTTTCATATTCTAGTTATTGAATGTATCTATCATTGGTATCTTTACTATTTTAATAATGATTGAATTGTTATCAACTCCTTAATTACATTATCATGAATTACAGTATATTAAAATCATTATAGTCACCTACGAGCTGTCTAACGTCCCAGTTTAAAGACATTATGTCTCCCTGTAGACTTCTGGATGAAACTGTCAGCAGTCTTATTTACATCTAGGTTCTTTGGTATTGTTTTGACGCACGTTAAGGACAGCTACATTATTCAGCTGTGTCTCTCTCATTGATGACTGGAGATAATTTTTAAGTCTTCTGAAGCTGGAGAATGAGTTCAAGATGATACAGACATAGTGAGAAGGATCCTCATGAATTTGCAGTACTCTGGAAACATAGTGCTTCCAGAGTACTGTAAATAACGCCAAGATCTCTTTCTTGATGGGTAATAGCTAATTTAGGCACCATCATTTTGTATGTATAGTTGGGATTATATTTTGCCATGTGCATTACTTTGCATTTAACATTGTATTTCATCTGCCATTTTGTTGCCAAGTCACCCAGTTTTGTGAGATCCCTTTGTAACTCTTTGCAGTCTGTTTTGGACTTAACTATCTTGAATAATTTTGTATGGTCTGCAAACTTTGCCACCTCACTGTTTACCCCTTTTTGCAGATCATTTATGAATATGTTGAACAGCACAGGTCCCAGACCAGTACAAGCCCCTCATGGGACACCGCTATTGACTTCTCTCCATTCTGAAAATGGACCATTTATTCCTAACCTTTGTTTCCTATCTTTTAACTGGAGTGCCTGGGAATGCTTTCAGGATAATCTAATGATCCTTCATTTAATTTAATGACAGGCCTTTTGTTATCTTAATTACCCTGCCTCTGTTTATAAACAAAGTCCCTGCCCCAGGGCAGAAGCTGTTAGCAGCACAGAACTCATCACATTCCACACTCAAGCTCTGGCTCATGCGTGTTGAACACCCACTATTTTTTTTCTATGGGTTCCTGAGCCCCGGAGCACCCATGGAGTCAGCGCCTGTGCCACTGTTCAAAAGCCAAAGAAAGACTCCACACCTTAGATATTTGCATAGCTTTGGCATTCTATCTAGATCACACTGTGTCCTTTAGAGCAATGTTTCTCAATGACCGGTCCATGGACTGGCGCCAGTCCCTGAGATCTCCCTGACACAGTTTAGGAAGGCAGCAAGCCAGTCCTTGTTATCAAAAAGGTTGAGAAACACTGCTTTAGAGAATCTCCCTGTCTCTTTGTAGTGTATGCCAAGAGAGTAAATGTCATCTAGTGTCAATTCAGCGTATTTTTGACTGCATTAAACTCTGCTATGATCTTTCTAAAGTCTCTCCTCCACCAAGCATTATGTCTAACTCCCACCAGGGCTTAGTCCACTTCATCAGCTTTCCTCAGCAACACTCTGATAATAGATATCTGCAGAGCAGCAACATGGTCATCTGTACACACCTTTTCCAGACATTTTGCCATCACTCAAGCCTCTCATGACAATGCCAACTTTGTCAAGTTGGTGCTACAGTCTCTGTGCAGATGATCCAAAGTCCCACCACCTGGAAGGGAACTGCTGATGAGTCACCCGCAGTGGAATATATATGTGCACAATCATTCAAAAGAGGGAAAAGGTCACTTGCTTGTACAGAAACGGTTGTTCTTCAAGATACGTTGTGCACATATCCATTCCATGACGCTCCCATCTTTCCCACTACTTCAGACACTAGACACACAGCGGTGTGAAAAAATGGAGCCAGAGGTGGGAGACAAGCCCCTTTTATGTCCTAGACTCGGTAAACAAGGAGAACAAAAGCACATGCACAATTTAGTTGTACTGCTGACAAGTCTCTGACTCGAGTGTGTTGGGTGCACATACACCTGCAGTAGAATTTATACGTACACAAAACATTTAGAAGAACAAAAGTTACTGTACAAGTAAGTAACCATTTTTTTCAGGTTGCATGGTAATCTGCATTACCATACAATTATGTACGGCCAACTGTAGTGAGATTAAAGTATTTTGATCATAGTAATAATACTTAGCTCTTATATAGTGCTTTTCATCAGTATATCTCAAAGCACTTTACAAAGGAGGTATCATAATCCCCATTTTACGGAAGGGGAAACTGAGGCACAGAAAGGGGGAGTGAATTACCCAACGTCAACCAACAGGCCAGTGGTAGAGCTCATAATTGAACTCACATCCCTCAGGCTAGTGCTCTATCCGCTCAACCATACTGCCACCTCAGAGTCTTCAGTGCAGATTAAAACACAGTGTGTGTGTGTGTGTGTGTGTGTGTGTGTATGGGGATGGGTGGGGGAAATCTGGGTATAGGATTAGAAATTTAGAAACATGTAAAAGTTAGAAAGAGGTAAATTTATAACCCAAACATAATTTCCTATTTGCCAAATTCTATAGTCTAGTACGACAATCACAGGACATCTTTGGCTGATTCTTCATAGTTTTCTAAGACATCTGAAAACAGATAAATTGCATATTGATTCTGTGGCCCAGATCCTCAGCTGCAGGTGTGGATTTTTGTGCTTCTCTGATCCTGGACTGGCTGTGCACCAGGCTGATCCATGGTGCTATGATGGTTCTATCCTACCGGAGGATCTCCTTACACTGGAGTGATCCTCTCAAGGCCAGGTCTGCCACTTTTATGGCTGCTTTGCACTGGCTATGTAGTGCAAAGAGACTTCAGTACATGAGACAAGTAGTTTATTTTAGCCTCCCTACTTGCCCATTTCATAAATATTGTAATATCTCTCTGATGATTCATTATATTGTTCATGGAAACTGCACAGGGAAATATTAGTCATTAGGTCTGACATGGGTTCGTTGCTAATAATTTGGAGGATATTGGACCCATAAAATATTAAATCTCTGTTTAATTCAAAACACTTTATGACTTAAAGCAACACCATCTGTGGAGGGCCTTTGTTACATCGTCACAGATAACTTTTAAAAAATGTTGTAAATGTTAAAATAAATATGTGGGCCAATCCCAGGCTGTGCTGTGGCTGCTTTGTGATGCTTCCCCAGTGCAAAATAGCCCTGGAATCAGTGTAGCCAGCCATTTGTGGATCATCCCAGCAAAGGGGAATCTTCTGGTGACAAACAGCGTGTCTACACAGCAACTAGACAGCCATGGCTGGCCCGTGCCAGCTGACTTGGGCTCGCAGTGTTCAGGCTGCGGGACTATTTCATTGCTGGTTAGACTTCCGGGCTTGGGATGGAGCCTGGGGTCTAGCACCATGTGGGATTGGAGGATCCCAGAGCTCAGGTTCCAGCCTGAGCCTGGAAGTCTTCATACCAATGAAACAGCCCAGCAGCCTGAACTCCATGAGCCCAAGTCAGCTGGCATTGGCCAGCCACAAGTTTGTCTTTGCTGTGCAAACATATCCAAAGAGTGCCTATACCACCACATTCTTCCTCAGCTGTTACCTTAAGGAGAGTGGCCATGAAAAAGGGTATGTGACTGGGATCTCCCTGCATCCTGGCACTCTGTGCCTGCTATATCAGTCTTTTGGAACCATTGGCAGCTGATCCAAGTTAGAGACGCCGTCAGGCAGCTCTGCTTTATGCTGGGATTTATGTGGATAACTGGCCCAGGATCAGTCAAGTGCAAAGGTGGCTTTGTCACCTTTGTTACCTACCCCCTTTCTCCAAGTGGCACTGCATGCTCCTCAGCCACAGAGGAGGATCATGAGCAGTGAACTCATGTGGTTCCAAAATACTTTCCTAAAGCATTAGAAGCTTTGAAACCCTCCCTAGCCAGATGTAGCATTTACAGAGGCAAGTGATAGTTTCGGTGAGGATTTCTTCTAATATTTAGAAATATCTCTTTAACTTCTGTTTTACAGTATGTTTTTTAATGTGCATAGGTAAATATGATTTTAAAATATGAAGTTGATACTGTAGCCAAATAGTATCTTTATTATTTTGTAGTTCTTTGTGCTGCCACTTTTCCTAGAAGCTAAATATGTCAAGATCACAATATGCCTAGATCTAAACATGACACAGAAAGGAAGATCAATTTCAGTGCCCAGAAGAAGGCCTCTGAAATCTGCCTGTTCTGGTTTTCTTCAAGAAACATGATATGCAAGATATATGTCAGAGACAAGGTGTACCTTTTTAGAAAGCAGAACTGACATGAAAGAACAATAGGAACTTATTAATCATGGATCAACAGTTTGCTAAATTTTTATAGACACAGTTATGTTTTTTAATGTTACTTATTTAATGCAGTTTGATATGGGATTCTGTTGGCAGATAAATTTCAACTTGATTCTGCTAATTCTGCTGGAAATCTTCATGGCAACTACTGTGATCATTTCAGCTAGGTCTAATGAAGACTGCTGTAGGAGGAAGAAAGTAGGTTTTCCCTTAAGAATTACAATTTGTTAATTTCATTTTTGTTTGTTTTCTTAAGCATATCTGTTTAAACACATCACTTCTCCCCTTCTTTCTTTATGTTGACTAAGTACTAGTGACTTCATTTTTATATAATAATTTTATATTTCATTGTGAAATTGATTCAGAACAATAATTAAGAGAAATCAAGGTACAGGAGACCCTTGTTTGCAGAAACACCTTGTAAGAACAGCCACAGCTTAAAAGCAATATTTCCCCAGGGAACTCTTTCCCTACTGTGAATTGTCTACTAGGTAACAGCAACATAGCCGGCATATAAGAGCAACATTTGTGATGTTGCGATGTCACATCCAGGGGTGGAGATGGGGGGCAAATAGGGTATTGCCCCCTCCGCACCAAACTGCGTCATTCCATTCCCCTCCTGACCCTTCAGTGCAGCTCCAGGGCACAGAGTCTCATTCACTTGCCCTGCCTGACAGAGCCTGAATGGAGAGCATGTGTAGGGGGAGATTGGAGAGAGGGTCTGGAAGAGAGGGATTTTTCAGGGGGGAAAGCTGGAGTCAGGGGAACAGCAGAGGCACAGCTGAAAGGTTTCCTCCTCCTGTCCTCAGCATCTGGCTTACAGGCAGCAGCGGGGGGTTGCCATTTTGCAGTGGGGAATTTGGGAGAACCTCCCATGCACTGAGCTGTCCCCTCCATCTCGGTTGCCAGCGTGGGTGTGCTGTTTTGCAGTGAGGGTTCGGGGGACCTCCCTCCCCAGGCCACTGACCTGTCCCCTTCCCCCCTTCTGTCACCGCTCTCTGTGCTAGGAGCCACCTCCACATTCCATTGCAGGTTGTGCATGGTGCCCTCCCAGCCAGCCATCCCTCGCCAGAGTGGGGCATGAAGATGCCAGCAGAAGCATCCTCAGCCTTTTCCCGGCAGCTGGGCTCACTCAGCCATTTTGCAAACTGGGGGCTCCCATGCCAAACACAGGGTGCCCCTGCCCATCCCCCCAAAACTTGCCTCCCCCAACATGGCTGCCACACCCCTTCTGAAACACTCTTAACTCTTCATATGCTTTTGGTCAGATGACACTCCCCGTAACAGCAACAGCTGCTTAGGAGCAACTGGAAAAGGGCACCAATATGTTGCTACTAATGAGCATCTACTGTAATATAATGATGCCCCAATTTTCTTCCATCTCCAAAGGGGCAGAGGGCCCTGTGCAAACTGTGACTACTATAACTGTACTGTGCACCATGGTCAGGATAGCATGAGCTCATGCAGGGCATCCATATTCCTTGCTTTTTGTAGAGCATAACTCCATTGGGACACTTTGACAGTAGACAGGTAGGGTGGTTGAAGGACACCATAATTATGCAGATACTCTGAGCCATTCCCTGTCCTTCAGGCATGCTTATGTGCAAAGCTTTGCTGCTCTTCTGAAGCTTGAGAAAGAGGGTAGATTCCTTCCCACATTGCCTATGCAGAGTTCCCCAGTATTAACATGGGTAGCATGGGCTGAATGCAGGATTTGAGGCTGTGGATGGGATTTTCAAGACCACCTTAAGTGACTTAGAAAGTCAATGACACTTGTGCTCCTAAGTCACACAGGCACTTTTCAATATCCCACCTTATATGATTTCTGCAACAGCACATGCTTCTTCCCAGAATGAAGCAAACACCCACAGATGCTTCCTATACCATGAACTGTGGGGGGGTGAGGTGCTGCCATAAGAGATAGCTATCTCACACAGGTAAAATCCTTATCTGGGGAGATCTGACAAGTTTATGGCCCCTTTGCAACACTGTAGTAGTGCAAATGGGCTGCACTGTGGGAAACTGGCTCTGTATCTATGCCATTTTGTAATCCAGTGGTAATGCTGTTTGCTATGCAAAGCCCCAGAGGGAAAATGAGTGGAAATTAATGTTTTCCATTACTTAACAGAAATTGTATAAGGGCTGGATTCTTCCACCTTTTGGAACTACTTTGTGTAGGAAGGTTCTGTACTACATGAGAAAGAGTGGCTTAATCTGGCCCTAACCTGATATGGAGAGGGGCTCATGTTTTCTGAGTGGATTCCATTACAATTTAGTGTCTTTATTAGTAATGATGGAAATATATGAGCCTCAAGATGAGAATACAAAGTAGGGGAAAATACGAAATATTTATGATTCAGTGAAGGATATAGAAAATTTCTCCCTCTGAGAAAAAATGCTTTGTAACCACATATAAAACTTATTATAGTATTGACAATAGTATTGACAATGCTTACATTGGACTAGTTTGTGCTTTTTGTGTCTCCTGAGATGGTGTTGAAAAAAATTGTGATTCAGAGTGCTATGATTCCTTCCCTGCTCCCCACTTGCTCCCAGGGGGAGGAAATTTGCTGCTGACCCTTACTTCCCTTTTGATCATCTGCTGTGGCCAGTGTGTTAGGGGGTGGAACCAATGCTCTACTCATTCCCTGGGAACAGGGCATGCAACACCTACTCTTCCCCACAACCTTATAGTCAAGTTGCAGGCAGACTTCACAAGTGATTGGGGGGATATGTCTGACTGTGTTGGATCATATTAAAGAAGTTCTGTATTAAAATCACAAATGAATTTGAATCCCCATAGTTTAAATTCCAGGGTATTACTAATTAACAGGTCTCTTGGTTTTTGGTACTGTTTCTCTCCCTCTATGTGTGAAACTTGCAAGCTGCTAATTGTGTTAGTACATTCTAAGACAGAGTCTGTTCTCAAAGCAATTCACAGAGAGAGAGACTCAAAGCAATACTCTAACAACAGAAACAGCACCCAGAGATTCCCCGCCCTTTTGTTGTATTAACAATTGTGATTAAAATAGAGATAGAGGATGTATGTGGATGGATGCTTGGTGTGGATAATAACTGAATGATCAGGGAGGTGCCAGCCTAAGAATCCAGTGTCCATCAGCTGAAGAAGGCGTCAAGTGGAAATAACCAGAGGACCCCTGGAGGGCAGACTGGAATCCACCCAACAGCCTCAAGAATGGGAGAACCAAAGAACAAGATAACATCTTGGAGCCGTCAGGAATGTGCTATCTGCTGATTGATTCAGCAACAGCATGATCAAGCAATTCCCATAGACTGGCATAGGAAGAAATTCCTATAAAAATAGACTCTTAAAAAGTGAGAACTTTGGGGTCTGATTCTGCAAACCAACTTCCAGGAGCATCAGATGAGCATCTGACAAGGCCCTGCTCCCTCCTCATGTCCAGGCCACCTGGCCAGTGGCTTGGCATGAGCAACTCTAAGGCTGGTAACTATGATAACAACCTTGCAGAACCTGTGTGTGTATGAATGTGTGAATAAATATGAGATTGAATGGAATGTTATAGCTGTAACTAACTGCTTACTATGATTCTTTCTGTATTCACAATAAATGTGGTATTTTGCCTTTTCCCTTTAATAAGATCCTGCTGGTTTTTAATTTATTGGTATAACAACTGCCCCTTATACTGTGTAGAGTCAAGACACAACCTGGCCCTTATTAAACTGCATACTTTTTTCAGATCATGTTGTTTCTTTTTTACCTTTAGAGTACCGTGTATGACAGTACCAGCGTTTTGAACTATGTCAGCTTTCCTACCCGAATTCTGAAATCCTATTCAGTAAGAAAAGCTTTGTTTTCTTGAGATAAATGAATTTATTCTCTCATCTTTTCACATACTGAACTCCTTTAAAGCCTGTGAGAATTCTGTGTGTAATAGCTTCAGGAACAGGCTTGTTATAATGTGTCAACATGAACATGAGTTATGCGTTGATTTTACAAGATAAATTCCAACTGTCCTAAACAGGAAGGAAAAGTCTACTTAATGATTAAATAAGAAATAATTGCAGATATGACAATTTATTTTTTATTGGAAACACTGAATAAAATTGTAAACATGTAGAAAGGGGCCAGTCCTACTCCCATTTTAACTAATGGAAGTTTTCCCGTAGTCTTTCGTGAGTGTAGGATTGGCCTCAGACATTTCTCATGTCATAAATGTATCCATTAACGTCTATGAGTCATCCTAACTACACAACTGAAATGACTGTAAAAACTTAGTTAAATTCATTGCTAATTATTTTAGTGCTTTAATTTTTTTCAGGTAATTGAAGTGATTATTGGAATTTCTGCAGTATTTGGTGGAATAATTGCTTTGAATATGGATGTGTTAGTCTCAGGTCCATACCTTTCAGTAACATTCTTTTGGATCTTAGTGGCTGTAAGTACTACACTATTAAATGTAGCTTTTTATACATTGTCTCTCTAAGCTTGATGTTTATTTGGCTCTCAAATTAATTTTCAGTCACTGCCTTACAAAAAATTAATGCTTTTTAATGATAGTGCTAGATTGTCTAACATGCCTGCCTTTTGATTTACAACACTGTACTAGGATGTAAGTGCCTTACTTAGGTAACAGAGTAACAGCCATGTTAGTCTGTATTCGCAAAAAGAAAAGGAGTACTTGTGGCACCTTAGAGACTAAGGTTAGACTAAGGTTAGTCTCTAAGGTGCCACAAGTACTCCTTTTCTTTTTACTTAGGTAAAATTCCCATTGAAATCAGTAATAAAATAAGGCTATTAAAGGGGTTATTCTTTACTAAACAGGTCCATGTTTTTAAAATACCATCTTTCAGTCTGCACAATTAAGATCTGGGTTGAATTTCACTTTAGTGGAATCCTTAGGATGCCAAGGTCAGCCTATCATCTTGATTAAGTGGCTGTCCCAATTACATACTTGAACCTCCAGTGATTGGTGGTGGACATTCACCTCAGTGTGAAACCCTTCATGATGATAGCAACATAATGAGAGCTGCAGACAGGAGAAGAAAATTCATAAGGGGGTGACCGTGCATGCCTCAATACCACTGAGGGGACAGGTAGTGGAGAAGCCACTGGGTCCATGCTTACATGAATCCGCTGGTTGGCAATCTCCTCAGCACAAAATGGAGAGAGACACCAGCCCCTGGGTGAATTCACCCAGAATCCTTTAGCGTGCTAAATTCAAGTTCAGTAGAATGTTAGCACATGGAAGACCTACTGACTTAGGCTACATGGGTAATAGTGTCATCTTGATATGTATAGATTTAGTAGTACAGAACACTCCATTAATGGCAATAAAGTTTTTGAGTTAATTTTTCTCCCCATTAAATTAGTACCATAAATATTGCTTATACAGTGTTATACAAAATTTTAGCTTTATAACAAAAGTTCACATTTTTGGAGCAAATTGAGGACCCGATTTTCAGCTAGTGTAAATCAATGTAGCTCCACTGCAGTCAATGAAGCTATTCCAATTTAGCAGCCGAGGAGCTAGGTCTTAATGTTTTCTAATGTCTTGGAGTTCTTTTCAGTGCTTTCCAAGTGCCATTGCAAGTCATGTAGCTGCTGAATATCCAAGTAAATGTTTGGTAAGTATATGTGTAATGTTCAGATATTGTGTTATAATGGAATATTATGAATAAAGTCCTTTGGTGATAATCATACAACTAATATATGTTCACTGTAAAGTTACCATAAAAAGTTATATACTAAATATAACAAAATAGATGTCGGGGTCCTTGGAATACTCAATTAATACTGTTAGAAAGGAGACCAATGGAGTGCTTGGCTCTGTACTTATAAAGTTCATTGTACTAAAAGAGAGTTCAGTCAGCTTTCCTCCTGCGATACACCATTAGTGCATTAACCAAAATAGATTTTTAATTGATTAAAATGTACAAAGTATTTATTTGTACTGGATATTTCAGGGGAAGTTGTGGACATTACTACAAGGATGGTAAGGAGAGTCAGCAGGGGCACAAAATGGGTCTGCCTCACCAAACATCCAGTAGTCCTAATTCTGTTCTCAGTTAGACACATGCAGCCACACTGAAGACAGTAGTGATCTATGGTGGTAATTGAAACAGAATTTGACCCTACAGAATTATCTTTGAATGAAAATCAGCCTGTTATTGTCATCAGGAACCTCACCTGAAACTACCGGAATCTGTTGGTTTAGTTATTTAGCATGTACAGATCACCTAATGTTTGGCTGTAATTCTTATTGTTTCATGTAAATGAAAAAAATAATAGTGTCCCTTCCATGCTAGCCCTCCTAATCCATTTTTGCTTCGTCTGCCTGTACTTGAAAGACATAGTCAAAACAAAACAATACAACAACCCTCTTGAACTTTGAATGGAAATGAGTTTAAATGTACTACAAAGCAATAGAATTCTTAGCTAGTAGCCTTTAGCCTCCATAGTGAATATTCATTTATTTGAATTCCTGCTTCTGTACATACTTAGAGGAGAGATCTGAATATGGATGGCTTGCAGATTGGGCCCTTTCTATATATTTTTATCACACACTCCCATTAAATTTGCTGCAGGAAAAAGTGGAATCAAGAACCAATGTTATTTGCTCTTATTTTTATTTATTTAACACAAGTTTGACATCTTAATTTAAAATGTAATATCTTGTTTTAACTAGGTTGAGGTCCTGATTGCCATAAGCAGTGTCACTTCTCCATTGTTGTTCACTGCTTCTGGATACTTATCCTTCAGTATCATGCGAGTTATTGACATCTTTAAAAATTATCCACCAGCAGTTAAAGTATGTATTTTACTCGTTTGAAAAATTAGCATCCACCAATTAGCAATTCAGAGGGAGTAAATAAAGAGTATTATGAGTTATGTATCATAAGGATATAGAGAGCTGTATTATGGAGAATGACTAAAATGTTTTGGAAATTACTCTAAAAACCTATATAACATTTGTGACAAAGTTCCTCCTCTACCTTGGTGGGTCCTGCACTTATTGGCAGATTTTGCTCACCTCAGAGATTCACAGTAGCCCTCAGTTTGGCCACTTGCTCAAATCTGCTGTTCACTCAGATAACCTCATCACTGGCCAGCATGGGGAAAAGGAAGGAGAACAATCCCTACAGTCTCTGCTGGTCTACCTAGTGGGTCGGGCAACAGGCCAGGGACCTTCCCCTCTGGTGGGACCCACAGTCCAAGTCAACTCCTCCTGTATCCAGTAGGGAGTTGGGGGGGATGGGGTGAACCCGGGCCTGCCCTCTACTCCAGGTTCCAGCCTAGGGCCCTGTGGATCACAGCTGTCTATAGTGTTTTGTGTAACACCTGTGTGACAGCTACAACTCCCTGGGCTACTTCCCCATGGCCTCCTCCCAACACTTCCTGTATCCTCACCACAGGATCTTCCTCCTGATTCCAGATAGCATTTGTACTCCTCAGTCCTCCAGCAGCACACCCTCTCACTCTCGGCTCCTTGCACACACCTCATTAACTGGAGTGAGAGCCTTTTTAAACCAGGTGTCCTGATTAGCCTTAATTAATTCTAGCAGCTTCCCAATTGGCTACAGGTGTCCTAATTAGCCTGCCTGCCTTAAATAGTTCTAGAAAGTTCCTGAGTGTTCTGGAATAGTCCCTGTTATTTTACCCAGGGAAAAGGGACCTGCTTAACCTGGAACTAATGTATCTACCTTCGACCACTCTTTTGTAGCCATCTGGCCTGACCCTGTCACACATTCTAAAACTATTCTTTCTATAGTTATTTTGAACCATCATATAGAAGACTATAACAGGGTTATAGTTCTCCATCAAATTCTATAGAATGGTTATAGAATAACCTGTAACAAGGTAATCATTTTTTATTTAAATTCCACAGAACTTTTCCATAACAGCTCAACAAGTGGGATTATTTAGTCTGCAGAAGAGAAGAATGAGGGGGGATTTGATAGCTGCTTTCAACTGCCTGAAAGGGGGTTCCAAAGAGGATGGATCTAGTCTGTTCTCAGTGATTGCAGATGACAGAACAAGGAGTATTGGTCTCAAGTTGCAGTGGCGGGAGGTTTAGGTTGGATATTAGGAAAAACTTTTTCACTAAGAGGGTGGTGAAGCACTGGAATGGGTTACCTAGGGCGGTGGTGGAATCTCCTTTCTTAGAGGTTTTTAAAGTCAGGCTTGACAAAGCCCTGGCTGGGATGATTTAGTTGGGGATTGGTCCTGCTTTGAGCAGGGAGTTGGACTAGATGACCTCCTGAGGTCCCTTCCAGCCCTGATATTCTATGATTCTAAGTGTTCATAAAATTGTGGCGAACAAACTTCAAAGTTCTAAACCTTACATGAAGAATAATTTCTTTCAGATTGTTTCCTAGGATGCCTACCAGTAAGTGGCACAGTGGGATAGAGTGCTAAATGTTCACTTGTAAACACTTGGATTCATTCAAAGCTTGGTTTGGGGAAAAGATTAATAGAGTTCGCAGATCCCAGTAGCTTGTGTTGCTGAGGAAATGTACTACCACATTCTACACCAGCTCAAGTTTCCTGAGGGCTTTATGCCCAGGTAGTCAAAGATATGTGAATAGAAAACAAATGATTTACACCAAACCAAAACCAAACCAAAACTAACAAATTTCACCCAACTCTGTTCAAGGCTTTTCAATGCAGTTTAGTTTTCCAAAACAACAAAGTGTTTGATCAGTCAGCGAGAGAAAAAAATGAGGTGTCATACTGAAACATGTAAACTGTGGGAGAACTCCAGAAAATATGAAGTGAGAGAAGGCAGAAAAGACAGGTATGATAAATATCTAACAACTTATATACATTTTTACTTTTAGCAATCTTATGATATACTTCTGTTACTTCTGATGCTGATGCTGTTAATTCAGGCAATGCTTACCATTGGCACTGTCATCCAGTGTGTAAGTTACAAGACAAAAATGAAGCTGCATGATTCATCTTGGGCAATGCCACAGATTAGTAAACAGGAGTACAAAACAATGGAGGTAAGCGTCTAATATCTGACTATAATTTGATAATATCTATAGTTTATGAATGATTTTCTGTAATATTTGAATAACTTATTCTCAATTATCACTTAAAATTGCCCTTAAAAATGTAAAGGATGTATTTATTCATGCTAAGGCTGAATTTCACCCTGAATGACTTATTTTCCTGGTTAAATTATATACTCAGTAGAGTAATAAGAAAAGGAGTACTTGTGGCACCTTAGAGACTAACAAATTTATTTGAGCATAAGCTTTTGTGAGCTACAGCTCACTTCATTGGATAAATTTGTTAGTCTCTAAAGTGCCACAAGTACTCCTTTTCTTTTTGCGAATACAGACTAACACAGCTGCTACTCTGAAACCAGTACGGTAATAGTTTTCTTAGTTGACTTGAGATATTCTGTGGTATAACAGACTGGTAATGGGACATGGAACCCTTAAAGAGTGGTAACACTTATGAAGAGTGACTGTAAAAATGATTTGCTAGGTTTATTGTTTCTCAATTACTTCCAGAATGAACTGTTCAGTTTATCAGTAAAATGCTTGTTATTTCTAGCCACCAGCCCTGCACATTTCTTCTGTGGGTAAGGCCAGCTGTTTGCTTGAGAGGAAGAAAGGTCTTGAGATTGAAGCCCATTACTAAAATCAAGATCTGGGGTCTATTCCTGCCTAGGTCATAGATTTTCTGTGTGACCTTCTGTGACAAAGTGGGACTGTTCTTAATGTTTCCTCTGAATAGTGTGGGGGTGCCTCAGTTTCCCCTATGTAGTTCTTAAGTATCTAGGTGGTGGGGTAAGGATGTACGATCATTACAGAGCCCTAGAGGGCAGGTGTGTGCAGGGGTCTGGACACAGAGAATGGCCGACATGCTGTTTCCTGGCAACTGATGGCCGGGGCCCTTCCCCCCTTCAAGGTGAGAGCTAAAGGGTTGGAGAACAAAGGAATCAGGTGACCTCCTGGCCCGGGAAAGGGACAAAGCCCAGAGGAGGAGGGGCTGGAAGGAGTTTCAGTTTGGGGCTGGCTGGGACATGGAGTGAAGGGCAGACGTGGTTGTCTGGCTCACTGCCCCCCAAAATGGACCCAGCTGAGGGGTCCTGTTCTCTGCACCTGCAAGCTCTGTTTTAGACCATGTTCCTGTCATCTAATAAACCTCTGTTTTACTGGCTGGCTGAGAGTCACGTCTGACTGCGAAGTTGGGGTGCAGGACCCTCTGGCTTCTCCAGG
This sequence comes from Natator depressus, assembly GCF_965152275.1. NCBI lineage: Eukaryota > Metazoa > Chordata > Testudines > Cheloniidae > Natator > Natator depressus. Next base: position 310,305,069 of record NC_134234.1, read on the forward strand.
AGCCCTGCCTGAGCGGACTCGCTGTGGGAAGCGCACGGAGGGGCAGAGGATGCTGAATGCTCCGAGGTCATACCCAGGAAGGTGGAAGCTGTGTGTCCTAAAGACAGGCTGCTCACAGGAAGGCGACTGCCCCAGAGTCCTGACTGGCTTCATGGGGAGCAGTTCCAGAGCATCGCGCAGGGACTCCGTGACACCTTCATAGATTTTAAGACCAGAAAAGACCTTGTGATCATCTAGTCTGATCTGCATAACACAGGCCATAGGATTTCCCTGAGTTAATTCCTGCTTCAAGTACGATAGCTGTGGTTGAACTAGAGAATATCTTTTAGAAAAACATCCAACCTTGATTTAAAAATTGCCAGTGATGGAGAATGCACTGTTACTCTTGGTCAGTTCCGAGCAGACAAGTGTGCCAGCCAAAAGACCCCCCAAACCACACAAAAAACCCCAAACCACCTACTGCCACCCTCATTAGAAGTATCAGCAAAGAAGCCAAGGATCAAATCAGTCTTTGACTAAATCTATGCTCTGGTCACTCAAGGTTAGGGTTGAGGATATTAAACAGTGTGAGGAATCTTGAACTGCATTTGCTAGTCCTGTGTCAGTTCTGTGGAAATGTACAGTAATCTTCAATTCTGTCCATTTTGCACCTTTCACAAGCAAATTCATTAAACTAAAAGAAAAAGATAAATGTCCTCTTTTGCTGGCTGTTTCTATTCAGAAAAAAATATTATGGAAATATATCAGGACTTAGTAGAATTAAGAGTGAGCCAATATATTTATGAGAATTTGGTGCTAATACAAAATTAGTGTAGAAGGACTATATACATACAAGCCTTTTTGGAGAACAAATAAATATGAATGGTGGATCCCATTCGATTCTGCAAGCTCTGAAGTTTGTCCTAAGGTCTACTGAACTCCTCATCTGATAACTTTGTTGGCTCAGTGAGGTATATTTTCCTGAATAAATGGGATCTGACCCATTATGCATAAAATAGGTAATAGCGATTTCATTAATAAAGATGTTTTATTATTAATCACATGCTGCAGGTTCCCACTGAAGCCTCTAATGGACATTCTCTGAAGGATAGTGTAGAAGGGGCACTGCCACCTCCCAAGCACCTCCTTGCAGCTGAGGTTGGCTGGGTATCTAACTCCCCATAAATGGCCATCCATGTGACACACCTTCCCCTGCCAGAGCTGACCTTCACCGAAAGATAGGCTCGACAATGGCTAACAGCTGGTCATGTCATGAAGCCAGGGGAGCACTTCCTATTCAGCTGCAGTCAGCAAGTCTACCACATTCTTGACCGTGTTCTTGTCCTCTCAGTATGACGTCACCAGGCCTTGGGCTCCATTGTGTGTGTTTTAAGTAATTAATACGGTGGATATCTTACTCCATATTTTGTAGCATGTGTTCAGCACATGCAGTAGTCCCTGAATGTCTAGTTCCCAAGCAACTTCTGAGGTGGTCAACAACACAGAGGTTTCACTGTGGTTGAACTGATTTAAAGTTGCTGCTGCTTGGTCTCTTGGAGAGGAGCCTCCCTGGATACAAACACAAGCACAGTCATCAGAATTAAAAATGTCTCTATCCAAGTCCAACCTCCGTTCATGTCTTCCAAACACTAAGGACTACACTCTTTTTCCTATAGCTGTTAACACGTCACTCAGCAGCACCCACTTCTGCTCCAGTGGAACACTGCCTCTTCCCTGTCTAACTACTTAGTACAGGTGGCAGCTTTGAAGGTGTGATTTGTTCCCCATACCAGCTACAGGAGGCAGCACTGAAGTGCTTATTGATTCTTTTTTATAAAAAATATTTGTAAAAGAAAAATGTTAAGGACAGAAGTAAAACTATATTAAAGATGTTTAGAACTTTTCATAATAGCTATAACCTGCTTTAATTATTATTTTTAAAATGTCAGATTATTCAATGATTTTATTTTGAAAATGTTGTATCTATATCTATATTTCTGTATTGCAAAAATAACTATATATATACATATATACATATAGCAAAACTTTCAAAATACAACATATAATCATATTATATATATATATATATATATATATGAGTTAATATTCCCAAATTCCCTGGAACAATACATTTGAATCTCAGCCAGGCTGAGTAAGCTTCATCATCTTTTCAAATTAAGTAAACTGAGTTGTCTTTTATAGTTATTATTATTTGTATTGCAATAGCACCTAAGAGCCCCAGTCGTGGATCAGGGCCCCATTGTGCTAGGTACTGTACAAACACAGAACAAGCCCTGCTTCAAAGTGTTTACTTCTTTGTGTAGGGTTTTCAGCTGAAATCTTAAAAACCAAAGTCCTACTTTATGAATCAAAGGAGGGTAGTATAATTAAAGCCAATCAACATAGGTTTATGGCAAATAGATGCTGTCAAACTAACTTGATATGTTTTTTTTATGAGATGAAAAGTTTGGTTGATAAAGGTAATAGTGCTGATGTAATATACTTACACTTCTGTAAAGTATTTGACTTGGTACACACATAACATTTTGATTAAAAAACTAAAATAATAAAAAATTACTATGGCACACATTAAATGGATTAAATGGATTGAAAACTGGTTAACATATATCTCAATGACAGGTTTCAGAGTAACAGCCGTGTTAGTTTGTATTCGCAAAAAGAAAAGGAGTACTTGTGGCACCTTAGAAATTAACAGATTTATTTGAGCATAAGCTTTCGTGAATGCATGCGATGAAATGAGCTGTAGCTCACGAAAGCTTATGCTCAAATAAATTTGTTAGTCTCTAAGGTGCCACAAGTACTCCTTTTCTTTTTGCATATATCTCAATGTAACTGTAAACAGGGAATCAACACTGAGCTGGTGTTTCTAGTGAGTTCCTGCATGGATCGACTCCTGGCCTTACTTTATTTAACATTTTTATCGATGATCTGGAAGAAAACATAAATTCATCACTGATAAAGTTTTCAGATGACACAAAAATTGGGGAGAGTGGTAAATAATGAAAAGGTCGGGTCACTGATACAGAGCAATCAGGATCGTTTGGTAAACTGGGCACATACAACCAATATGTATTTTAATATGGCTAAATGTAAATGTATACATCTGGGAACAAAGAATGTAGACCATGCTTACAGGATGGGGGACTCTATCCTAGGAAGCAGTGACTCTGAAAAAGATTTGGGGGTCATGGTTAATAATCAGCTAAACATGAGCACCCAGTGCAGTGTGGTGGCCAAAAGGGCTAATATGATCAAAAGGGCTAATATGATCATAAACAGCGAAGTCTTAAGTAAAGGTAGAAAGGTTATTTTACCTCTGTATTCGGCATTGGTGTGACGGCTGCAGGAAAGCTGTGTCCAGTTCTGGTGTCCAAAATTCAGGAAGGATGCTGATAAATTTGAGAGTGTTCAAAGAAGAGCCTGAGAATGATTAAAGGATTAGAAAACGTGCCTTATAGTGATAGATTAAAATAGCTCAATCTATTTAGCTTAACAAAAAGGTTTTAAGTGGTGACTTGACTACAGTCTGTAAGTACCTACATGGGGATCAATATTTGATATTTGATAGGGGCTCTTCAATCTAGGAAACAAAGGTATAACAGGATCCAGTGGCTGAAAGTTGAAGGTAGACAAATTCAGACTGGAAATAAGATGTAAATGTTTAACAATGAGGGTAATTAGCCATTGGAACAATTTACCAAGAGTCATAGAGGATTTCCATCATTGGCAATTTTTAAATCAAGATTGGATTTTAAAAAAAATATATACTCAAGTTCAAAAGAAATTATTCTGGGGAAGTTCTACGGCAGGGGTGGGCAAACTATGGCCCGGGAGCTGCATCCGGCCCTCCAGATGTTTTAATCCGGCCCCATCAGCTCCAGCTGGGGAGCGGGGTCTGGGGCTTGCCCCACTCTGCGTGGCTCCCAGAAGCAGCAGCCTGTTCCCCCTTCGGCTCCTACATGTAGGGTCAGCCAGGGGGCTTCACATGCTGCCCCTTCCCCAAGCGCTTGTGGACAGGGCAGCGTGCAGAGCCGCGTGGCTGCGCCTCCATGTAGGAGCCAGAGGGGAGACATGCTGCTGCTTCTGGGAGCTGTTTGAGGTAAGTGCCTCCCAGAGCCTGCGCTCCTGACCCCCTCCCGTGTCCCAACCCCCTGCCCCAACCCTGATCCCCCTCCCACCCTCCGAACACCTCAGTCCCAGCCTGGAGCACCCTCCTGCACCCCCAACCCCTCATCCCCAGCCCAGAGCCCGCACCCCCAGCTGGAGCCCTCACCTCCTTGCACCCCAACCCTCTGCCCCAGCCCAGAGCCCCTCCCACACCCTGAACTCCTCATTTCTGGCCCCACTCCAGAGCCCGCACCCCCAGCCAGAACCTGCACCTCAACCCCCAATTTCGTGAGCATTCATGGCCCACCATACAATTTCCATATCCAGATGTGGCCCTTGGGCCAAAAAGTTTGCCCACCCCTGTTCTACGGCCTATGTTACATGAGAGGTCAGATTAGATATTACAATGGATCCTTCTGGCTTTGGAATCCATGAATCTGTGTGCATGGATATTAAAGATCCTATGGCACTTCAGTAAAAATAGGGATTTGGCCCAGTGTCCTTAGCCAGAATTTCCACATTGGCCACTCTTGGCAATGTGTTGTGCATCAGCAAGTTGATGCCCTTGACTCTAGTGTGGCTTCATTTCTGTGATGCTGTAGGGTTATGATTTCTGAAGAGTTTTAGGATTCTTCAGGATAAAAGCCACTAATTAAATGCAAAATAGAAAAGATTTTTATGATATATTTTAATAAATCAGCCCACATTCTTATTTCTGTGTTCTCCTGCATATTTACTTACTTTAATAATTAACTAAAACACTGTTTGAAACCTGTTTGCTTCTAGGTTTCCAATAATACCATAAAGGATTTTGACAAAGACAAAGCGTGGAAAGCTGTTGTGGTACAGATGGCTCAGTAAGGTGGATTCAGCAAGTAGAATATAATACAATAAATCAACTATTATATTTAAAGCTTCTTAACTGTAGCAGTTTGTAGACAGTGCTATAGCTCCAGCTGTAGGGACCAAGGAATAACAAAATTTATTTTCAAGGTAAATACTGTACCTTTCTAATAAATTTGAAATATATAGGTGAAATTTCTTACTGCAACTTTATCTTTTGTGTGAGGATATTATTTGATGGTAGGTTGCTGATAGTATCTAAATGTTTAGTGTTTTGTTGCTTTAAAAGATCCCTTTGGAAACAAGGTCATAAATTACTTATGGGTTATGGAGATATGATTTTTGAAATAAATATGGCAATACACAGTAGGTCTCATTTGTTTGCAAGAGACTAATATAACTGCAATTATGCAGTCAATTTCACTGGTAAATGCTTTTGTAAAGTTATGAGTACAGGTCATAATTGATATTTTTGCTTATACTTCACTTTTGTAGGAGTTGTAAAGGTGTTTTGCATCTCATTACTTTTGTATAAAATAAAGGTCTTTATCACAAGGAGTCTAGGTGTGGATTGAAGTCCAGTTTGCATAGATGAAAACATACAATTCTTTAAAATATTTTTTGTAACAAATTTATGGACTGCGAAAAAGGAGTAACAGCCCTTAGTTTATATCAGCCTTGAAAAGTCACGAAACTCTAAGTGCTTGGCACAAAATCTACTGACTCACCCTGTAACTTAATCAGAATGAAAAAAACAAAACAAATAATATTATTACATGGGATGACTGCTGGGCTGAATGCCTTGCTTTACTGGAATCTGTTTGCTCTTTCACATATGAAAATGTATCCTTCCTAAAAAATGATTTTTTCCCCTTTTCATATTTCTATTTTGCTAACAACCTTTGATAGTTATAAAATAAATCATGTTTAAATGAAGTGTTTCTCCCTCAAAGTCTTATCTATTCCTCCTACTTTATCATATATCTGTCTCAAAGTCAGATGAATTTGTGACAGCATAAGCATTTCCATGACAACTGGAGACCCTTGAGAGGCATTTTCCCCGCTGACAGGGCATTTTCCATGATGGGCCCTAGACTTTGGAATTCATTCCCTCTTTTAGTCTGAAATAACCCAAATCAGTTGATGTTAAGGACACACTGCAAGCTGTATGTCTTTTCCCAGACTTTTGAGGAGAAAGGAATAAGCCAAACGTCAGCATACATATAACAAGGGTGGAGATTTGCAGCTACTTTGGGACTTTTTCTTTTCTGCTTTTGGGGAGCTTCATTTATTTTTGCATTTTTAATATATGGCAAAGGCTCTAACAGTTTTCAAGAACCACTTTAAAAACATTTATGCAACTGGTAAAAAAGGGAAAATACCCTCTCCATTCCCCTAAGATTTTGGATGTATTTGGTGCAGCAGCTTATTGCCAGCTAATCTACCCTTCACTGGAGGTTACCAGAGACTTTTGCTCCCATATTGAAAGCTGATGCTTTCTGTCTTAGATATTACCATTCAAAGGTTGAAACAGCCATCCTTCACCAAAAGCTTCCAATGTCTTGGGAGGTATTCTTGCGTGCTAACTCTTTCAAGAAAGGCAGCAGAAGACCCTGGTCTCTCCAAAAATGTTGCATCTTTAATATTTGGAAAAAGTTCACTCCCAACTTACATTCAAGTAGAAACAAGAATGGTTTTGTTGGGTTCACTGGGGCAGAAAGGAATGTTGTCTTTACAAAAATAAAGCAAAAACCACTGGAACAACTTTTAAACATCATGGATGGAATGAGAACTGATAGGTTGAAAACATCATCCCATCAGGGTTTAGGTATTTTGTTTAACTGGTTTGCGTGTACCATTGCGTGGGTAGGGTCGGGTATGTAAAGTATTTTGAGTGTACTTTAACTGGTTGTTTTCTATTTCTTTTATATGGTAACATGCTTGCCAGTTGTAAAACTAAATCCTCGTCTCCAAGAAGTTGCCTCTCCTCAAATTTACGATTGACCAAGGCCTTTCAACACATGAGACACAAAGAAACAGACTATAATTTTATCACTGGGCTTGAAGAGGGAAAAGAAATAAAAAAGGGACCATCATGTCCTCTTGAGGGCTTAATTCTCTTATATAGCCCAAACCAATAAGATGCTGAGAGCCCTCAACTTCCACTGACATCAGCATTAATTTGAAAAATTGAGGTATTCTGCAACAAACAGTATAGCCCTGTAGAGAATCCATTGATTTAGACCTTTCCTTTGCAGCAGGCAAGTTAACTTTTGATGTTCAGGAATAGTAGGGGACAAGCCAACGATATGACAATGGCATAATGTCATGTGTTTCACCAGGGGACCTCAAGGATTTAAAACACTGGTCACTTCACCCATCACTGAAGTTTAACTGCCTTAAAGGTAGAATTGTCAGCTGGTTAACAGCATACTACAAACTTAAAGAAAAGTTTCAACAAGAAGTGAAAAAATACTGCATTCATCTGAAAGGCAGGGAGAATTTCAGTAAGACAAGTAAAATGATCTGAGTTAGAATTTGGATTAAGACACTGAGGTGACAGTGGGAGACGTTTTAAAATGTCAACAAATCCAGTTTAAAATTTCTCCATCAAGTTTAGATCAGTGGTTCCCAACCTAGTTACCATTGTGGGCCACATATGCAGTAGCAGCTCTCCATGTGTTATGGCAGGCTGAATCCACACAATATATATAGGTTTCAGAGTAACAGCCGTGTTAGTCTGTATTCGTAAAAAGAAAAAAGAAAAGGAGTACTTGTGGCACCTTAGAGACTAACCAGTTTATTTGAGCATGAGCTTTCGTGAGCTACAGCTCACTTCATCGGATGCATAGCATATCGTGGAAACTGCAGCAGTTTCCACGATATGCTATGCATCCGATGAAGTGAGCTGTAGCTCACGAAAGCTCATGCTCAAATAAACTGGTTAGTCTCTAAGGTGCCACAAGTACTCCTTTTCTTTTTTCTTTTTACAATATATATACTACCTGTCACATGGGCTTGATGTCACATGGGCTGCAGCTGTGTCCTGACTGGGCAATGGGTTTGAGAACCACTGCTTTAAATTGATGATCGCGCTTTGATGGGAGGAACAGGAGCAAGTAAAGAATAAAGCAGAAAGGAGCCACCAGTCTTTAGGACTCAGTTCTACTCAGCCAAGGTGTTTACCTCCTTTCCTGCCTGCCTTCCTCTCAACCCCTGTGGAGTCGGAGAAGGCAGCAGTGTTCCTTTGATGTACTGATTTGCCATTCAACTTCAAAGGGGCGCCGGGGCAAGCAGTTTGCCTGCATTTACCCCCACACGCCTGGAAAATCCAGCAACATTGAGGCAATTAATGCTGCAGCTCTGGAAGTTTGTTCAATTTCATCAAAGAAGTTCAGAATATCGAGCTAAGCGATCAGGCTATTTTAATACGGAAATCGTGGCCAGGCAGCTGAGCCTCACCCAGATTGCCTTTACTACAAACCCGACTCTGGTGGGAATATACTCTTGTAAATCTAAAAGCCCCTTCTATCCCCAGCGTCACTGTTCATCCTTCCTTGCCAGGCTGAGTCCCGGTCCCCTTCCCACTAACACCTCTGGCTGCTCCCGGTGCTAGCGATCCCAAGCCGCAGCTCCAAGACCCCTGTGGGCGGAGTGAGTTTCCAGCCCAGTGGAGCAGGAGCTGGTTTGCTGCGGCGGTGGCACTGTGAGCAGCATGGCGCTACCAAACCGCTCCCTGCACGCTTCGCTGCCAGCAGCAAGTATTCTCTCTTGCTGCCTTGCCACCTCTCCCCGCCTCTGGTGACTGGTTATGGGGTAACAAAGCGTGAGGGACTGGGGACGGAGGGGGTCACTCCTGATTTTGCTGATCTGCCTCCCTCCGTCCCCTGCCTCCACGTGTGTGGTCCTTCCGTGCAGTCAGTTTGCAACACACTCGGCCCAGCCCTCCCCCGCGCAGCCCGGTTCGCCGCAGGGCTCGCTCTGCAACCGCGAGTCAGAGCAGCAGCCACCCGAGAGGCCGCAGGGCACCAGCGACAGCCCATGTTCCTGGGGGCAAGCCCAGGCAGCTGACGCATGCTCAGTAACAGCCAAGCAGCTGGTTGAGCTGGGGAGCGACCCTTTGTGGCCCTCCCCCGGGGCGCTGGGGCCGCGGCTTCCCACCGCCGCCCTTATCCAGAGTGACTCACAGCGCCCGGGCTGCCCGCGAAGGTCACAATGGGCGCGCGCGGAGCGTGCCGCGCTGGCAGCCAGGGGAGGGAAGGGCCTGCAGCCCCGGGGAAAGAAGCTGCTCCCAGAGGGTAAGGTGGGTGTGCTCCCCAGGCCCCGCTCACTAGTTCCTAGGGGCCACGGAAGTTACTCCTGTCTCCAGCTTGCTCCTTAGAACCGCCTGAGTCGGTCCCGCTCTCTCTGCCAGAGACAACCCCAAAGGCTGGTTAAACAGGCTACCTAGTGTGCGCAGCCTGGCCTAGAAACTCCCTCTGCCCCCTCCATAAGGGGTGTCTTGCCCTCACTGATGCTCTTCATATCTAGGATCAGCTAAAGGTCAAGTCCCTGCGGGATTTCCCTACACCCTTCCTGAATTTCCACAACACGCCCCCCCCCAGTTTTGTGAACTAGTTACATGCAGCGTTGCCAATTTAATGATTGTTTGGACATTTGAATTGAAATTGAAATATTAATACACACTTTAAAAGCATATAAAGTGTATGATAAAATATGTGTATCTGAAAAAGTATAATAGATTTGAAAGGTATGAACATAGACTAGCTTCCTTATACAGCTGTTGTCTTTTATGACAGTGTCAGTGCATTCATTTTGGTGATGTTGGCCAACCTAATAATTTCAAATTATGATTGGTAAGCAAAGTGTAAATGAGCTCTCCCTGACAGCTAGTGATGAGCTGTGGGTTGGGGGGGAAAGGCTTCAGGACCAGATTGTATTTACATTCACACCTAATCTACCTAGGTATCCAGCAAACAGAGCTGTGTTGCCCCAGTGATAGATTTTGACTGGGGTTGGGTTACAAATCACTTGAATGGGGGGGTGGGGTAATGAAATGTTATTCTTACTGTATGAGTAAAGGGCAGTAGAACTATTTAGCCTGTGCTGATTGAGGGCATCAGGAGAGAGGGTGGAGACAGGTGTTTTGCATGGTGGTCTGCCTGAGTCACAAGTACTATTTGATCTGCCTCTCTCCACTGTTTAAAGACAGAGCTGATTAGTCTCCATAGATAGTCTTTTGTTTTGTTAAGTGACCACTGCAGCTGAAATCACTGATAATCAGGTCTAAGTGCTTAGACCTGCTGTGGGACAGTGTTTCTGTGGATGAGATGGCCCAGACTGCACTAGCAGCAAGGTTCCCCCACTGAGAGCTCAGCTGAAATCACTGAGAGCTGGGTGAAACCTCAAGAAACCAACTCACAGAGGTTATAGTGGCAGGTGGCAGCAGAAGGTGACGGCGCAGGGCTATTGGCAACAGAGCGATGGAGTGAACGGTGGTACAACGAACAATAGTGGCCAGAGTGAACAGTGAGCAGCTGGAGGAATGAGCAAGGTGCCTTCTTGCCCCCCCCCCCCCCCCCCGGGAGATAAACTCATATGGAAGCACCTTTGAACTCTGAGTCTCCACTGACTAAGGACAACACCGGTAAGTGTTAATGAGGCTGTTAAAGATGCTGGAGACACAACACAGTTCATGCGAACAAACATGGCTGTGGCATCATACTTTCTATTTAAGCAAGAGATACTACAAACTGGAGGCCAATGTTAAGTTCATTGTCATTTGTTCATCCTGAAGTTGAACACTGGTTCCGAACAAGACCAGCAAATGCTCACTATCTTTCTGCAAGAAACTCAACTAACTGGCTAGAAGCATGTGGTGCAACAGTGAAAGACTCAACTGTTGAATAAGTGAAGAACTCTCTCACCACATTAAAAAAAATTGCATACATGGCTGATGAATGCACCCATGCAAATGTTAAGTCATTGTGTACGTTATCTTGATGTCAGTGGTAGGCCAGTAGATGTATTTCTAGATGTTCAAGTTATAGAAGACACATCGGCTGCAGCTGTGACAACCCACATCTTAGAAAAGTTAAATGCTTGTCAATTGGACCCCAAACAGATGGCTGCTTGTGCATTTGATGGAGCTGCAAGCTGCTCTGGAAGACATGGTGGGGTAAAAGTTTTGCTCAGAGAAAAGTGTAACCCTAATCTCTCCTATACTCATCGCAGGGGCCATCTATTCCAACTAGCGTTAGTATGAGCTGCAGACTCTTCAAAAGACATTAAAAAAATCTATAAATTTAATGTCTTCGTTATATTCTTTTTTCAGCAAGAGTCCAAAAAGACTGAATATCTTGGAAAATACAGAAGATAGACTGGGACTGAAGTTCAAATTAATCCAACCTGGGAAAACCCTCTGGCTTTCTCATGAGCAATCCTTGGCTGTTGTCTTAAAATTACTCCAGCCATTATTACTGGCTTTGGAAAGTATTTACCAAGATGGGATGGATCTAAGTAGTGAGGCTGGTGGATTACTTTTGCTACTACATTCAGAGAAGACTATTGCTGTTCTCTCTTGTAAGTCTACTGTTGAAACCACTTGGGTCATTAAACAATGCCATCCAGGCATCTGCTACAACAGTAGTAGATCTTTGTCCAGCAAGAGAAGCTACATTTTGGATCAATCGGAGAGCTATCCATTGAAAAAGTACTGGACGAAGCAAAAGACTTCAGTCCAGAAGTTGACTAATGAAGGCATTTGTACTGAATCCTTAAGTGAAGAGGACAAGTAGTGTTTGTTAAGACAACTGAAAAAGTACACAGACTTGATTCTTAAATATCTACAACAGCGACTTCTAGATTCTACTCAACCTCTACATAGCTTTTACAGATCCCTGTCCTATAAAACACCGACAGTTGAGCGGAATGAGGCTCTACCAGCAATGGGGCTGCCTTGTGCTCAGGACAAAATAGAGAATTTGAACACAGTGAAATATTATATGACGAATGAATGAAGATTTGACTTCAACTTCTTTTTTTATCATCACTAGTGGCTCAAATAGATTTTTGTGCTATGTTTCCTGGGATGAAAGAAGTAGGAATGCATCTCTTGCTATTCCCAGTCACGACAGATACAGTTGAGGTTTCTTTTTCATCATTGAATGGAATATTGTGTTCTGAAAGAAGTCACCTTCTGCCTGATCATGTGAATGAAGTAATGAGCATATCAATTGAAGGAATGGAAGCACTGGACACACGAGAAGCCACCGAAGATGAACACATTGCATTCAAGAAGTTCATTAAGAGTTGTGCAAAATTATAACAAGAAACCAAGAAGGATATAGATGTAGTGCTTCATAGAAGGCTTGAGTAGCCAACTTTAATTTGTGTGATGATTTTAAAACGAGTTAGATCTAAGAAAATAGTCATGAAACATTTTTTCAGTTTTTACTATGGTGCCATACAGCCCACCTTCACTCTCCTGGTCTCACCCCCCATTGGCCCTGACCCCTCTCCCCCATTTCAATTCCTGGGGAAAACACTGTACCCTGCCCCTAGTAGCTCCTAGTCTTCACAGGGAGACAGTGCAGTTCAGAGACAGGCCATATAGGTCTAGTCGTGGAGGGGCACAAGTGTATTTTGGGAGACCATCGCTGAAACTGCCTGCATTGTTACAGAAACTCTGACCTCTTTATACACCCAAAGTATCTTTCTTCCATGCCAGTTAGGAGGACTGCATATCGATTGCATACTTTTGGTTTGGCATAATTTCTATAGCCATTTCCCATCACTTACCTACAGTGAACAATACTATGGTAGGGAAAGCATCCTCAAAAAGAAGTGTATGTTTTAAAGTTTGGTTTTTGTCCCTTTAATATTGAAAAATAATAAGAGATAGAGAAAATGTAGCATGGAAGCATATGACAAATTGAATTATCTTCTCTCTCTCAGTTTGCAGGGCAAATAGCCAAAGAGTGAAGCAACGATGACCTAGCTTAATAGAGCATGATGAATCGGATTCATGCAGAAAGAAGACCACTCCCATTGGGTTTAAGTGATGAAGAAAGAAAAGAAGAAGAAAACAGTTTGTATTTGCAAATGATTTTTTAATCAAACTTTTGCTAAAGTCACATGAGAGCTATTAAATATCAATATATAACTTAATCATCTTTTTCAGACTCTCTCTCTCTAACAAAAGATCCCTTAGTCTGAGAATAGGACATGTCCCTAGCTAGCATTCGTTCAGAGATGAATTACCCTGCACAGTGTCTTTTCAATGTCCATTGCCTATCTAGACTTTCTACTTATGGGACAACTTATGTTCTTTAAAAAAGATAAGTTGAAAGTTGTGATGATGTGGTCTCTAAAGATCAGGATGTAATGTTTCTATACTATAGCTTTTAGGAGAGAAAAATGTATAGCTGGAATTTGTTAATGATTTAATTTCAATGCCTAATTAAAACTACAAATTTGTTTCACTGGATCATTGCGGTATGTTGGGAAGTCTACTGAGTTTTTAAAATCTACAAAATTATATATGACATCATTCCTAATGCAAAGACATCTTTATATAGAGATTTCAAACCAGCAGTAGCCCAGAGCAACAGACACAGTGAGATTTCAGTCACATGATACATTTAGGGTCCCATTCTTCCCTGCTCTGGTTATTTGTGATTAGGGAGGTGGAAACTCTGAAATCTTCAACTGTTGGAGAGTCCATGGAATTCTTCCAGTTTGGGGTTGAGGAGGAGGCGGAGGGGGAGGTGTTAGAGCAGTGGAGATGTGGCAGAGTTTTTCCCTTCGTGGAAGAGACTGGAGGTTTTACCCTTAAACTCCCGGATCTCCCAAGACATATGCAGAGCTCAGGGATCCATTAGGCACAAGAGCCATCCACACCTTGGCTACGCACTGCCACCTTGCACTTCTGGTTTGTTGCAGTCCCTGGAAAGCATATTTAGGTTCCTGCAGGGGATGTGTTGTTACAGTCTCCTCCAACTATGTCTGTCCAGAAATATACCACCGAGGTGAGGAATTCCATAGTGCAAAGGAATAATCTACTAAATCTAGCCTGTGGGATTTTTGTGTGGAAAATCTGGTGGAGAGCCACCAGTCATCCTATGTCTACCTTCAACCCAACCCTCTCTGCTAATGTGGATTCCCAAGGGAGAGACTGCTGCAGGGTTAGGAGAAAAGGGAACTTGCTGGTGAGCCAGTTTTCCTTCCTTCCTTAACTCACATGCTTTTTTGCTCATTTCTAGTAGAATATAAATACCCTTAATTCTGCATTAACTGCATTTGGCTCTCAGTACTTTTCAGAATCAGGTCCTTGAGAACTAACTGTCTTTAATACATCTCCTTTGAGTGATGACTTATGGATGTAATTTATATACCTAAATTAAAAGAGTTTATTAATCTATAGAGAAAATTATTTTTTCCCACCATGAAATAAACTCACATATATTAATTGACCAGTTCCTGCCATTGATGGAAATGGGTAATTGGAATCATAGAAGAAATTGGTTCCACCAATGGTTTCTAGTATCAGCTTCATTTCATTTTCATTAGAAAGCTTGTATCATAATTTGCGCTTTTAACTATTTCTTCCTTGACTCTATGGCTATTTTTGTTATTAACTCACTTATAACATCTAGTCTTATCAACTTCAGATAACTTCTCTAGTTCTGTATTTTGGAAACTGTCTCTTCTCTTTGATAGGAATGATAAGAACCAACCTCCCTCCCCAGAAAATTCCAAAAGTTGGTGTGAGCAAATGTTTTCCCACAGCTTGCTGCCACCTGGGATTGCTTCCTGGTAAGTCTCTGGCTGGTCAGTACTTTAATGTTGGTATTTCCTAATTTAAACATTTTCACACACATTTGGTATGGATAATCATTTACCTATGTACAGCAAGCTGATTCTCAGCTGACTAAATTCACACTATACTATGTTTTATTAATGAAAATGCTAGAATTTTTAGCAAAAATAACTACAAAACAGCATTAAAGATTTCTGAAAGTAATATTATGACTGAGTACTTGCACAAGATCATTAAAACAAATGGGTATATATAAAAATGCAGTACTTTCTTCTAATTAAAAGCCTGATCCAAATCTCACAGAAATCAGTTGAAAGACTCCCATAGAGATTATTGGGTTTGGGATCTGGACTTAAGGTCCAGACTTTTAAAGCTATTTAAAAAGGCCAAGGCATTTCCTAAATTCCCTAGCTGCTGATAGCATGGAATCCTATCCAGTGGAAACTTGTTTAGTTTGAGGTAGTCTACCTTGGCAACATTTCAACAGAGGTAACTTTCCATTTGGAGTCAATCCGGTGATTGCATGTATGTGGGTGGACCATGCAGAATCCTACTGAAGCCAAAAGGGCTCCGTATGGGGAGAATGGTGCAATTGATGCAGTTCTGGTTGCATGATCAGACCTTGAATAACCATACTTTCCATTATACTTGACAAGGGTGTGGGGGGTCTGTTTTGTCATTTCATATTCAATTTACTTTCTTTCTTCGTAGACTTCATGTGGAAAAGTAGCTTTCACAGGAAGTTACTCTTCCTGCAGGAACTGGTGGAAAAAGGAAGCTTTGCTGAGGTGTAATCATCGGACTAATCAGAAAGCTCATTAGTCTTTACTTTTTCCATAATAATATTTTTCTGTGCAAAGGAATGTCCTGTCCACAGCAGCTTCTCTTGAAGCTTCTTCCTGCAAAATATTTCTAAACCCCATCCTTTTCTTTCTGTCCAGAAAGCTAAAAGTCTCATTCAGGCCCTCATCATCTACCACCCTAACAATTATAACCACCTCCTCTCTGGCCTCCCTAATGCTCCCATTACCACTGCCACTCCATTCAAAATACTGCTGCTAAGGCCACCTTTCTTGCCCATCTCTTTGACTATATCCTCCTCCCCTTTTAATAGCTTCATTGATTTCCCCATTTCATTGTATCAAATTCAGGTTCCCTTTGCAGCTTGTTTCCTCCATACTTGTCCACTCTTTTTTGGATTGCATTGCCCCCCCCCCCCCACTCCCCCTTCCATTCTGCCAGCAATGCCAGCTTTGTCCACCTGACAGCTTCTTGCACAGTGTCTGTACACCTTCTTCTATGCAGCCCTTTAGATGTGGAAATCCTTTCCTGAATTGATCCATAAGGCCACTACCCACTCCTTCTTCAGATCTCTCCTTAAGTCTCACTTCTGCCACAATATTTTTTTTTTTTTTTTTTTTTACACAGCTAATCAGCCAATGAATGATGGCTAGGTTGAGGGGCAAATGGAGATCGTTGGTACTTTAACCTTTGTTTTCTAACTATTATAAATAGCCTTATTCCTGTGTACACTTAAGTACATGTGTAACTTTACTGAGATGACTAAAGTTACACATGTGCTTAAGCCCTGGTCTACACTAATGGGGGATTGATCTGAGTTACGCAACTTCAGCTACTTGAATAACGTAGCTGAAGTCGACGTACTTAGATCGACTTACCATGGTGTCTCCACCACAGTGAGTCGACTGGTGCCACTCCCCCGTCAACTCTGCCTGCGCCTCTCGCGGTGCTGGAGTACAGGAGTCGACGGGAGAGCTCTCAGGGATCGATTGATTGCGTCTAGTCTAGACGCAATCAGTTGATCCCCGCTGGATCGATCGCTGCCTGCCGATCCGGCGGGTAGTGAGGACATACCCTAAGTGTTTGCTGGATTGGGCCTTTATTTAGGAACTAGGTAAGGATTAGTGTCTGTCTACCACCGGCAAATGTTTGATAAGGGATCAGATCTACAAAGGTAGTTAGGTGCCTAATTCTGGGGCTTAGGTGCCCAAGTCCCATTTTTAGACTCTGCTGTGATCCACAAAACCCAGAGTTGGCTGCCATTTAACCCCATAGGCACCCAAACTCACGCAGTGCCTAAGCTTTCAGGGTAAAAGTTTCCTAGGCACCTAAGTTTCTGCCTATGGACATGCCTGCTGCTACCTCACTCTAGGTGCCCAGAAACCTGTTCTGCCTAAGCCCTAGAGCGATCCATGAACCAGGGAAAAAGCACTTATCTTGCCTGCAGGGTCTGATCTGGTAGGAGTGCTCACATGCCACTCAAGATCTGGCCAATGGTGGAGGTGCCCCCATCCCTTTATAGCTTTTAGCCTAGTGGTTAGACCATTAACCTGGTGTGTGGGAGATGGGGGTTCAATTCCACACTCTGCCTGAGGGGGACAAAGGATTTGAAGAGAGGGTCTCCCACCTTTTAGGACAGTGCTCTAACTACTAAGCCATGGGATATTCTGATGTGGAGCTCTCTCACTCTGTCCTGTTGAAGCTGTTTCATTTTGGGTAAATACTTAAATCATTATTGGAGCAGGGGGACTGGACCCTGGGTCTCCCACTTCTCAGGTGGGTGCCATAAGCACCAGGCTAGAGTCTCTCTGGTCCACTGACTCTGACCCCTACCTCTGCTCATTTTGTGTGGGGTAAGGTGGGAGCATAACTCATTCTCACAATAAACAGCTTAGGCACCTGTCAAGGTTCCTCCCCCACTCTGAACTCTAGGGTACAGATGTGGGGACCTGCATGAAAAACCTCCTAAGCTTATCTTTACCAGCTTAGGTCAAAACTTCCCCAAGGTACAAAATATTCCACCCTTTTGTCCTTGGATTGGCCGCTACCACCACCAAACAAATACTGGTTACTGGGGAAGAGCTGTTTGGACACGTCTTTCCCCCCAAAATACTTCCCAAAACCTTGCACCCCACTTCCTGGACAAGGTTTGGTAAAAAGCCTCACCAATTTGCCTAGGTGACTACAGACCCAGACCCTTGGATCTTAAGAACAATGAACAATCCTCCCAACACTTGCACCCTCCCTTTCCTGGGAAATGTTGGATAAAAAGCCTCACCAATTTGCATAGGTGACCACAGACCCAAACCCCTGGATCTGAGAACAATGAAAAAGCATTCAGTTTTCTTACAAGAAGACTTTTAATAAAAATAGAAGTAATTAGAAATAAGAAATCCCCCCTGTAAAATCAGGATGGTAAATACCTTACAGGGTAATTAGATTCAAAACATAGAGAACCCCTCTAGGCAAAAACCTTAAGTTACAAAAAAGATACACAGACAGAAATAGTTATTCTATTCAGCACAATTCTTTTCTCAGCCATTTAAAGAAATCATAATCTAACACATACCTAGCTAGATTACTTACTAAAAGTTCTAAGGCTTCATTCCTGGTCTATCTCCGGCAAAGACAAAATGTAGACAGACACACAAACCCTTTGTTTCTCTCCCTCCTCCCAGCTTTTGAAAGTATCTTGTCTCCTCATTGGTCATTTTGGTCAGGTGCCAGCGAGGTTACCTTTAGCTTCTTAACCCTTTACAGGTGAGAGGAGATTTCCTCTGGCCAGGAGGGATTTTAAAGGGGTTTACCCTTCCCTTTCTATTTATGACACGCCCCCCAAATCTCAGCTAGGGTGAAACACTGGCTGGGATTTCTTCCTGGAGCTCTAGGAAAACAGAGTTAATAAGACACATGCATCTCTAAATATGCTACCAAGTACATAAAGACTAACAATATTTTCCACATCTCAAGGACGATTTTAACCAGTTGAGTCTGGGAAACTTTCACGTGAGAGTGCATCAGCCACTTTGTTAGAAGCTCCTGAGATGTGTTGGATGTCGAAATCAAAATCTTGGAGAGCTAAACTCCACCGAAGAAGTTTTTTGTTATTTTCTTTGACGGTGTGAAGCCACTTCAGTGCAGCATGGTCGGTTTGCAGGTGGAAACGCCGTCCCCAAACATATGGGCGTAGCTTTTCCAGAGCGTAGACAATGGCGTAACATTCTTTTTCAGTGATTGACCAGTTGCTTTCCCTCTCAGACAGTTTTTTGCTGAGAAACACTACAGGGTGGAATTCTTGATCAGGTCCTTTCTGCATTAAAACTGCTCCCACACCACGCTCGGACGCATCTGTGGTTACTAGGAACGGTTTGTCAAAGTCTGGGGCCCTTAGTACAGGGTCAGACATGAGTGTCGCTTTAAGCTTGTTAAAGGCCTTCTGACACTTTTCGGTCCACTGCACAGCATTTGGCTGTTTCTTTTCGGTTAGGTCTGTCAGTGGGGCGGCGATTTGGCTGTAGTGCGGTACAAATCGTCTGTAATAACCGGCCAAGCCTAAAAAGGATTGAACCTGTTTCTTTGACTTTGGGACAGGCCACTTTTGGATAGCATCCACTTTGGCCTGTAGGGGGCTGATAGTTCCTTGACCCACCTGGTGTCCAAGGTAAGTCACTTTGTTTAGGCCTATTTGACACTTCTTAGCCTTAACAGTTAGTCCTGCCTCCCTTATGCGCTCAAGGACTTTTTGTAGATGTTCCAGGTGGTCTGCCCAGGAATCCGAAAATATGGCCACATCATCAAGGTAGGCGACTGCATATTCTCCTAATCCCGCTAGGAGACCATCTACAAGTCTTTGGAAGGTGGCGGGTGCATTTCGCAGCCCGAAAGGGAGTACATTAAATTCATACAGCCCGA
Source organism: Natator depressus (assembly GCF_965152275.1). Taxonomy (NCBI): domain Eukaryota; kingdom Metazoa; phylum Chordata; order Testudines; family Cheloniidae; genus Natator; species Natator depressus. The sequence goes on from NC_134234.1 coordinate 310,324,552, forward strand.
GATGTGTGGTGAAGGCTGACCTTTCCTTGGCAGATTCATCTAGCGGTACCTGCCAGTACCCCTTGGTTAAGTCCAAGGTAGAGATGAACTGGGCCCGTCCCAGTTTCTCTAATAGTTCATCTGTGCGTGGCATTGGATAGTTGTCTGGGCGAGTTACAGCATTTAGCTTACGGTAGTCCACGCAAAAACGTATTTCCCCATCTGGTTTGGGAACTAGAACCACTGGAGATGCCCATGCACTTTCAGAGGGGCGGATTACACCCATCTGTAACATATCCTGGATCTCCCGTTCTATAGCAGTTTTAGCTTGAGGAGACACTCGGTAAGGTTGGACTCTAATTGGGCGAGCATTACCTGTGTCAATGGAGTGGTATGCCCGTTCAGTCAGTCCTGGGGTGGCTGAGAACGTTGGCGCGTAGCTAGTGCACAGCTCCTGGATCTGCTGTCGCTGCATACGCCCAAGGGTCATGGAGAGGTTCACCTCTTCCACACCACCAGCACATTTCCCTTCGTAGTAGACACCTTCAGGCCACTCAGCGTCGTCTCCTCCCTGGGCTGTAAACTGACAAACCTTTAATTCTCTGGAATAAAAGGGCTTTAGAGAATTAATATGGTACACCTTAGGCTTTCGGTTGAAGGTGGGGAATGCTATGAGATAATTAACAGCTCCCAGGCGCTCCTGGACCGTGAATGGCCCTTCCCACGATGCTTCCATTTTATGGGCCTGGAGCGCCTTTAAGACCATGACCTGGTCCCCTACTTTGAAGGAACGCTCTCTGGCATGTTTATCATACCAGGCTTTTTGCTCTTTTTGAGCATCCTGTAAGTTTTCTTTAGCAAGGGCTAAAGAGGTTCGGAGGGTGTTTTGTAGGTTGGTTACAAAGTCCAGAATGTTAGTTCCTGGAGAAGGTGTAAATCCCTCCCATTGCTGCTTCACCAACTGCAATGGCCCCTTAACCTCACGGCCATATACAAGTTCAAATGGGGAAAACCCTAAACTGGGGTGTGGTACAGCTCTGTAGGCAAAGAGCAACTGCTGCAACACTAGGTCCCAATCATTGGAGTGCTCATTTACGAATTTACGTATCATGGCCCCCAAAGTTCCATTAAACTTCTCCACCATGCCATTTGTTTGATGGTGGTAAGGAGTGGCAACCAAGTGATTTACCCCATGAGCTTCCCAAAGGTTTTTCATAGTTCCTGCCAGGAAATTAGTCCCTGCATCTGTGAGGATGTCGGAGGGCCAACCTACCCTGGCAAAAATGTCTGCTAGTGCCTGGCACACACTGTTAGCCCTGGTGTTGCTTAGAGCTACTGCTTCCGGCCATCGGGTGGCAAAATCCATGAAAGTCAGTATGTACCGCTTTCCTCTGGGTGTCTTTTTCGGAAAAGGACCCAGAATATCCACAGCTACTCGCTGAAATGGAACTTCAATGATGGGGAGTGGCTGGAGAGGGGCTTTGACCTGGTCTTGGGGCTTTCCCACTCTTTGGCACACCTCACAAGACTGGACATAGGTAGAAACATCCTTGCCCATTCCCTCCCAGTGGAATGACCCCCCCAAACGGTCTTTGGTCCGGTTCACCCCAGCATGACCACTAGGGTGGTCATGGGCTAAGCTCAAGAGCTTGGCCCGGTATTTAGTTGGAACTACCAACTGTCTCTGAGGATGCCAGTCTTCCTGGTGTCCACCAGAAAGAGTTTCCTTGTATAAAAGTCCTCTTTCTACAACAAACCTGGATCGATTAGAAGAGCTGAGAGGCGGTGGGTTGCTCCGTGCCGCCGTCCAAGCTCTCTGGAGGCTTTCATCTGCTTCCTGTTCGGTCTGGAACTGTTCCCTCGATGCTGGAGACATCAGTTCCTCATTGGATTGTGGACCTAGGCTTGGTCCCTCTGGAAGCGATATAGGGGATGGAGCTGTTTCTGTTGACTGTGAACCGCTCTCCGCTGGTGCACTATGTTGGGATTCAGGCTCCGGCTGAGCCTCTTGTGTCGGGTTATCGGCTGCTGCCAGTTCAGGTTCGGTGGGGCCCTCTGGTGTTGAGGTTGCAAGTACTGGATTCAGTGCTGACAATGGGTCTGGTGTTGGTTGTTCGGCTGGTTCCGGTTCTGGGACTGGTTCCATCTGGGTCTCTGGGACTGGATCCACTACTGCTGTTGCAGACATTGGCCTGGGGTCCGGGTCCATCACCTCTGACCGGGTCCTGATAGAAGTTTCCGGAACAGAGCTAGGCCTCACGGCTTGTTTAGCCTGGCTGCGGGTGACCGTTCCCACCCTCTTGGCCTGCTTCACATGATTGGCCAAGTCTTCCCCCAACAGCATGGGGATGGGATAATCATCATAGACTGCAAAAGTCCACATTCCTGACCAGCCCTTGTACTGGACAGGCAACTTGGCTGTAGGCAAATCGAAAGAGTTGGACTTGAAGGGTTGAATCGTCACTTGGATCTCTGGGTTGATTAACTTGGGGTCCACTAAGGAAGCATGGATAGCTGACACTTGTGCTCCGGTGTCCCTCCACGCGGTGACCTTCTTCCCGCCCACACTCACAGTTTCCCTCCGCTCCAAGGGTATCTGGGAGGTATCTGGGCCTGTGGACCTCTGGTGCGATTCCGGTGCAATGAACTGTAATCTGTTGGGGTTCTTGGGGCAGTTGGCCTTTACATGCCCCAGCTCGTTACATTTAAAACATCGTCCAGCTGACGGGTCACTGGGGCGAGGAGGGTTGCTGGAGAACGGGGTGGTGGGACGATAAGGGGTCTGGAGGGTTCTTTGGGAGGTAGGTGGGGCTTTGGGCGGCCCCCGGTAATAGGGTGTGGCCTGGGGTTGTCCCTTCTGGTCTCCGCTCCAACTGCGACCAGTTTTTTTCTTCTCTGCCACCTCCACCCATCTGGCTCCAATCTCTCCTGCCTCGATTACAGTTTTGGGCTTCCCATCTAGGATGTACCTTTCTATTTCTTCAGGAACACCCTCTAAGAATTGTTCCATTTGCATTAGGAAGGGCAAATTTACTGGAGATTCAACACTTGCTCCGGATATCCAGGCATCCCAATGTTTCACAATGTGGTAGGCATGTCGGGTAAATGACACGTCTGGTTTCCACCTTAGGGCTCTGAACCTCCGACGAGACTGCTCGGGTGTTATCCCCATTCTGACTCTCGCCTTGGATTTAAACAGTTCATACTTGTTCATGTGTTCTTTAGGCATTTCAGCTGCCACCTCAGCTAAGGGTCCACTGAGCTGCGGCCTCAGCTCTACCATGTATTGGTCAGTAGAGATGTTGTACCCAAGGCAGGCCCTTTCGAAGTTTTCTAAGAAGGCCTCAGTATCATCACCTGCCTTGTAGGTGGGGAACTTTCTGGGATGGGGAGTGGTACCTGGAGAAGGATTGCTAGGGTTTGTTGGTATATTCTGCTGAGCCTTTACCTTCTCCATCTCCAGTGCATGCTTCCTCTCTTTTTCCTTCTCCTCCTCCACATGCTTCCTCTCTTTTTCCTTCTCCTCCTCCACATGCTTCCTCTCTTTTTCCTTCTCCTCCTCCACATGCTTCCTTGCCTCCATTTCCCTCCTGTGGGCAGCCTCCTGTACCTCCTTTTCCAGCTGCATGAGTTCTATCTGTCTTTCATGTTCCTTTTGTTTTTCCTCAGCCTGAAATCTGGCTAATTCCATCTTTTGTTGTGCTGTGGATTCTGTCATCCTAACCTCTCTGTTTTTAACTAACTTTACACCCGAGGCTTAGAAATAAACAAACAAAACTTGGCTGTAAAATTTTGCTGTGCTGGAATAGAATACCTATTCTCTGATAGTGATTGTCAGCCTACAGAAAAAGACAATTCCCTTGTCTCTGCTCTGGGCCCAAATCAAAGCAAAAACTTCCAACTACTTTGAAACCTGTTTACCCAGCCCAAAGAAAAAACAAGTTTCCTTTTTAAACTTGTGCTCCTTGTAAAAAATCAAAATCCAAAAAAAAACCCCTGCCACTTTTGTCTCCAGGCAAATGGGTAGAACACCCCTCCTTCTATTTACTTTTAGGGAAACAAAAAACTCTGGGTTGGAAGACTGTGAATTTCCCTGCAGGAGTTAAGTACCCTGCCTCCAGGCAAAGAAAACCTGCAATTCACAAAGATAATCCCCTTTTGTCTCTGCTTGGCCACAAAGCAGAGAAAAACAAGCTGCTTTCAGTTTCAGCAGCTTCTGGACTTCCTTTTTTTTTAAAATCTGTATTTCTAGTTCAAAAAAATCTCAACTGGATCTCAAAATGATTTCAGGTTAATCCCACCACTATGCCACCATGTCAAGGTTCCTCCCCCACTCTGAACTCTAGGGTACAGATGTGGGGACCTGCATGAAAAACCTCCTAAGCTTATCTTTACCAGCTTAGGTCAAAACTTCCCCAAGGTACAAAATATTCCACCCTTTTGTCCTTGGATTGGCCGCTACCACCACCAAACAAATACTGGTTACTGGGGAAGAGCTGTTTGGACACGTCTTTCCCCCCAAAATACTTCCCAAAACCTTGCACCCCACTTCCTGGACAAGGTTTGGTAAAAAGCCTCACCAATTTGCCTAGGTGACTACAGACCCAGACCCTTGGATCTTAAGAACAATGAACAATCCTCCCAACACTTGCACCCTCCCTTTCCTGGGAAATGTTGGATAAAAAGCCTCACCAATTTGCATAGGTGACCACAGACCCAAACCCCTGGATCTGAGAACAATGAAAAAGCATTCAGTTTTCTTACAAGAAGACTTTTAATAAAAATAGAAGTAATTAGAAATAAGAAATCCCCCCTGTAAAATCAGGATGGTAAATACCTTACAGGGTAATTAGATTCAAAACATAGAGAACCCCTCTAGGCAAAAACCTTAAGTTACAAAAAAGATACACAGACAGAAATAGTTATTCTATTCAGCACAATTCTTTTCTCAGCCATTTAAAGAAATCATAATCTAACACATACCTAGCTAGATTACTTACTAAAAGTTCTAAGGCTTCATTCCTGGTCTATCTCCGGCAAAGACAAAATGTAGACAGACACACAAACCCTTTGTTTCTCTCCCTCCTCCCAGCTTTTGAAAGTATCTTGTCTCCTCATTGGTCATTTTGGTCAGGTGCCAGCGAGGTTACCTTTAGCTTCTTAACCCTTTACAGGTGAGAGGAGATTTCCTCTGGCCAGGAGGGATTTTAAAGGGGTTTACCCTTCCCTTTCTATTTATGACAGCACCTAAGCCACTTGTCTCTAGGAGAGGCGTTCCCAGCTGTGATTCGCTAGCAGATAGTGTCCCCTTTCTGCAGCCCAGATTTAGGTGCTGAATTTCATGAGGGGGTGGGGCTTAGCACACACCCTTTCTTCTGCATCTCCCATTGGCTAGCTTAGGTGGCTCACTGCTTAGCATGCTGACGTTTGCAGATCACGTTCTTAGGTGCTATCTCTCCCCTGCATTGTATGGGGAGCCTAACTCAAGCTTTGTGGATCACGTTATTGTTTGAGGGATTTTCTAGAGGTTAGGCATCGTGGTGCTGAGTATTTCAGGGTGTAGATCTGGGCCAATGTTCATATCTGTATCCTTTCTATAGATGTCATGCTCCCCTAACAAATTACCAGGACAGTAAAAGTGAGCCATAATGTTAATTATTTTACTTTCATGGGTAGTCCTACTGAGATCAGTGTGATCACCCATGTGATGAACAGGATATGGCCCTATGATAAATAATCCAACAAGGATGCCACTTCTTTGAAAATGAAATGCAGAACAATTTAATACGTTTACTAGTAAATGAGGTTGAGGTCCATGAGCATCTTACATACCATGCATGTTAGTGTTCTCAGCACTCCAAGATGTAGTCATGAGAAATCCCAATGATTTTTCCTTATATGGTACACTGGGGGAGCTCTGGGGCCCAATCCCACAGTCCTTTCAGGATCTGATCCTGCACACTGATCCACGTGGGCAGGAAAAGAGGAAGGGTGATGCAGTGGTTAGGGTACTTGTCTATGATTTGAGAGGTCCAGATTCAATTCCCTGCTCCACCACAGACTTCGTATGACACCTTGGGCAAGTCACTTTGCCTCTCTGTTCCCATCTGTAAAATGGGGATAATAGCACTGGCCTACCTCACAGGGGTGTTATGAGTGTAAATATATTAAAGATTATAAGATGCTCTGGTGATGGGGGGCCAGATAAGTAGCTTAGATAAGTCCCTATGTGCATATGATGTTCCACTGACTTCAGGTGGCAATATGGATCAACTTGCAGGATAAGGGGCTTTAGTTTGTAAGCTTTTAGGTACATACTGATATGTTTATACAGTGCCTAGGCACATTGCGGGCACTATTAGAAATGAGTGAGCACTGCAAAAGATGGGCCTCTATTTCTATGTATTAATTGCTCCTTTGGTTACAGTTCCTGTTGCATGATAGCTTTATTTTCTTTATTTCCTTTTTTAGAGCTAAACCAGAGAATTGCAGAAGAGTTGCCTCTCTCCCCCAAACTGGACAAATATAAGCTGGCAAGATTTTTAGCTGACAAGGCAATCAGGGTATGTGTGTTGACAATAGATTTTAGTGGTTTGTTTTTCCATTTACGATACTGTTTTCTAACAATGATATTTTTCCTGGGGGCCAGCTGGAAGTTGATCACAATGAGCTAATAGTTTTTTTTAAGTTGTTAAACCCTGTTTTCTAAATGGTTTTTAAAACTGTGTTGGTATTTCTTAAAAAAAGCCTCCCTCTTGTTTAGACAGGGCTATAGTGCAGATAGCACTGTACAAAGACTGCCCCCGCGCCAGAGCTTTGTCAGTACACATCGTTCTCACACTGAACTACAATACATTTGCTCTTCTCTTACTGGAATTTGTTATTGCTGAGTTCTGCGGGGGTTTACAGGCTGAGGGGAACAAACCCTGCGACAGAGAATAGATATAGACATAAATCCATTTGACCTAGATAAGATGGTGATTTCATGCTGTAAAACATGTATGTCTGTCTGTCTATATGGCAAAATTTCATTTGTAACATTGCAGTTCACCTTCATTAATTTGGCTGTCCCAAAGTGACTGGGTGATATGTATTCCCACTGTGCTAACGAGCCATTTGTTACTGGAGGGAAATTGCTTAATACTATTGTGGAATAATCAGCGGGATTGCTTTCAGGACAAAGACTGTGTTCCTGTGTGTGTGGACAGCTCCTAACATGTTGTAGGTGCCACTGAAATCTAATGAATACATCTTCAGTGTTTCCCCTCTTGTTTTCAAAATGTAGTGCTCGCAACTTCAAAGGCATTGCACTAGTGTTGATGTAGACCTTACTTGTAAAAGATAAACCATAATATTTTTGCAGTGTCTGTGTTTTTCATTTAAAAGTATCTGCTTGCAATCTTAGGAAAAGAACCTTTTTTCCTTAAACTTCTACGAATTACTGGGTAGGGTCCACAGATGGTAAAAATGATGGGTGGAGAGAAAGCTTTCCATAAGAAATGACTTACAGGACAATAAAGATGACGAGTGTGATGCTGATTGTGAAGATGGTGGGAAGAATGGTAAAGTACCTAAATAGCTTTCTGCTTTTATGTCAAATGTCCTATCATGTTTTAAATGTTTGTAGTTCTCATAACAATAATCAACACAAAATGATCAGAACTAGTCATGCAGATTTTCACTTTCAGTCTCTGATTTTGAGAAAAGAAGAAAAGGGGTTTACAGGGGCTGTAATACTGAGGGCCAGATGAGCCTCTTGCTGGTAAGTAGGTTAAGTTTGCAGGTCTGGCTGTTAGGAAATAAATCTTCTTTTTCCTGTAACCTGAACATGTTATCTAGAGTCTCTGAAGGACAACAAACATGCGAGCCTACTATGCCAGTTTTTGATCATACAGAAAGAAATCCAGAGAGTAAAGCAGAAAAGCTGAGACTGGACTCTTCTATGACATGGATCTGTGTTTGACCTAAAGGGAGGGAAGTGCTACTTCCTTGCTAGTGATTCTAACCCCAGCACAAGCAAAATGAGGGGTCCCATTCTTTCAGCTTCAGGAACATTTGCTGTAATGTAAAGAGCATCCCTTCCTGCACACTCCAATTTGTATTACCGATGAACTCCTCTCCTCATTTGTTTCAATGAAGCCATTGTATGGATAATCACAACAATTGTGCTTGTACTCATTCTGATCCCCAATCCCTAGTTGTTAAGAGCATTTAGTAACACTTAAAGATGCCTATGTAGTTAAATAACTGGTAAGTAGAGGATTAATTTAATACAAGAAAGTTATTATAAAAGCATTCATATAGTAGTATTAGGCATCCTTCAGTCTCTAAAGACCATAGGTATGCGCTCCTGAGAGGTAAAGAATTTACTTAATTGGTTTTATGGCAGCCGTGGCTGTGGCTGAAGAGACCCACTCGAGAGAGACAATCTCTGCCATATCTATCACATTTAAAGATGATGTTTCGTCCCTTTTGGGCTCTGCCTTCTGTGAGCTCTTAGCTCTGCTAAGCTGAACCGCTCGTGACTCCAGAGACCTTTATTGAGCTCTTCTTTCCAAAGGCTGTGGTCCTGAGTGTGACCTTCCCAGTTATCCACATCCCTATCCATTTCTTTGAGGTCTCGCTTGCACACATCATTGAAACGCAATTTTAGGCACCCTTTGGCTCTTTTTCTAGATGTCAATTTGCCGTAGAGGATGTCCTTTGAGATGCGCCCATCATTCATTCGGCACACATGCCCAAGCCAGCAGTGGCATCTCTGAGGAGTGTTTGCATGCTGGGTATGCTGGCCTGCTTGAGCACCTCAGTGTTGGTGACTCTGTCCCTCCCAGAGATTCCAAAGATTCAACGAAGGCAACGCATATGAAAGCTGTTGAGCCTCTTTTCCTGATGACAGGTTTCAGAATGGTAGCCGTGTTAGTCTGTATCAGCAAAAACAACAAGGAGTCCTTGTGGCACCTTAGAGACTAACAAATGTATTTGGGCATAAGCTTTCGTGGGCTAGAACCCACTTCATCAGATGCATGGAGTGGAAAATACAGTAGCTGGTGTGTGTGTGTGTATAGTACATGAGAAGGTGGGAGTTGCCTTACCAAGTGGGGGGTCAGTCAAATGAGACAATTCAATTAACAGTAGAATATCAAGGGAGGAAAAATCACTTTTGTGGTGATAATGAGGGTGGCCCATTTCAAACAGTTGACAAGAAGGTGTGAGTAACAGTAGGGGGAAATTAGTATGGAGAAATTAGTTTTTGTAATGACCCATCCACTCCCAGTCTTTATTCAGGCCTAATTTGATGGTATCCAGTTTGCAAATTAATTCCAGTTCTGCAGTTTCACGTTGGAGTCTGGTTTTGAAGTTTTTTTTGTTGTTGTTGAAGAATTGCCACTTTTAAGTCTGTTATTGAGTGACCAGGGAGATTGAAGTGTTCTCCTACTGGTTTTTGAATGTTATAATTCCTGATGTCAGGTTTGTGTCCATTTATTCTTTTACATAGAGATGTCCAGTTTGGCCAATGTACATGACAGAGGGGCATTGCTAGCACATGATGGCACATATCACATTGGTAGATGTGCAGGTGAACGAGCGCCTGATGGTGTGGCTGATGTGGTTAGGTTCTATGATGGTGTCCCTTGAACAGATAAGCGGACAGAGTTGGCATCAGGGTTTATTGCAGGATTTGATTCCTGGGTTAGTGTTTTTGTTGTGTGGTGTGTAATTGCTAGTGTGTATTTGCTTCAGATTGGGGGGCTCTCTGTAAGCGAGGACTGGCCTGTCTCCCAAGGTCTGTGAGAGTAAGGGATCGTCCTTCAGGATAGGTTGTAGATCCTTGATGCGCTGGAAAGGTTTTAGTTGGGGGCTGTAGGTCACGGCTAGTGGCATTCTGTTACTTTTTTGTTGGGCTCGTCTTGTAGTAGGTGACCTCTGGGTACCCTTCTGGCTCTGTCAATCTGTTTTTTCACTTCAGCAGGTGGGTATTGTAGTTGTAAGAACGCTTGATAGAGATCCTGTAGGTGTTTGTCTCTGTCTGAAGGACTGGAGCAAATGCAGTTGTATTTTAGAGCTTGGCTGTAGACAATGGATCATGTGATGTGGTCTGGATGAAAGCTGGAGGCATGTAGGTAAGTATAGCGGCCAGTAGGTTTCCGGTATAGGGTGGTGATTATGTGACCATCGCTTATTAGTACTGTAGTGTCTAGGAAGTGGATCTCTTGTGTGGACTGGTCCAGGCTGAGGTGGATGGTGGGGTGGAAACTGTTGAAATCCTGGTGGAATTCCTCAAGGGCCTCCTTCCCATGGGTCCAGATGATGAAGATGTCATCAATGTAGCACAAGCAGAGGAGGGGCGTTACGGGACGAGAGCTAAGGAAGCGTTGTTCTAAGTCAGCCATAAAAATGTTGGCATACTGTGGGGCCATGCGGGTACCCACAGCTGTCCCGCTGATTTGAAGGTATAAATTGTCCCCAAATGTGAAATAGTTATGGGTGAGGACAAAGTCACAAAGTTCAGCCACCAGGTTTGCTGTCACATTATCGGGGATACTGTTCCTGACTGTTGTAGTCCATCTTTGTGTGGAATGTTGGTGTAGAGGGCTTCTACATCCATAGTGGCTAGGATGGTGTTTTCTGGAAGATCACCAAAGGTTTGTAGTTTCCTCAGGAAGTCAGTTGTGTTTTGAAGACAGCTGTGAGTGCTGGTAGCGTAGGGCCTGAGGAGAGAGCCTACATAGCCAGACAATCCTGCTGTTAGGGTGCCAATGCCTGAGATGATGGGGCATCCAGGATTCCCAGGTTTATGGATTTTGGGCTGTGATTCTAGGGGTGTGTCAGTGTAG